>NC_140254.1:11700821-11735821 GCF_949987555.1 Borostomias antarcticus
TGTACCAGAGCATTATTACTGTAGTACCAGAGAGTTATTACTGTAGTACCAGAGAGTTATTACTGTAGTACCAGAGCATTATTACTGTAGTACCAGAGCATTATTACTGTAGTACCATATCATTATAAGTGTTGTACCAGATCATTATTACTATAGTACCAGAGCATTATTACTGTAGTACCAGAACATCATTACTGTAGTACCAGAGCATCATTACCGTAGTACCAGAAAATTATTACTCTAGTACCCGATCATTATTACTGTTGTACCAGAGCAGTATTAATTTAGTATCAGGGCATTATTACTATAAATAAGTACCAGACCATTATTACTACAATACCAGAGCATTATTACTGTAGTACCAGATAATTATCTAGCTCAACTTACTGTACGGCTTCACCTGCTTTTTCACCTGTTGTGTTACCAACCGGGCTAAACTCACACATCATCAACACAATACCAACGCTGCCGTCACCAACACAATACCAACGCTACCGTCACCAACACAATACCGACGCTACCGTCACCAACACAATATCAACGTACCGTCACCAACACAATATCAACGTACCGTCACCAACACAATACCAACGCTACCATCACCAACACAATCAGAGCATTATACTAACGCTACCGTCACCAACACAATATCAACGTACCGTCACCAACACAACACCAACGCTACCGTCACCAACATAATACCAACGCTACCATCACCAACACAATACCAACGGTACCGTCACCAACACTATACCAACGATACCACCACCAACCCAATACCAACGCTACTGTCACCAACACAACACCAACGCTGCTGTCACCAACACAATACCAATGCTACCGTCACCAATACAACAATACCGTCACCAACACAATACCAATGCTAATGTATCCAACACAATACCAACTCTACCATCACCAGCACAACAGTACCGTCACCAACACAATACCAATGCTAATGTAACCAACACAATACCAATACTACCGTCACCAGCACAATACCAACGACACCATCTCTAACACAACACTAACACTACTGTCACCAACACCAGCGATACCATCACCAACAAGATAATTGTCCTCCCCAAACCCAACCTCACAGAGCTAAATAATAAGGCCATTGCACGCATCGCAACCTCAATAGAACAGGACATCACTCACCACCTCACCCTACTGCTCTCTGGGCACAGGTACAGAACACAGGTGGTGCAGAAGAACTTGCTTTGGGAACAGCTTGATACCTGCAGCCATAACTGCCCTAAACAGCAGGCCACACTGAACAGGCCTGAGAGTGTACCTGTCATTGTGTGATAGTGTTATTGTATGGCGTTGTTAATGTATGGTGTTGTTATTGTATGGTGTTGTCATTATATGGTGTTATTATTGTATGGTGTTATCGTATGGTGTTATTGTTTGGTGTTGTTATTGTTTGGTGTTGCTAATTAATGGTATTGTAATTGCTACGGCCCGAGGTCCCGCGCCTCCACCCTCCACATCCGTGCATCCTTCCCGCGTTACCCACGGCTCGGCGCGGACAGCTTTCCAGTGCTCCGCCTCTCCTGAGTTCCCTCTGGTCTCTGCTGAGGCTGGAGCGCGTTCTCGCTCGCCCTTACCGCCACACCCCTCCACCTCTGCATGCCTCTCCACCTCTGCACAGCCCAGCGCGCTCTCGTCCTTCACAGCTGATGGCAATCAGACTGGTGACTGGCTCCACGGGATCGTCACAGCTGAAACCAATTATCTCTACTCATCTCCCTACAAGAATCCTGGTCATCTCATCATCTTTGCTCATGGTTTTGGGTTTGGATTCTGGACTTGGGCTTTTGCTCATTAAATCACCCTTTGGGTTTTATTTTATTTTTTCTGCCTCCTGTCTGATCGGCTGGGTTCAGTCCTTTGCCAACCCTTACCAGCATGAACCCAGACCAGTCAAACACTTTCTGAAGATCTGGCCAGCAAACTTTACAGTTATTGTATGGTGGTGTTATTGTAACGTGTTGGCATTATATGGTGTTATTGTATGGTGGTGTTATTGTATGGTGTTGTTATTGTTTGGTGTTGCTATTTTTTGGTGTTATTGTAAGGTGTTGTTATTGTTTGGTGTTGCTATTGTTTGGTGTTGTCATTGTATGGTGTTTTTATTGTTTGGTGTTGTTGTATGTTGTTGTTATTGTTGTTATTGTATGGTGTTGTTATTGTATTGTTTTATTGTTTGGTGTTGTCGTTGCATGGTGTTGTTATTGCATGGTGTTGTTATTGTTTGATATTGCTATTGTTTGGTGTTGTTATTGTATGGCGTTGCTATTGTTTGGTGTTACTACTAACCCTTACTACTGCTGGTATTATTATACTGTAAATTACAGTGTTGTGGAAAAGAATCCCAATACAAACATAGGAACAATAAAGACTACACTAAACTGTCCATGGGTGAAGCACTCCTGTTCTTGCCAAATTGAGCCAAAAGCCTTCTTAAAATATAATTTCATTAAATATTTGTCTTAGATGTTTGTTTGTTTAAGTGTTGATTTACTGGTGTGTGGAGGGCATGTCATCTGTGTTTTGGAAGGATGCTAATTCGAATCCCTGTGTTGATTACACACTCAAATACCTTCCCTTGATTGCTGCATACACAAATACCTCTATACATGTAACTCTCTCTCTCTCTCTCTGCCCTCTCTCTCTCCTCTCTCTCTCTCATGGCTGTGTGTTGATCTCAGAACAGGAAGTGGGTTTCAGCTCCATGGCTAACAGCTCTCTCTGGTCTGTTTAGATCAACACTCCTGGCCTGCTCAGAGCGAAGAGGGACAGCTGCTCCTACTGTACAAAGAAACGTATGCTGAGGCTTGAGGAGAAGATTGACCAAATTACATATTCACTTCCTACCAACCAGTGTGTGTGTGTGTGTGTGTGTGTGTGTGTGTGTGTGTGTGCCCGCCCTCTCCATGCATGTGTTTTGCCAGGCCGTCAGTGACCTTTAGGCCTGCCTCTCTCTCTCTCACACACACAGTCTCTCTCTTTCTTTCTCTCTCTCTCTCACACACACACGTCCCACTCTCTCCCTCTCCTCTCTTCTAGAGGGAGAGGAGGAAAACATCGATAAAGCCTTGTCTTACAGGCCTACTGCAGCTTTAGTCGTTCTTACAGTCGACAACCCCAGCAAATGCACTCCAATGACCGAATATCAGAGAGGACGAGAGGGGGGGATGGGGACGTCAACAACTGGGTCCTTTCCGGAACGCGGCAGGGTGACCGAGGAAATATCCCAGAGGTCGGAGGTCATGATTGGAGGAACGTGGGAAAGGAGGAGCAGGAAGCAGGGTGGGGTGGGGGGGGGGGGGGTCCTGTGTGTTTATTTACAAGCTGAAATAACTGTGGTTATGGAGCGGTCTGACCGTCTCTAAACTAGTCTGACCATCTCTAAACTACTCTGACCGTCTTTAAACTAGTCTGACCATCTTTAAACTAGTCTGGCCATCTTTAAACTAGTCTGAACGTCTCTAAACTAGTCTAACCATCTCAAAACTAGTCTGACCATCTCTAAATTAGTCTGACCATCTCTAAACTAGTCTGAACGTCTCTAAACTAGTCTGCCCGTCTCTAAACTAGTCTGACCATCTCTAAACTAGTCTGACCATCTCTAAATTAGTCTGACCATCTTTAAACTAGTTTGACCATCTCTAAACTTATCTGACCATATCAAAACTAGTTTGACCATCTTTAAACTAGTCTGACCATCTCTAAACTAGTATGGCCATCTTTAAACTAGTCTGACCATCTCTAAACTAGTCTGGCCATCTTTAAACTAGTTTGACCATCTCTAAACTAGTCTGGCCATCTTTAAACTAGTCTGACCATCTCTAAACTAGTCTGACCATCTCTAAACTAGTCTGGCCATCTTTAAACTAGTCTGACCATCTCTAAATTAGTCTGGCCATCTTTAAACTAGTCTGACCATCTCTAAACTAGTCTGACCATCTTTAAACTAGTCTAACCATCTCTAAACTAGTTTGACCATCTTTAAACTTTTGGGGGCTGGAGGGTTGTGGGAAGGGAGCCAGACCATGGCAGGCCTGCAGCCCAGCTTGGGCATCCTTGGTCTGGTTGTTGGTGATGTTGGTGGGCTCGGTGGGTGGAGGAGTGGAGGTGTGTTGGTGGGCTCAGTGGGTGGAGGTGTGTTGGTGGGCTCGGTGGGTGGAGGAGTGGAGGTGTGTTGGTGGGTTCAGTGAGTGGAGGATGGAGGTGTGTTGGTGGGCTCGGTGGGTGGAGGAGTGGAGGTGTGTTGGTGGGCTCAGTGGGTGGAGGTGTGTTGGTGGGCTCGGTGGGTGGAGGAGTGGAGGAGTGGAGGTGTGTTGGTGGGCTCGGTGAGTGGAGGAGTGGAGGTGTGTTGGTGGGCTCAGTGGGTGGAGGTGTGTTGGTGGGCTCGGTGGGTGGAGGAGTGGAGGTGTGTTGGTGGGCTCAGTGGGTGGAGGAGTGGAGGTGTGTTGGTGGGCTCGGTGAGTGGAGGAGTGGAGGTGTGTTGGTGGGCTCAGTGGGTGGAGGAGTGGAGGTGTGTTGGTGGGCTCGGTGAGTGGAGGAGTGGAGGTGTGTTGGTGGGCTCGGTGAGTGGAGGAGTGGAGGTGTGTTGGTGGGCTCAGTGAGTGGAGGAGTGGAGGTGTGTTGGTGGGCTCAGTGGGTGGAGGAGTGGAGGTGTGTTGGTGGGCTCAGTGGGTGGAGGAGTGGAGGTGTGTTGGTGGGCTCAGTGGGTGGAGGAGTGGAGGTGTGTTGGTGGGCTCAGTGAGTGGAGGAGTGGAGGTGTGTTGGTGGGCTCAGTGAGTGGAGGAGTGTTGGTGGGCTCGGTGGGTGGAGGAGTGGAGGTGTGTTGGTGGGCTCAGTGAGTGGAGGAGTGGAGGTGTGTTGGTGGGCTCAGTGAGTGGAGGAGTGTTGGTGGGCTCGGTGGGTGGAGGAGTGGAGGTGTGTTGGTGGGCTCAGTGGGTGGAGGTGTGTTGGTGGGCTCGGTGGGTGGAGGAGTGGAGGTGTGTTGGTGGGCTCAGTGGGTGGAGGAGTGGAGGTGTGTTGGTGGGCTCGGTGGGTGGAGGAGTGGAGGTGTGTTGGTGGACTCAGTGGGTGGAGGAGTGGAGGTGTGTTGGTGGGCTCAGTGAGTGGAGGAGTGGAGGTGTGTTGGTGGGCTCGGTGGGTGGAGGAGTGGAGGTGTGTTGGTGGGCTCAGTGGGTGGAGGAGTGGAGGTGTGTTGGTGGGCTCAGTGAGTGGAGGAGTGGAGGTGTGTTGGTGGGCTCGGTGAGTGGAGGAGTGGAGGTGTGTTGGTGGGCTCGGTGAGTGGAGGAGTGGAGGTGTGTTGGTGGGCTCGGTGGGGGTAGGAGTGGAGGTCTGCAGATGCAGTGTGAATAAAGCTTTCCAGGGTGAAGTGTAGTCAGCAGAAGCACACAGAGAGACCGTCACTCATGTGTGTGTGTGTGTGTGTGTGTGTGTGTGTTTGTGTATGTGTGTCTCTCTCTCTCTGTGTTTGTGTGTGTGTGTGTGTGTGTCTGTGTTCATGTGGTGTATGAGACAAATATTACTGCATTGGTGCATTGTGCAAAGCCACAACCTCCTTGACCTTGACATTTACTAGTCTCTTTGGATAAAAGTGTTGTCAGTGTCCTGACTGCTCCCTGACTGAGAGAAAGACAACAACAAAACAAACAAACAAACTATCCATGAACTCTCTTCTCCTCTCCCCTCACTATCTCAGAGTCCTGTATTCTGAGCACGCTCAGTAGTATCTCTCTCTCCCCCAAACGCAAACATCACAAAAACTGACAAAAATGTTAAAATATGAATGTAAATACAAAGTCAACTTTATTTATATAGCACTGTTTAGACAAACAAATGTAGCACATAGTGCTTTACAGAATAATTAAAAACAGTTAAAATAGTAGATACAAATTAGAATAAAACATATATGGTAAAAGAGAATAGAAAGTAAGTTTAAAAAATATATATATATAGAAATGAGTATGTAAAAAAATAAAATCAATATAGGTAAAACTACATGATGAAAGCAAGATTAAAAAGGTATGTCTTAAGATCTCGCTTAAAAGTTCCCACAGTTTTGGCCATCCTTAGGTATTCTGGCAGGGTGTTCCAGAGGCTGGGGTGTTAAAACTGAAAGTTGCCTCCCCTTGTGTCTCGGTCCTGGCTCCAGGATCCGTTCAAAGTTCAGTGCCAGAGGATCTCAGGGACCTACTTGGTTTATATCATAAAAGCATGCCTGACATGTGTTCAGGTGCATGACTATGGAGTGCTTTATAAACTAATAAAATCATCTTAAAATCTATTCTAAAACTGACAGGTGACCAGTGTAGCGATTGGACGACTGGCATGATGTGTGCCCTCCTTCTGGTCTTAGTGAGGACACGTGCTGCAGCATTTTGTACTATTTGAAGTTGGCTAATAGCTTTCTTTAGTAGACCAGATAGGAGAGTGTTACAGTAATCCAACCTGCTACTCATAAAAGCATGCATTCGTCTTTCAGTGTCGGCCTGGGAGAGAAAAGGTTTCACCTTAGCAATGTTCCTAAGGTGATAAAAAGATGTTCTTGTCACATTCTTAATATGGGCCTCAAAATTAAAATCAGAATCGAACATGACACCTAGGTTTCTGACTTGGCATTTGGTGTTCAGTGTCGGTGTTTTTTAGTGCCCAGATAGTCTCTCCATTTCAACTTTATCAGCACATCATCTTTAATGATCAGCACATCTGTTTTATCCTGGTTTAACTTAAGGAAATTCTGTGACATCCATGCATTTATATTAGCAATGCATTCTACCAAGTGGTCAACTGAGCTGTAGTCACCGGGTGTCACAGACATATAGAGCTGGGTGTCATCTGCATAGCTATGGTACTGTAGCTAATATTGTGCCTCCTTATTACATCACGTAGGGGTAGCATATACAGTACAGACTGAAGAGTAAGGGTCCCTGAATGGATCCTTGTGGAACCCCACGTCATTTAAATTTGTAGTATTTGGTGTCAGGAGACGGACTGAGGAGTGTTAGAGTGTGACTGTCTGTGTGTGTGTGTGTGTGTGTGTGTGTGTGTGTGTGAGGAGTGTCAGAGTTGACTTCATGTTTTCTCTTAGGGAAAACATGACACAGGACACACACACACACACACACACAGAGGCACACACACACACACACACACACACAGACACACGGAGACTCACTGTGGGAGAATGGGGACAGTGACCACAGAAGGGACCAGTGTTCAGACAAGACAAGAGACCCCATTCTACCCCCGGGCACTAGGACCCTGAGTCAGGTCTGCTGGTGAACCCTCCCTGAGTCAGGTCTGCTGGTGAACCCTCTGTGAGTCAGGTCTGCTGGTGAACCCTCACTGCAGACCATCACCAGACATCCCATAATACTACTGTGTGTCTTCTGTCTGAGGGTTTTGTCTGACTCCTCCTGGCGCCCAGTCAGCCTCTGAACATGTTCCAGATAGTTCTTCTGAACAACAATGATAGGGTTCCAGAGAAGACGCACACACACTCACACACACACACGCATGCACACAGACACGCGCACGCACACACACACACAGACTGATGACGTGAACACAGAGGCTCGGTTAGAAGATGAATGATCGTTTGTTGGGATGAGTCAACTCTTTTGTTTGGTGAATGAGGATGTTGATGAGCCCTGAGTCTCTGCCCATCCATGTCTCAATACACACTCAACTGTGTGTGTATGTGTGTGTGTATGTATACAGACTGTCAGTGTATGTGTGCGCATGTGTGTATATATGTGTGTGTGTTTGCATAGTGTGTGCGCGTGTGTGTTTATAGAGTGTAAGTGAGTGTGTGCGCGTGTATGTGTGTGTTTGTACACTGTGTTTATGCAGAGTGTGTGTATGTGTGTATCTTTTTATGCAGTGTGTTTATGGAGAGTGTGTTTGTGAGTGTGTATGTGTGTGTGTGTATGTGTTTACAGTATACAGTGTGTGTGTATCTGTCTGTGTTTGTATATGTGTTTATATACAGTGTGTGTGTATCTGTGTGTGTTTATATACAGTGTGTGTGTGTGTGTGTGTGTGTGTGTGTGTGTGTGTGTGTGTGTGTGTGTGTGTGATGTTGTTGATGGAAGGAGAGAAGAGGGTAGGAGGAGTGGAAGGAGAGAGGAGGAGAGGTGAGGAGGAGTGGAAGGAGAGAGGAGGGGAGGTAGAGAGGAGGAGTGGAAGGGAAGAGGTGAGGAGAGGAGGAGTGGAAGGAGAGAGGAGGGGAGGTGGAGAGAAGGAGTGGAAGGAGAGAGGAGGGGAGAAGGAGAGGAGTGGAAGGAGAGAGGAGGGGAGGTGGAGAGGAGGAGTGAAAGGAGAGAGGAGGGGAGGTGGAGAGGAGTGGAAGGAGAGAGGAGGGGAGGTGGAGAGGAGAAGTGGAAGGAGAGAGGAGGGGAGGTGGAGAGGATGTGCCGGCCTTACAGAGCTGCATGGTGAGGCAGAGAAGAGAGACAGAACCAGTCTGTCTCTCTCCCTCCTTCTCCCCCTCTCTCTCTCCTCTGTCTATTTTACTCTCTCCCCCCCTGCTCTCTTCCTCTATAGAAACACTACACTGGGCTAGATCCCTCTTCCTGTCCAATGCTACTGTGTCTTTTGTGTGTCTGTGTGTGTGTGTGAGAGAGAGAGAGAGAGCGAGAGAGAGAGAGAGAGAGAGAGAGAGGACCCTGGCACACAGCAGATGTTGTTATACAGGCCACACACACCCCATCTGAGACATGGCTGCCATATCTTTTCATTTCATTTATTTATTTAAAATGGGGACAGTGCATATTAATGGACAAAAACACAAGTGTGATCGTAAATACGCCAGCAAGCTGCTAATTTCCATCTGTATAGCAAGCTGCTAATTTCCATCTGTAGTCCCTCGGCAGATTGATGTTAACACAAAACACTGAGCACAAAACAAAGAACAGGCAAAACAAACACAGCAACAAGCTTAACACATTACCACAGACAACACAAGACATAACTCACTACCACAGACAACACAAGACATAACTCACTACCACAGACAACACAAGACATAACTCACTACCACAGACAACACAAGACAACTCAATACCACAGACAACACAAGACATAACTCACTACCACAGACAACACAAGACATAACTCACTACCACAGACAACACAAGACATAACTCACTACCACAGACAACACAAGACATAACTCACTACCACAGACAACACAAGACATAACTCACTACCACAGACAACACAAGACATAACTCACTACCACAGACAACACGTACAGTAAGGTACAATACAAGGACAACAGACATACTTCATACCCACGTGGACAATAGAGGTAACTCATTACCACAGAAAAGTGAGAGTGAATAAAAAGTGAATAGGAGTGGGTGCACGTTTGGTTTGTCCTTAGCCACATCTTCAGGTGTGTTTTAAAAGTGGGAAGGCTCGAACATTCCCTGACTAAGATTGGTAAACTGTTCCACAGTATGCTACCTTTAAAACACAGGACGTTTTGCCCAAATGTAGTTGGCCTGTGTGGTATTGGTCTCCTCTACTGGTGGCCCTAGTGGTCCTCGTGGTGCTAACTGTCCTCTGTTTAATAAACTCCTCTAGAGGAGGAGGTGCCAGCCCATGTAGTGCCTTGTACATGAGACAAGCAGATTATTTTTTTAATTCATTTTTTATTTTCAAAGCTTAACAGATTATACTTGCCCAGGATCTTACAATGGTGATAGGAGAGGGGTTTTGTTGTGTAAAATAATTCACTAGATCCTTGGTCAATTTTGCAAATAACTGAGTCCAAAATAAAGCAAGTTGAGGCACGCAGAAGTCCAATGCAATGACTTTATTGCTTCTTCAGAGACAAATAGCATTAAAGTCGGTGATTCCAGGGAATGAGACACACACTTGTCTCGTCGTCTGTGCAACGCCTTATATAGTCTACCGCAATCCCCGCCTCTCTATCTTGACCACAACCCATTTTTCAAAACCCACCCTAACTTGGCACGAATCTAATAGTGTCCAATATGCCGACTCAGCACCGGCCTATGCCCAAATAAGTCCCTTTAATACGCCATTATATCCGGCGGGGGGGGGGGGGATAGGGAAAAAAGAGGAGATTGGGGAACACTAGAGGTAAATGGGAGAGTGTAGACTGTTTTTGCAGTCTAAACTGCTAGCCTCAGCATCGATAACTCAACTTTTTGACAGACCAGGGGAAAAAAGAGGAGATAAGAGGTAAATGGGAGAGTGTAGACTGCTTTTGCAGTCTAAACTGCTAGCCTCAGCATAGATAACTCAACTTTTTGACAGATCAGTTTCCTATGGCTACATCTAGTGGTCACATCTGGTATTACTATTGAGCAGTTTATTATTGCTACATCTAGTGGTCATATCTGGTATTACTCTTGAGCAGATCTTTGTTGCAACATTTAATGTTGTGGCTGTCTAAAACAATTTCTACCATATGATGATTATGATTACAATATTATGAGATATAAAAAGATCATTAAATGCAGGGGAGCTAAAATCTAACTAAATCACAACAGTTTCCTATCAAGTACTTTTAGTGTTTAAAAAAAAAAAAAAAGCAGCTCTATAGGTTTAAGAGCCATTGCACCTGTGTTTGACCAACTGGTGAGACAGTAATCAATGTGCGTGAAGATCATAGAATGTAAGAACATTAACACAGCACCTTCTGATAGAGATTTGTCTAAAATTCTGAATATTATATTTCACTATCTTTGACAGTCTTTTCACATGGCTCTTGCAAGAGACGTTAGAGTCTAGTGTGACTCCCAGGTACTTAAACTCATCAACTGTCTTTAGCTCAGTGTGTTCAGTGACAGACATGAGTTTGTTAACCAGTCATGGATAAGAGTCATGGTAGAGGTTAGTGTTAGTGCTACTTTTTGTACATTTTTCCAATTGACAAAAAATACAGCATCATCAGCATACATTATAGTGTTCACATTTTTACATACATTAGGTAGCTCATTAATAAAAAGTGAGAATAAAATTGGTCCAAGTACTGAGCCTTGGGGGACAGTCAAGGTATGGCGATTTGACACCACTAATTTGTACACATTGTTGTCTGGTACGATTCAAACCACTGAATGGCTTGCTCTGAGAAGTTGAAGGCTGAAAGTTTGGAAAGCAGGATGTTATGATCAACAGTGTCGAATTCCCTCTTCAGGTCTAGAAAGATCGCTCCAACACAGGCGGACCTGTCTAACAGACATTTGACTTTTTCAACAAAAACCAAAACAGCTGTTTAGGTTGAATGATGGGCACAGAACCCAAAATGCATGGGATTCAGAGGTACATGGCCTTTGCTCAGATGTTCCATTAGTAATTCAACCACCCATTTTTCTGCAATCTTTGAGATTACAGGGAGGATGCTAATAGGCCTGTAATGTCTCCTCCCTCTTGACCCCCCTGACCAATCCCGACCCCTTCTGACCAATCCTGAACCCGAGTTTAGACCCTCTAATGTACCCTGTACCCCTCTATCCCTGTACCCCTGTACCTCATAACCCTGTACCATGTACCCTGTAACCTTGTACCCTGTAGCCCTGTACCCCTGTACCATGCAACCCTGTAACCGTGCACCCTCATTGTATGTCCTTTACCCTGTAACCCCGTACCCTAACCTTGTACCTTTTACCCTGTAACCCTGTAACCATGTCCCCTGTAATCATGTACCCTGTAACACTGTAACCTGTACCCGTGCAGCCTAATTTTGTACCCTTTACCCTGTAACCATGTAACCCTGTAATCATGTAACCCTGTACCCTGTAACCATGTAGCCCTGTACCCTGTAACCATGTAATCCTGTAACCCTGTAATCATGTAACTCTGTACCCTGTACCCCTGTACCCTGTTACCATGTACCCTGTACCCCAACATCCTTCTGCTTGAAACAGTAGCAGTCTGTTAGCAGGCAGAGTGTTGTGGGGCGATTTCCTCTCTGCTCCCTGCCAGCAACTCAGAAGGGCTAATGGAGGGAGAGGGAACACAAGAGAAGAAGAGAAGAATATTAAAGACAAAGAAAGAGAGAGGAGAGGAAGAGAGAAGGAGATTGGGAGAGAGATATAAAGTGGAAGAGACTCCCCTGGGGTAACACACTGCCTCATTAGAGTTTAATTTACAAGTTAGTGTGTGTGTGTGTGTGTGTGTGTGTGTGTGTGTGTGTGTGTGTGTGTGTGTGTGTGTGTGTGTGTGTGCGTGCGTGCGTGTGTGTGTATAAGCTCACTGTGTTTTAAAGAGCTGTCAGCTGGATAGGTTTTATGAAAACAGGATTACAGTGGTCAGGCACATGGCCAGCAACAGTATACCTCTGTAAACCCAATGGTCCTGTAAAGCTTTCAATAGCCCTGTAAAGCTCTCTCTCTCTCTCCCTCACTCTCTCCCTCCTTCTCTCTCTCACCCTACCCATCTCTCTCCCTACCTCTCTCTCTCACCCTACCCCTCTCTCTCCCTCCCTCCCTCTCCCTCCCTCCCTCTCTCTCACACCATACCCCCCTCTCTCTCTCCCTCCTTATCTCTCACCCTACCCCTCTCTCTCCCTCTCTCCCTCCCTCCCTCCCTCCCTCCCTCTCACCCTACCTCTTTCTCTCACCCTACCTCTCTCTCTCACCCTACCTCTCTCTCACCCTCCCTCTCACACCCTACCTCTCGCCCTACTTGTTTCTCTCTCCCTCCCTCTCTCTCTCTCACCCTACCTCTCTCACCCTCCCTCTCCCACCCTACCTCTTTATCACCCTCCCTCTCTCTCTCTCACACCATACCCCCCCTCTCTCTCTCTCCCTCACTCTCTCCCTCCTTCTCTCTCACCCTACCCCTCTCTCTCCCTCCCTCTCTCTCTCCCTACCTCTCTCTCACCCTCCCTCTCACACCCTACCTCTCTCTTGCCCTACCTGTCTCTCTCCCTCCCTCTCTCTCTCACCCTACCTCTCTCTCTCACCCTACCTCTCTCTCACCCTCCCTCTCCCACCCTACCTCTTTATCACCCTCCCTCTCTCTCTCTCTCTCCCTTTCTCCCTCCCTCTCTCACCCTACTTCTCTTTCCTTTCTCAGCATATTTTCTTCTTTGCTTCTAAACTCTGTTGTCTGTGGATGTTCTCCATTTACATTAATTCACCTGCCATTATCCCACCCCTCTTCAACCCTAGCCCAGTATTCCATCCCTTCTTCACTATTCTACTCATCTGTTTGGTTCTTTCTTTAATTCACTTTGCCAGCTGGTTTAATTCACCTGTTCCATCTCTTTCCTGGTTTCTTCAAGGCTTCACTTCTTTGTTTCCACTTCCTTCTATTTTCTGCTCCCTCTCTCTCTCTATCTCTCTCTCTCTCTCCCTCTCTCGCTGTCTGTCTTCAATTGATCTTGAAGCACCTCTTATCACAAGGACCTCTTAAAGACTTTGCAGCAAAGCATAAGGGAAGAAAAAAGACTTGTGGGATTAAGGCTAGCCCCTGTGGAGAATAGTAGCAGTCCATAATGGCTCTCTAATGGAGTCGCAGCTCGCCGAGATTATAATCTGAAGGTTAAATCTGAGATTTGAGGAGTTTCAGTGTGAATCGCCCTCTTACAAACCATAACCACACCGTTGTAACATCGTTTTAACAGTCAGTGTGTTCTTACAAACCATAGACAGTGGTAACAGTCAGTATTCTTACAAACCATTACCAGTCATAACACAGTCAGTGTTCATGTTCAGAGGGATACTGCAAAGCATCCAGGCTATCTGAGAACTGTGTTTTTACATTACTGTGGAATTCGGGGCCAGTGAGGTTCCTCTCTCTGCAAGAGTAGATAGGCTAGCACTAGCGCTAATGAGCCTATTAGGATAACTGGGCCATTTTCAACTGAAAAAGCAGAGATCAATCTTTCAGCCTGTTTTCACACTGCATCATTGGTCCCCTGGGGTAACTTGAAAGTTGCAAACTAAAAAATGTGAACACTGATTAATTCACATTTTTCTTTCTGCACAAATTCAAGATTCAAGAGCTGTTTATTAGCCATGTATATGGTTCACACATACTAGAATTTGACTAGGGTTAAGGCATATGCTGTTGCAGACATTGTTGTGCGCATGCGTGCTGGAGCAAGTGGGGAAGCTATTTCGTTTCTAAAGACGTTTCTAAAAACGTTTCTAAAGATCATATTACAGAGGCATGTGAAAAACCACAACAGGCCTACGCTCTATGTAAGCACAACTAGCAATTCATAAAGACAGATTGATGAAAACAACCGTTTCGCAGCAGAAAATAGATTTTTTAGAAGCTGCATTCTCAGTGCCCCGTCCGCCGCCATTACATGGATATACTTGGCTCGCGCTGGATTTTAAATTTCTTCTACAGGCCTCCGAATTACACCAGTTATCTCGGTGAGTCAAACCTCTTGTAATATGCCGTAAATAAGGTCCATATTGTCAAAAACGAGCATTCTCCTTTAAGAGAGGCTGCACATGCACACAAATTCAAAAAATGCAACAGCTGCCACCACTCTAATCCCAACTGACACTCTGATCCTAGACATGAACCGGGTTTCCATCCACCTCTTAAAATTCACATTTAACAAAATTGCGGAAAAAAAACTTGGATGGAAACGCCAAAAATTCGAAAAAAGGCCGAAATATCGCAAAAAAGTTTTTACGCTCGGAGGGGGTGGAAAAGTCAGCGTACAATAGTAGGAAAATGCGACTTTTTGCAATGGAAAGAGATTTTGCGAATAAACGATGACGTAGCGGATATTACTTCATTTCCGCTTCACGATATCAACTCGAAAAATGGCGGCAGAGGAAAGCATGAGATATGATGGGGGAGACGAAGAAACAGATTTTTTTCTTCAATTAATTAAAGAAGCGAACATTAATGCCATACTAGATGGAAAACAGCAAAGAAACGCAACCGTGTATCAAGAGCTACATAATCAAATGTTGGAGAAAGGCTTTGACAAACCATGGCAAATACTGAGAAGCAAGTGGAAGAGTTTGAAACAACGCTACATGGGTGAGAAGCGCCGGATGTCTACCAGCGGTGTGGGAGGCAAAGCTAAAACTAGCTTCAAGTATTTTGAGCATATGGACGAAATTCTGGGCCAAAGACCTCTGGTTACGGCTATCAGCTCTTTGATCAACAGCTCAGGTAAGGTAACAGAGTAGTAGGCTATATTATGTGAAATACTAGCTAGCTACATCTGACTGGTAGGTTTAAATCCACTTAAATGGTAGCGTATGTTGTAATACCTTTATTTATTTCATTAGGTAGTGGCGAATCAATGGAAAGACAAGACCTTGATGAGAACTCAGACAACGTGTCAGAAGTTAACTCAGAAGGTAATATTAGAGATAAGTGCATGTTGTATTTCGTCTCAAGTGCTACTTTGCCTCTGTTGTTTACTTCCAACTTTGGCTATCATATTACTTGGCAAGCAAAACCATATTTATTAAATACAGATAACCAGCCCATAAGAAAACAAGGCTGCTCATCCAAGTATCCTCTGGGGTAACATTTGGTTCACTATCAGGTCCAGTTCCACTAATCGTCCACTAAACACCTGGCCCCTGTTATTCTTCTCCCTTTTAGTTTACAACAGCTCCCCAGAATGACTCCAGCCCTCAAGATGATTTGGATGATAACACGGAACAACACAACAGTACACACAGTTCCAGAGGCTATTGGAGATGGTCTTCAGTGAGAAGCAACAAGAGCAGGTCTTGATAGTGGAACCAATCATATCATGTGGGATTCTCTCTTTAAAATGCAGAAGGAGCAGTCTGAGAAAGAGCAAGAGACTTTGCACTCAATTTCAAATGTCCTAAACAAAGCTGTGGAATGTTTTGAGAGATGTACACAAGCTGCAGAAGTTATGGCAGGAATGAACAGGCAGGGCAGTTACAACACATCCTATCCACAGTATCCCTTTCAACACCCACTGCCATCTACACCTACACACCATGCACATGCTTCTACAACCCACCCACCTATGCCTTTCAGTCAGGGGAGACCAGAAGCCCACTCACCTATGCCTTTCAGTCAGGGGAGATCAGAGGCCCACTCACCTATACCTTTGAGTCAAGGGAGACCATAATCCCACTCACCTATGCCTTTCAGTCAGGGGAGATCAGAGGCCCACTCACCTATACCTTTGAGTCAAGGGAGACCATAATCCCACTCACCTATGCCTTTCAGTCAGGGGAGACCAGAATCCCACTCACCTATGCCTTTCAGTCAGGGAGACCAGAGGCCCACTCACCTATGCCTTTCAGTCAGGGGAGACCAGAAGCCCACTCACCTATGCCTTTCAGTCAGGGGAGACCAGAGGCCCACTCACCTCTACCTTTCAGTCAGGGGAGATCAGACGAGTGCAGTGATCCATTTGCTACATACTTGAACTTAGAATAACAAGTTAAAGTTCACCTGCACCTTAAAATAATATTAAGATAAAGTCTAGACCAAGTGCCCGGCTATAGAGTACCTGGTCTGCACGTATTCATGGGTTTCAAATGTAGTCCTAGACCTGCCGGACCAACACAGGTGTTTCAAATTAATGAATTAGTTCTACTGCATAAGATAAATTGAAACACCTGTGTTGGTCCCCAATATGGCAGGTCTAGGACTACATTTGAAACCCATGAATATGCTGGTCTGTGATAATCTTCACTGTTCTGTGCTAGTATAACAGTAACATCCTGGTTCTACTCTGGTCTCCATACCTGTTCTCTGTACTGGTCCTCATGTCTCCTCTCGCCCTTCGCCTGCATCATCACCTCAAGTTAAAGTTCAACAGTTCCCCTCAGTTTTATACTTTTCTATGTTTAGAGAGTGCTATTGCAGTATATAATGTTGAGCTGAACAATGTTTACAGAATTTATTTCTGGCACTTGGCTTCAGAAGTCAATTTGTTGTGTGTGCTGAGATATTATTAAAAATGAGTTAAGTAACTCTTAAGTAGATTTAAGTAGCTTGATGTTCTGATATCCATCAAGTCACTTGTTCACACTAAGCTGCTAATTTTGTATTTTGATGATTGTTTATGTCACTAAAGTTCTAACTGACCAAAAAACACCAGTCTTTCTATGGTTTATTTGAATCTTTATTTATTTTTATGTTTTATAAATGAAACACCTACATGCATGTTTCACTTTTACTAATTTCACTTGGGTATGTTCAACTGCTACAGTTTTGCACTTAAAAAAATATATAAACAAAGGCAGTAAAAAGCAATTAATGTGTTGGTTTTTCTCCATTAGGTCAGTGAACAATGTACGAAACCTCCCAACCCTATAATACAGTAAACAAACAATAAAGTGATGCACCAACACCACTCTTAAAAGCAAACATCAACTTTAAAATCTGGGGGGAATTAATTAAATCAAATTTTGTATGTCTCTGCTGAGAGGTGTAATGGTGGTAGTCTCTCTCCTGAGAGGTGTAATGGTGGTAGTCTCTCCTGAGAGGTGTAATGGTGGTAGTCTCTCTCTCCTGAGAGGTGTAATGGTAGTAGTCTCTCCTGAGAGGTGTAATGGTGGTAGTCTCTCTCCTGAGAGGTGTAATGGTGGTAGTCTCTCTCTCTCCTGAGAGGTGTAATGGTGGTAATCTCTCTCTCCTAAGAGGTGTAATGGTGGTAGTCTCTCTCTCCTGAGAGGTGTAATGGTGGTAGTCTCTCTCTCTCCTGAGAGGTGTAATGGTGGTAGTCTCTCTCTCTCCTGAGAGGTGTAATGGTGGTAGTCTCTCTCTCCTGAGAGGTGTAATGGTGGTAGTCTCTCTCTCTCCTGAGAGGTGTAATGGTGGTAATCTCTCTCTCCTAAGAGGTGTAATGGTGGTAGTCTCTCTCTCTCCTGAGAGGTGTAATGATGGTAGTCTCTCTCTCTCCTGAGAGGTGTAATGCTGGTAGTCTCTCTCTCCTGAGAGGTGTAATGGTGGTACTCTCTCTCTCTCTCCTGAGAGGTGTAATGGTGGTAGTCTCTCTCTCTCCTGAGAGGTGTAATGGTGGTACTCTCTCTCTCTCCTGAGAGGTGTAATGGTGGTAGGCTCTCTCTCTCCTGAGAGGTGTAATGATGGTAGTCTCTCTCTCTCCTGAGAGGTGTAATGGTGGTAGTCTCTCTCTCTCCTGAGATTTGTAATGGTGGTAGTCTCTCTCTCTCCTGAGAGGTGTAATGGTGGTAGTCTCTCTCCTGAGATGTGTAATGGTGGTACTCTCTCTCTCTCCTGAGAGGTGTAATGGTGGTAGTCTCTCTCTCTCCTGAGAGGTGTAATGGTGGTACTCTCTCTCTCTCCTGAGAGGTGTAATGGTGGTAGTCTCTCTCTCTCCTGAGAGGTGTAATGATGGTAGTCTCTCTCTCCTGAGAGGTGTAATGGTGGTAGTCTCTCTCCTGCCAACGTCCCACATTCCTCCCTGCTCACCGCTAGGCCTGGAACGCACGCACACTCACACCCGCGCACATACACACACACATGCGCACACACACACGCACACACACCTCCTTGCAAGACAGTGCCAGTCTACTAGCTATGAATGTACACAGCATTCCCCTTCAAGGACCACCTTGAACTCTCAGCATCACATGTTGAACTAGAGCATGTCTGATTGCCATGGCTGTGTGGTTTGGTTGGTCCTGACAAGCTCTGTGAGGTGGTTGCTGGGGGAAAATGGGCTGGTGGACCGGTAGTGCAGCAAGTACTGGTAAATGCTTGTCCTTCTCACAAAAGGTTGTGCAGCACACAACATGCTACTACTACCGTTGGCATGAACGAGTGGTGGATGTTTGGCAAGGACTCTCCATCTCGACTTCAGGTGACCGAACGCATGTTCAACCTTGACACGTTCTCAGCTCAGCTGCTCATTGAAGATCTGTTTTTCCTCTGAGAGATTAGGCCCTGAGAATCCCTTTATTAGCCACGGCATTAACGGGTAAGCTGGGTCCCCAGCAATCAGAAGAGGTACCTGGACTCCTTGTATTTCTGTCAAAGCTTGGGGATGTTCTTCGGGAAATCTGTAAGCATAGTGGATATTAGTTTGGAAAAACAGTAAATGTTAGTTGGAATCAATACTAAGCAAACCACATCGACATAATTGATTAGAGAACTTGAGAGGTAATTACTCCAGTGTCAGGTGAGTGTATTTCCTTACCTGAATAGACTGGACATGTTGAATACCGTTGCATCATGTGCGCTGCCTGGTGTACCAACACACACATCACGGATGAGCAGCTGATCATCCACAACCACCTGGAGCACAATAGATGGCCGTCCTTTACATAGTCCCTGTACCCAACTGTTGGAGCAAGAATTGGGATGTGTGTTCCATCCACTGAGCCATAGACTTGTGGTACATGATGGACGGAGTGGTTACGTTCTGCTATTTATTGTGCTTCCGCCACGTCGGGGAATGTGATGTACTGACTCATCATCTTTGATTTGATGGCTTCACATGTGGCGTTTTTTGCATTTTTATTTTCATTTTCATGAGTAGCGCCACCCACTGCTCGACCTGCTGACTCCCAACATTCGCAAAACAAAACTGAATGGAAATGTGCGTAAATTTGCATTTTCTTTTACGGATTTTCACAAAATTCGCATTAAATTTGCGATACATTTGGATGGAAACCCAGCTATGGTCTGCTTCAGACAGCTCTATCGCGAAAACTATAAATGTTACAGCTTATATATTGACACCATATGAATCCTGAGAACTTGCAGAACATTTCTATGTATAATATGTCCGTATACTGTAGCTTAAACACTGTAGGCATGGCGACAAGTTAGAAAAAGGGTAAAAATGCAAAATTAGCAGCTCAAAAGTTAGTGCGGCACCATATGTTTCAATGGGGAGCGCAGTTGCCGAACAAATCGTCATACCTCAAAAACGGTAAGTCACACTGCTTAGATACTTACATTGTACGAATCAGCATAGTTGTGTGAACACTTCGATATACAATATGTGTATGAGCTGTTAAAACTGTAGGCATAGCGACAGGTTAGAAAAAGGGTAAAAATGCAAAATTAACAACTCAAGTTAGTGCGGTGCCATACGTTTCAATGGGGAGCGCAGTTGCCGAACAAATCGTCATTAAGCGAAAACTGTAAGTCACACAGCTTAGATACTTACATTGTACGAATCAGCACAGTTGTGTGAACATTTTGATATATAATATGTGTGTGAGTTGTCAAACTGTAGGAGTGCCATCAGTTTACAAAATGTGTGAATATTTTCAAAGCAACTTCTGCCACCCCTCTAAAAACAACGTTTCTGAACATTCCAAAAGCAGTTTCAATGGGACAAAAATAGTTTTAAAAGTTAAATTTCTAAAAAACTATTAAAAAATATCAAAAATCTGATCCGTTAAAGAGCATAACATCGTGAACATTTTAAAGTTTGAATGAAGTTTCCAGCACAACGCATGAAGATGTAGGCCTAGTTAAGGAGACAAAAACTGGGGAGAACTAGAATAAAGAAAGAAAGAAATAGTGGGAATATCACAAGTTGGGCTAGCTTCTACAAGCTAGCCCACCTAATAAGAAAGAAAGAAAGAAAGAAAGAAAGAAAGAAAGAAAGAAAGAAAGAAAGAAAGAAAGAAAGAAAGAAAGAAAGAAAGAAAGAAAGAAAGACTGTAGTGGGAATATCACAAGTTGGGCTAGCTTTTACTAGAGCGCTTCAATACCAGAGTAATGACACTTCCATTGACTCCCGTGGTAAGCGTCACACGCCCCCTAGAGGGACATTATGGGCATTACCTTTGTGACAAGAAACCCCATTCACTGCCGTTATCTCTAGCACGCACAAGCTTGAAAGTTGATAAACGGCCGTGTTTTTACCTTTAGATGTCTTGGTCATATTAAGTCATGCTTATAATTTGTTTATTTCAAAATATAGATTAACATTATGGTAGACAACTGTTTTTAGAATCAGAATCAGTGATTGGACAAACTAGACATTACTATACTGATGTGCTATTATTGGGATCATAATTCATGCACAACAACTTGCCTATTTACCGTCATAAGCAATTAGGAAGTTATTGACATAATGGCCTACTAGTTGTAGATATGATCATGTGAAGTAAATAAAGCATTAATAAGTGCTTTATAATGGATAATAAACAGCTAATGCGCTAATATGCATGTAATAAGCACTGCAGCAGCTAGTTAGTATTAATAAGTGTAAGTGAAGTGTTACAGTAAGGGCCAACAACATTATATTCCACTCAACCTAATATAATAAGGTACATACAGGAGCCTACATAATTATAATAAAGTCAATGTTCCATTATTTTCAAATAACTTGATAGACCATTGAACACATTGCTGGTAATACTTTAGAAAATACTGTACAATTATGAAAAAGAGAAGCTTCTGATCTGTGATTGAAATATTTTATTAATGACTGTTTTCAGTTATTGCATTGTCAAAACACAGCTCAATTTGTCAAAACACTGAGCTCTTTGACTACAACATGACTAGAATGGACATATCAAATCATTGTGTTAACATGTTAAGCAGAGGACATAAGCGCTCCTTCTTATTTACATTAGTTATCCAAAGAGTCGCTGTCTTGAAAAAAACATGCCGAGCAGCACAATGAGGATCAAAGGCAGTTTTGATTCCGTTTCACTATGTATTGTTGGCCATAATTTACACTGACACGTTTTCAAGCCTTTGTCAAAGCATGTCTTTGGGTGTAGGGTGCGGCCTAATATAGATGAAATAAGTGACTGATGTTATCTATCACAAGTAAGACAACTCAATCACTCAATCAATCACTCATACAATCAATTGGTCACTCCAACAATACTGGCATGCATGCAGACTGCAGTATGAAAAATGTAGACTCTTTTCACTTAAAAACCTCTTTTGATGAAGACATCGGGAACACATTAGATATGTCTATGTACAGTACAAGTGTTAGAAAGGGGAATATCCCTCTTTACAGTGCAATACTATAGGGATCAGTGCATCAGTAGTACAGTTGTACGTTTGTAACCATAGTGACTGACCTCTCATGGCAGACAGGCCTCAACACTGACCTCCTCCCCCCTGCACCTCCGAGCCCCGAACTCACATCCTGTCATTGTCACAACAACAAGCCCATCTCCTGGAGTGACACAGAGGTGGTCGGGGTCTTTGGAACACTCTGCAGGATCTTGACACACACACACACACACTTGGTGGTTGATTCTGAAATGAAAAATGAGAATTACAGGGTCACACACACACACACACACAACCACAGACAAGTAAGGTAGTCAAACACAGTGAGGTCTAAAATAGGATACTCCACTCGATACATAACTACTATTTATATAAATAAAGCTTTGATTGATTGATTGATTGATTGATTGATTGATTGATACAGTACACAGGGTCCCATTCTGGCCCTCCTTTTGTGCTATACAGTATTGGTTTACCTTGAGCATGTGGGAACCTTTTCTGGGGCCCAGGCCACAGACATACTGGACCAGACTCTTGGTGTAGGGGTGGGATATGGCTTGGTTCACATCCATACCCACCTCATTGACCCGTTTGATGAACTTCAGGCATGTGTTTGACCATTTGAATGTGAAGTACATTTCAGTCATGAAATAAGAGTTCCCCTTTAAGCCAGAGAAAATGGATGAAATAAAACAGCAATTTTGCGATTACCTAGTTTGTAATGTGCACATGAGCCAGCAGCCAACTTGTAGTTGATATGAGTCGGTATTATTAACTGTGATATTATTATGGTATTAGAATAAAATCAATGACAATATCCCTGGTCACCACATCACTTCATGCAAGTAACATTAACGGTAATGTTACATAAACAATAAATGTATATAGAGATGAAGGGCCAATAATAAATAAAACAACAGAGTTTGGCTAACGTGGAACACAAACAAGTTTTGAAATAGCGCGCAAACTTGCGTTAGCCATTGAGAGAGTTGTGGATCAACTTGAAAGTATATCATTATTAAAACATCAGACATTCATGATACAACAATTAATGACCACTATTATGTTAATATTTACCTGTAAACGGGTCACCGATGCTGGTGAAGCTTTGTGGTTCACTTTGTGGTGGCAATAGAATTATTCCTGGTCGGCTCCAATACTACAATATGAACATGAGATAATTATTTGTCACAAATGCAATGCCCATATCCCGCCACTAGAGGCACGATACCAACTTTCCGTTTGACCAATGTGTGTCGTCACTCTGGTATTGAAGCGCTCTAGCTTTTACAAGCTAGCCCACCTAATAATAAAGAAATAGTGGGAATATCACAAGTTGGGATAGCTTCTACAAGCTAGCCCACCTAATAATAAATAAAGAAATAGTGGGGATATCACAAGTTGGGCTAGCTTCTACAAGCTAGCCTACCTAATTCCTAGTTCCTGCGTGCACAAATGCTCTTTGTTTGATGGCCACGGGATAGGAGCTAGAGCATAGGTAGGCCTATGTTCATGACTGAGGATTGCCGTATTGTGGAAGGTATTTTGTGCTATTATAGTTGTTTAAACACAAGGCCTGCCTTTTTAGGCCTAGTTAAGCTTCAATACTGCTGTAGCCTACACTCTGTACTTTTCCAGAATACAGTACGCATGAAAAGTTGTTATTATCTATGTTCCAGTAGCAGATAAGTTGACTGCCAAGGACACTTCACAATGAAAAGCCTGTCTGTGTTGCAGTAAGATGTAACTAACAGAACACCCTAATCACATCGGCTGAATGGAAAACGAAAGTAGTTAGCTCATAGGACTAGCATTAGATAAAGGTTTCAACCAATCAGGTACTCACACATGTAGTCACGCGCCAATGTGTTGTGTGGAATAGTATATACAGAATGTTCCGACACTAGTCGGCGCGCTTGCCCAGATACCCCTTGTGTCTCTGTCTAACCGTCCCTTTGCTGCAATTGTAAGGTAATAAAGTATGTTTCTTTTACTCTACTCTGTTATATTTCGTGTCCTCATTTGACAAGGTTGTGTGATTGTGTTGGTCCTTTGGGAGGAGAACCCTGTGGTAGGCTACTGGTGAATTCAATCTGAAGTGTTATAATGGCATTTTGTGAGTGTCCAAATGTCATAGGTCAACCGAGTCCAGCCACCACAGTATTGCGTATTGTTATAGTGAACCGAAGTTTGCCTTCGAAAGACATGCTGGTCTGGGCTACATATCTAAACATTGTTGTTGTTGTTGTGTGTTATAACCTACTGTGTAGTGCTGACAATTTAGTTAACATTTCAACCGGCAGTTTGAAACGCGCCTTCCGACCGTCAGCGGTGTAGTTTTTGGAATATCGGCCCCTTTTTATTTTCGGAGTAGCGGGCCCTTTTATTTTCAGAGTAGCAGACCTTTTGCCAAAAGGCTTGGGAGCCGCTATTCCGATGAATGGAAATCAATCTTCGGAATAGCAGACCTTCGGAATAGCGGTCGGTTACCCTCTTTCCTTCCCTCTCTCTAGTTATTTTTTTACAATCCCAAAACATGAATTATAATAAAACTTATTTTTTTCAAAGATTACTGTGTTTAATGTGATAAATACAAATGTAATTTATCTGATCAACATTTGGGCAATTTATATCTGTTCATTTGCTTATTCAGTGGTTCTTTGAATTGAAAAGTGTTCTAATCCTTGCTCAGAACCAAACCAACATTTCTTTCGCTTGTAACACAACCTGTACTGGAATTAGACAGATGGTTCAAAGGACTTATTTGAGCGCCTTAGTGTCTCGAGTATTTTAAACCAGGAGTGGACTCGATATGACATTCCTGCACAAATGTATGGATGTTGTAATGCAGCTACTCCCAACATGATCAATCCAGACCAACACTGAGTGTGGTGCTGCCGCCCGACTCAGCGCAATGTTGTATAGGCAGAATGGACTGAGCGTCCGGTCTTTTTTCTATATAGTCTTTGCTATAGTTCTGAATTAAATGGTTGCCAGGCAACATAGGCTATCTAGCCTTTTTGGGTAGGCCTTGTTCACATAAGCCTATATAGGCATATATATAGGTTTATTTTAAGATTTCCAGCTATGGTGCAGTTATTAAAGTTCTCCAGAGCACTCCTTTTTGCTTGTAGGGGTGTGGAAGTGTTGGAGTCGGACTGATGAGTGCGTTTTTGTAATAGGATACCTACAGTAGGTACAAGTATAAAAAGGCGAGGTTGCTGCGAGTGGCTGCTACGCAAGGCATAGTACCGCTTGATCTTTTCAATAGCCTCGTCAATGAGATTGCACTACCTTGTGCTGTGTGCTTTGGCAATTCTGCATTTTGTAGAGTCATGCCAATAAAGCGTAATTGAATTGAGAGACAGAGATGGACAGGGAGAGTGAGAAAGAGGGATCAAGGAAGAGAGATAGACAGGGAGAGAGAGAAAGAGGGATCAAGAAAGAGAGAGAGGAAGTGAGGGAGGGGTTGAAGAGAGAGATGCAGCCAGACTCTTTCTGGGGACTGAAAGACGCTGAAGCAGTGGACAGACAGACACACGGCCCATGTTGTGCGGGCAGCTAACTCACCCTACACTGTCGCACCGAGGGCCATCTTGAACCCGGCAGCTGGCAGGTGGAGCAGGAGGGGCACAACAACATGTTATTTCACGGCTGGGAGGAGGGCAAGTGTTGCCAGTAAAGGTGTGTGTGTGTGTGTGTCAGTAAAGCGGAGCGGGACAATAATGCCAGCATCTCAGGTTCTTGGTCTTTGTCCCTGCGAGGATCTTCATGGCTGCCTGGTTGGCCATCTATAGAGCGACCTCAGCCCGCGCTAATTGAGTCTCCTAGAATATTCTAAAGAGACTCTATTCAACGGTTGCTCCATATGGCCAGGCAAGAACATCCTTTCCAAAACGGCTGTGTAAGCGATGGGTGAGTGTGAACACAAGTCTCCCGTTACCCAAGCTCAAACATTTTAGCCATGCAATCTGAGACAGAAGACTCACTCAGCTCCCTTCATAACCAGAGACTGGTTCTCAAACCACCTCTTCAACAACCTCTTGGCCAGCTATCTCCCCCAGCGACCTTATATGTTACACGCTGCTCTCCGATCAGTTATTAATGGACAGGCGCTGACTGTGAAATGCCAATGTGCTATGTGTGTTCTCTCTGATCCAGAGCCAGCACTGGATTAGCTTCTCGCTAGGCTAACGCTTCACACCAGGGTCTCCTCTGTCTCTCCCTCTGTCTTTTTACTCCCCCCCTCTCTCTCTCTCCTTCCCCCTTCCTCTCTCTCTCCTCCCCTTTTCTCTCCTCCTCCCCCTCTCTCTCCTCCCCCCCCTCTCTCCTCCCCCCTCTCTCCTCCTCTCCTCTCTCTCTCTCCCTGTCTTTTTACTCCCCCCCTCTCTCTCTCCTTCCCCCTTCCTCTCTCCTCCCCCTTTCTCTCCTCCCCCTCTATCTCCTCCTCCCCTCTCTCTCTCCTCCTACCCTCTCTCGCTCCTCCTCCCCCTCTCTCTCCTCCTCCCCTTTCTCCTCTTCCCCTCTCTCTCTCTCCTCCTCCCCTTTATCTCTCCTCCTCTTCCCTCTCTCCACTCCCCCCACCTCTTATCCCTCTCTCTTCTATCTCCTACCCCCTCTCCTTCCCCCTTCCTCTCTCTCTCCTCCCCCCTTTCCTCCTCCCCATCTCTCTCTCTCTTCCTCCATCTCTCTCTCCTTCCCCCTTCCTCTCTCTCTCCTCCCCCCTTTCTCTCCTCCTTCTCCCTCTCTCTCTCCTCCCCCTCTCCTCCTCCCTCTCTCTCTCCACACCCCTCTCTCCTCCTCCCCCTCTCTCTCTCCTGCAACGCCGATTGGACTGAAGCGCGCGATTGAAAACGGCGACGAGCTGTATGGACCGATCATGAAGCCCTTCCTGACCTCCTCTTCTAGCAGCGCGTCCACCACCTCGGGCTCCCGAACAGCAGACAACAAGTTATTACATGCATGGGAAACATCAGGCAGCCAGGCTAACCCGGCAATGCATGTATCGGCAATTACATTCTCATTGAAATTATTGCACAACGGCATTACGGACGGACGTGCTACCACCTGCGCCAATGCCTGCGACCCAGCAGCGGATGCGGGCACAGACCTGGGGCACATCGAAGGGGCATGCGAATAGGACCCGCAAACAGCGCACGAGAGGACCGGGCGGCTAGTAAAGTGCCTGCTAACGAGTGCTAAGTCCAGCATGGACCAGTCCAGGCGCTGGTTAAAACACTGAATGAACATCGCCGCTTTCGACGATAATGATTGATGGTAATCGTAAAACAGAGTCCCCCCCATAAGTCATGCACAAATCGGCCAAAATGGAGAGATCGGTATCCAGCTCCGTCCGCCTAGCAGGGTACACCTCACACAAGACATCCCTATACACACCAAAAGCCATGACGAACTCGGGTAACGTAAGGGACCGAGACAACCGGGGGTCACTGACCTTAAGAGTCACGGCCACATCCCCGCAATCGACCACCCGCCTGTCGACAGTCTCAGAAAGAAGACGGATCTTCACTAGAATAATGTCATTACCTGCGAGGATCTGGCTGCGCAGCGAGTGGGACACGGCGGCAGCCGGAGGGAAGAACGGAACCCCCACGGCAATGGGAACAGCAGTTCCCAGCGATCTCTGGGGAAGAAAGACATCCGACTCAGCCATGGGACCGGTAACCATCGAGGCGGCAGCCACGGGCAGAGGAGGCACGGGCGGGGCAGCGACGGCAGCAGCAGGAAGCGCGGGATGAGCCGCCGGCGATGGGCGGGATTCCAGGGTCTGGATCGGGGAATCCATCGATGCCAACGAGGACTGGATAGCCAGCAGAGCTGACAGCACCGGATCGGCCGCAGGCCCAGCCGGACCCGGAGCCAGGCTAGCGGGAATTGCGGTTGGCGGCACCGGCGTGGACCCTCTCGACGGTGCAGCCGGAGACTCAGAGGGGAACGCAGGAAGATCCTCCGTATCACGGGAGTTCTTCCTTTTTTGAGCAGCCTTCCTGGGCACGCAGGCAGGGGCGGGGTCCTCGACCGCGAACAGAAATGCGAGCAGCTGCTCCCTGGTAGCACCCCCAGAAACGGAGACGCCATTGCGGAAAAGACTTCATATATTCCAGAGGGAAGCAAAAAACCAGTATCACCCGCGGGCCAGATAAGTGAGCTGTAAAAATTCTTCCCTGACCCCTCTCAACAAGGCGATCGAGCAAGCTCCTGGAGTATGTTTGTCTACTGGCTAAGAACATTTATAAAACAATAAATTACATTAAATTATATTTTCAGAGTAAGAGAGGCTAAAAACATCATAGGAGAGACATGGCAAACACTGGTGTATGTCTGTGTGTGTGTGAGTGTGCTTGGGTCCAGGTAGAGGCAGGGTTCAGGGGTAGGGTGGGGGTAGGAAAAGGATACGGACCCGGGTTAGGGTGAGGGGAAGGGGGACTGGACCCAAGCCCAAAGCCAGAAGTGGACTGGTGTATGTCTGTGTGTACGTGTGTGTGTGTGTTAACTAAATGCTACGACATCCACAGCAGACAGAGGTATCTATCGGACTCAGGGTGGTCTGCTGGTGACAGTGGGGCATCCACTGGACCTGGTTAGAAGATAGGAGGGAGAGAGAGAGGCACTAGTGTCATTCTTTGACACTGTGTCATTTACGGGGTGACAATCTCACAAAACAGGAAGTCAGAAAACAATGAAATTCAGATTATATTCAACGTCTAGGAAAGAGATAGGGGGGGGGGGTTCAGCCTTTCTTTCTTTCTATTCAAATGTTCTACTCTATTCAGAACACACACCTGTTCTCGTCTCCTCTTCCAGACTGCCAGACAGACAGACACAGCGCCATGCAACGTGCCTAAACCCATGACGGACCGTATTGTTGTTGTCTTCCGTGTCACAGACAATGTTGTTGTCTGGGTTACCGTCCGCACCTGGCCTCTGTCACCAC
Organism: Borostomias antarcticus; assembly: GCF_949987555.1. Lineage (NCBI taxonomy): Eukaryota > Metazoa > Chordata > Actinopteri > Stomiiformes > Stomiidae > Borostomias > Borostomias antarcticus. Next base: position 11,729,716 of record NC_140254.1, read on the forward strand.
CTCCTACCACGTATCAATACACACAAGGACAATGGATTAGACTGAATCTGCTTCTCTCTCTCTCTCTCTCTCTCCCTCTGTTTCTCTCCTGGCTTTCTTTGTCTCTATTTCTGTCTCTTTCTCTCTTTTTCTCTCCCTCTCTCACAGACACACACACACACACACTAATGACCAAAACATAAGCGATTAGAGAGGAATCCCAAAACAAAACAACAGCATATGGCACATTTGAGAGGGTTGAAAAATTAAAATCTGCCTTTTATGCCAAGGAATTTTAGAGTGTGTCAGGAGCAAAGATGGCGTATTGAAGATATCAGAGAGAGGGGAGTGCATCAGAGCCCAGGGAGCAGCAGGTCTGACGAACACAGATGAAGAGCTGACTGAGAGACACGCCTCAGAGAGACCAGCCACACAGATGAAGATCTGACTGAGAGAGACGCCTCGGAGAGACCAGCCACTCCCTCTAGAGAATCAACAAGCCACGTAATGGAGCGGCTTATGCCACAACAATGTGAAGATAAAGATGGCGTGTTTTGGCGTGGGCGCCGTTCTATGACTTTTAGCAGTGTCTTAATCTAGTCTCAGGTAGTGATTATGAGATTCCTTCATTAGATTCCTTTATTCTTACATCCAAACATCTTACATGTACAGGGGAATACTGAGGTTCTAGCTCCTCAACCTCACAGTAGCAACATAGTAACAACACAAGATAATGGAAATAAAACCAGTAATAATACAGGATAAATATTAATAAAAACAATAAAATATTCAATTCAAACCTTTATTTATTCTTGAAAAGACAATTGAGGTTTCCCTAATTTACAATGTCGCCGAGATTACAAACACAATAAAACATATGAACACATTAAAACATAAAACAGAAGAACACATTAAACATAGAAAAGAATAATAAATAAGGTGAGAAAAAAACTATGAAATGTAAATTATTTAAAACAGTTAGAAGTAAAGGCACAAAGGCCATTGATAATAGAGCTAAACTCAGCAGAGAGCTTCCAGTTTCACTGTGTTTTGGATGATATTCCATGTTTGGGAAGCAGCAAAAGAGAATGCAGTCTTCCCAAGTTCAGAGCAAGCTCGGGGAACCAAAAGAAGTAATAAAACAGGCCAATAAAAACAATACAATAGTAATAAAACAATCCGACAAAGTTTACTTGAATGGTGGTATAGAGAAATCAGAGTTTGAAAACGTGTTACTTCGGAAAAACTGACACAAAACTGTTATTGTTGGTTGAGAAGAGAGTGGTTCTCTGCAGGTGTCCTGCCTGTCAGCGGGTCAGATGCCTGTTCTCCAGCAGGGTGAGTCACCTCCGGGGCCCTGGGCTGGAACCCCGCAGGGCTGAGGACCAGACGCCTGATAACCCCCCATTAGACAGAGCTCAGCGGCTGGGAGCCCACTACAGCAGCTCTCTTTCACTCCTCCGTCTCCATCTCTGAGAGGCTCCGGGAAGAAAAAAAACAACTCCTGTGGAGAATGCTGGAGAGGTGTTGAGGAGGAGGATGTTCTTTTCAGGAAGGAGACAGTAGGACAGGCTGTATTCCACTCTGCTTTCCCTCTCTACTCTGCTCTGATGGGACTAATAGAAGGAGACAAGATAACATTTCACCAAACAGCTCCGGTGGCTTTTATACTCAACACTGTCTCTGTCTGTCTGTCTGCCTGCCTGCATGTCTGTCTGTCTGTCTGTCTGTCTGTCTGTCTGTCTGTCTGTCTGTCTGTCTGTCTGTCTGTCTGTCTGTCTGTCTCTGTCTGCCTGCCTGTCTTTCTGCCTGTCTGCCTGCATGTCTGTCTGCCTGTCTGTCTGTCTGTCTGTCTGCCTGCCTGCCTGCCTGCCTGTCTGTCTGCCTGTGAGAGTCCAGCTGGGTTGATTAGTGTGTGTTGTGTATAATTGATGAGCAGCAGCAGCCTGTCATGCAGAGCTGTTTAACAGGACATCTGGAGGTGACGTTCCTCCACAGCCTTCGCCAGTAACCATTGATTAAACGCCTCTCAACGGCTCTCTAGCCACATGCCCAGTACACACACACACAGATACACACACACACAGACGCAAACAAGCACACACACACACCCACCTCAGCCAATATATGCCCTGTGCTGACAGGTAGATGTGTGTATTGCAGATGAAGAAGTCTTCATCCCTGTTAGGGCTGCACAATTAATCGTGAATTAATCGAAATCGCGATTATGACCTCCACGATTAACTAATCGCAAAAGGCCGCAATTAATGTGATTAATAATTTTGCTTTGAATTCAGTGTGCTAGGACTACACGGACGAATCACAGGCGCTTATGCTGTCTGACCAATCACATGCGTTCCCGCTGAGTGCGCTGTGCGCAGCAATTTCAATACCCGCAGCCGTGAGTAGTGAAAAAATTAGCGAAAACGAGGTCAGTGAGTTAGTAGCAAGAAAGGGATCAACGTCCATATTTTGGGAGCATTTTGGTTATTATATATTAATATTATATATTAAAAATGAATCGCAATTATTATATTTTGTCATAATCGTGCAGCCCTAATCCCTGTCTGGCCCTCTGAGCCCACAGGCCTGAGGAGGACTGACTGACAGACGGAGCTCACACACTCACACACACACACACACATCTGACAGAGCCCTAGCGCCCCAGGAGGCGGCGTTGATGTTGCTATCGACTCAACTAGTCACACACCCAGATATATCTCATATTCTCCAATAAGACAGAAAGAATAATTAAACAATATAACTTAATTACCGGTCTATCCGACCATAATCTTACCTTATGTGCAAGGAAGCTGACTAAAAATAGGTTTAGCAATATTACAACAAAAAGGAAGATTTTTCAGTGTATACCCAGAGCTAAACAGGCCCAATTTACCAACGAAATCACCACCCTAAAATGGGATGACCTAATGTCCTCCGACGATCTGCAGCTGCGTGTGGCATGTTCACTCACAGTATTAACTCTGTGAGGGAAAAATTTACTGTAAGGTTAAAGGACAATGCTCGTTTTTGACAACCTGGACCTTATTTACGACATATTATAAGACGTTTGACTCACCGAGATCACTTTGGTGTAGTTCGGAGGCATGTAGAAGAAATTTAAAATCCAGCGCGAGCCAGTATATCCATGTAATGGCGGTGGTCGGGGCACTTAGAATGCAGTTTCTAAAAATCAATTTTCTGCCACGAAACGGTTGTTTTCATCAATCTGTCTTGATGAATCGCTAGTTGTGCTTACATAGAGCATAGGCCTGTTTTGGTTTTTCACATGCCTCTGTAATATGATCTTAAGAAACGTCTTTAGACACGAAATAGCTTCCTCACTTGCTTCAGCATGCATGCGCACAGCGTGCTGGAGCAACGATTGTGCGCTGTGCTGGAGCAAGTGAGGAAGCTATTTCGTTTCGAAAGACGTTTCGAAAGATCATGGCATGTGAAAACCACAACAGGCCTATGCTCTAAGTCCAGCGAGAGCTACTTGAAGACCACTGCACCGTTGCCAATGTCTTTAATAATTTCTTTCTTGAATCTGTAAACGAGTTGGCGAAAGGCTTTGTGAAACAGCGGGACCCGGTCATCTGTCCTACTGATGACACAAAGCAGGCTTTCACACTGGTTGAAACTAGTGAGGTTCAGGTACGCAATATAATCAGCTCCATGAAAAACTCTAAAAGTAGAGATGCGTTTCAATTAGACACAGCATTCATCAAAGTACATAAAGATGCTTTAGCTCCCCCTATTGCACATCTAATCAATCTGTCTCTTAAACACTGTACTTTCCCTGATGCTTGGAAATGTGCTATTGTAACTCCTATCCATAAGTCTGGAGACCGCCTTGATGTCTGTAACTATAGACCGATAAGTATACTACCTGTGCTCTCTAAGATTGCTGAAAAAGTGGTCGCTGACCAGCTGAGAACCTTCCTCAGCACAAGTGAGTTTGGGCTGCATCGGATGCAGTTTGGTTTCAGAGCAAACCATTCTACTGAAACTGCAACTCTGCATCTCATAGAACAACTTAAATCTAGGCTTGATAAGGAAGCTGAGCATAGCTTTTGACACAGTGAATCATGCTGTCCTTCTGTCAAAACTGTATCATTAAAATTTTTCACGGCACTGGCATAGATGTCTTCATACTTATCTGATAGGAGGCAATGTGTTAAAGTGGGTGATACCATGTCTAATGTTATGAACTGTACAATGGGTGTGCCATAAGGGTCTGTGTTGGGGCCACTATTATTAAGCATGTATATTAATGATCTCCCACAACACTGTCCTCATGATGTCCATCTCCAGATGTATGCCGATGACACTGTTGTGTGGGCTTACGCAGGTACAGCCGGGCTAGCAGCTGTCAAGTTAACAGCTGCGTTGGAGGGGATCACGGGGTGGCTGGAAGATGTTTAATATGTATGATTTACAAAATCCTTAATGGCTCGGCACCTCCTCCACTGGGCGAGTTTGTACACTTTCGATCCACAAACTCAAGCAGAGTAACAAGAACAGTGTCCGCACTTGACTGTGCTAAACCTTTCCGCTACACCGTGTTTGGACAGTCATCTTTTACTGTAAAAGCAATAACTCAGTGGAACAGTCTGCCTGAAGAGATGAGGAGGTGTCGCTCAATTGGCACCTTCAAAGCTCACTTGAAAGAACAGTTGCTAGATAGTCAATTCTGTTCCCACTCTGTGTAGGGTGTGTGCGTGCGCGTGTGTGTGCGTGTGTGCGTTTGTGTGTGTGTGTGTGTATGGGTGGGTTGAGAGGGGAGGGGGGATATGACGGAATCTGTAATGTAGTATTAAATGTGTGTGTGCCTGGGTTGAGAGGGGAAGGAGGAGTATGACATGGAATCTGTAATGTAGTGTTTTAATATGTAAATGCATGTTTCTATCGTATTGTACGAATGCATGTTTTATTGCATCATTTTTTTGTATTGTTGTATGTATATGGGACTGGAGATGGAAATTAGCAAAAGCTATAATCTAGTACAATGCATCTTCTCTCTAAGGAGACTAATGTATTTGGATGTGTGAGTGAGTGTGTGTCTGTGTGAGTGTGTGTGTGTGTGTGTGTGTATGTGTGTGTGTGTCTGTGTGTGTGTGCTGGTCGGGTGGAGGGAAGGTCACAGGAAGCTGCTGAGTGGAGCATAAAAGTATGAGTAGCAGAAAAAATACCTGCATTAGAGAGATTAAATAAAAAATATTAATGTAATATGTGTGTGTGTGCGTGTGTATGCATGTGTGGGTGTGTATGTGTGTGTGTGTGTGCGCGCGCATGTGTATATGTATGTGTGTGTGTGTGTGCGCATGTGTGTATGTATGTGCGTGAGTGTGTGTGTGAGAGAGAGAGAAAGAGAGAGAGTATAAAAGAATGAGAGAGAGAAAGGGAATTTAAAGTGCATTATTTATGGATATATTTTTTGTTATTTGCTATTCTTCATTTTGCTTTCAGCACTAGATTACTCTCTTAGTCACTTGTTTTAGAAAGGAGATGCAATACTTCTACTACTACTACTACTACTACTACTATTACTATACTACTACTTCTGCTACTACTACTACTACTACTACTACTACTACTACTACTACTACTACGACTAATACTAGTACTACCACTTCTATTACTATAGCTACTACTACTACTACTACTACTACTACTACTACTACCACTACTACTACTATAAATACTACTACTAGGCTACTACTACTAATATTACTACAGATGTGGGAAGTTAGAAATGTCCCATGCTGCAGCATTTCACCTTTGCGGTATTTGGCAGGGAAATCCCTTTGGAAATCTTGTGGGATTTCAGACGGGTGTTATTTCGTTTTAGTGATGCACCACCGCCAGGTGGCATCTTTGAGCAGATTTAGCAGGCTGGGCTCAGTGTTTTTCTTCTATAGTCTACGAATGAAGCATCATTCAATTTCACATTCTTTAATTAAAATGCTCTGTTGTAAAGCACTTTGAGCTGAATTTATCTGTATGAAAGGTGCTATACAAATAACGTTTAATTGTTATGATTACCTTGTTCTCAAACACATTTTTTCTCCATCTGGATGTAATTTAATTATTACGAACACATATCTACAGTAGGCTATTTATC
>NC_140254.1:11738321-11765821 GCF_949987555.1 Borostomias antarcticus
CTCTTCCCTCACCCTCTCTCTCCCCTCTCTCTGGTCAGGTCAGGTGTGGTTGTGGTCAGGTCAGGTGTGGTTGTGGTCAGGTCAGGTGTGGTTGTGGTCAGGTCAGGTGTGGTTGTGGTCAGGTCAGGTGTGGTCAGGTCAGGTGTGGTTATGGTCAGGTCAGGTGTGGTTGTGGTCAGGTCAGGTGTGGTTGTGGTCAGGTCAGGTGTGGTTGTGGTCAGGTCAGGTGTGGTCAGGTCAGGTGTGGTTGTGGTCAGGTCAGGTGTGGTTGTGGTCAGGTCAGGTGTGGTTGTGGTTAGGCCAGGTGTGGTTGTGGTCAGGTCAGGTGTGGTTGTGGTCAGGTCAGGTGTGGATGTGGTCAGGTCAGGTGTGGATGTGGTCAGGTCAGGTGTGGTTGTGGTCAGGTCAGGTGTGGATGTGGTCAGGTCAGGTGTGGATGTGGTCAGGTCAGGTGTGGTTGTGGTCAGGTCAGGTGTGGTTGTGGTCAGGTCAGGTGTGGTTGTGGTCAGGTCAGGTGTGGTTGTGGTCAGGTCAGGTGTGGTTGTGGTCAGGTCAGGTGTGGTTGTGGTCAGGTCAGGTGTGGTTGTGGTCAGGTCAGGTGTGGTCAGGTCAGGTGTGGTTGTGGTCAGGTCAGGTGTGGTTGTGGTCAGGTCAGGTGTGGTCAGGTCAGGTGTGGTTGTGGTCAGGTCAGGTGTGGTTGTGGTCAGGTCAGGTGTGGATGTGGTCAGGTCAGGTGTGGATGTGGTCAGGTCAGGTGTGGTTGTGGTCAGGTCAGGTGTGGTTGTGGTCAGGTCAGGTGTGGTTGTGGTCAGGTCAGGTGTGGTTGTGGTCAGGTCAGGTGTGGTTGTGGTCAGGTCAGGTGTGGTTGTGGTCAGGTCAGGTGTGGTTATGGTCAGGTCAGGTCAGGTGTGGTTGTGGTTAGGCCAGGTGTGGTTGTGGTCAGGTCAGGTGTGGGTCTTGCCAAGGACTGTAAGCAATAAGAACATTTTTAAATTTTTCAATAAGAACATTTTTAAATGAACCTACATACTGCAAATATTCCAGAAAATATTACAGTACTTCCCCAGATGTGTAGGATGGAGTACTCATCCCCCAGGTGTGTAGGGCGGAGTACTCATCCCCTAGGTGTGTAGGGTGGAGTACTCATCCCCCAGGTGTGTAGGGCGGAGTACTCATCCCCCAGGTGTGTAGGGAAGAGTACTCATCCACCAGGTGAATACTCATCCACCAGGTGTGTAGGGTGGAGTACTCATCCCCCAGGTGTGTAGGGAAGAGTACTCATCCCCCAGGTGTGTAGGGTGGAGTACTCATCCACCAGGTGAATACTCATCCACCAGGTGTGTAGGGTGGAGTACTCATCCACCAGGTGAATACTCATCCACCAGATGTGTAGGGCGGAGTACTCATCCCCCAGATGTGTAGGGAGGAGTACTCATCCCCCAGGTGTGTAGGGAAAAGTACTCATCCACCAGGTGTGTAGGGAAGAGTACTCATCCCCCAGGTGTGTAGGATGGAGTACTCATCCACCAGGTTTGTAGGGCGGATTACTCATCCCCCAGTGAAGAAAGAGGAGGGGGTGTCATGTGATATTGAACAGGTCAGAGGTCAAGTTGTTTCATGTAAGATTGATGATGTTGATGTCAGGTTAAAGGCTATAAGACACTGAGAGGAGGGCAGATATATAATACAGTTGTATGATGAGTCAGGTGGAACACACCATGACCCCTGACCCATGACCCCAGGAGACAGTCTGCTGAGGAGGCATGGATACCAGGCCAGTCTCTCTCCCTCTCTCTCTTTCACACACACACACATGCACACACACACACACCCACACACGCACAAACCCGTCACACTCCAGTGAGGTCTGTATTTGTGGGGGTCTCATTTCTGCCGATTCTCCACGGTCACAGAACAGGTGATTACAGGTACATGGTTTCAAATCACCTCTTCAACCATACACACACAACATACAAATCTCCCCTAATTGTTTTAGACATGTCCAGGCGTGGGCTATGTTTGGCTTTCTCCCAGAGAGGTTAAGTCCTGCCCCTGTCCCTCCTGTAGAGGAAGGAGGTTAGGTTAGGGTTAGGGGTAGGGTTATGGTTTTATTTCATTTTATGCAATGGGTAGTTCCGACCTCGCAATCTGATTGGCTAAGAGCCGTTGTATATTCACGATATACCACGGGCAAAGCCTCTTAACCGTTCTATGTGAAATATTACTGCGCCAATTATTACTGCCTGTAAAAACATTAGTTTTTTTGTGTTGGTTACATTACCGTTTCTCCTTGAGAAAAATTGAAGCATTCAATGTCAAATTTTTGTTAGTCCATCCTGTAGTCTACCACGGTTTATCATCACCACTTATGCAACTTGCAGTTGCACAGTAAAGGTAGGCTACACTTCGCTCATGGATAGCTAGGTTGGTCAGGAGTATTAGTTTGGTTGCTAGGGTTCATTGTTCGTCGTTTTGAAACCATAGCAACATGATACTTTTAGGAACTACTTTTCTTGGAGGAGTCACTAAAATCGATATTAAGACACTGAAATAGTAGGTATTTATCCCATAAATGTTTCCCGACGATGTATCCGTTGTTTAAAAGCAGTATACCACCAGTATACCACGGGTTGTGCTGGTCGACTCAGTTGCGCCTCATACCTATGACCACAGCACAACCCGTGGTATATTAGCCATATACCACAGCCTCTCAAGAGTTATTGCTTCATTAATCATATTCACACTCTCTTCCCTTCTGCTGTATGTCATGGTGTTGTTAGAGCTTCTTATTTGTTCTCTTACCATGTGTGGGTTATTTTAATTGTTTTATTTTGATTGTGAAGCACTTTGCAACCATGTTTTGAAAAATGCTATAAAAAATAAAGTGGATTATTATAATTTTTAGTAGTAGTAGTAGTAGTAGTAGTAGTAGTAGTATAGAAGGGTTAGATGTATTTTGTATTACTATTATTATTATTATTTGTTTGTTTATTGTTGTAGGGTTACTGTAGTCATTACTGGGTATTTACTGTTGATCATAGGAGCTCTGTGCTGTTATATAGAGCCTGGAGAGACATACTGCCACCCCCCTTCAATTATAATACATGTCATGGTAAAATCCAGCATTAAATTCTTCACCTACATAATAACGTGTGTTCATGCAATTGTGTGTGCTAGAGGAGTAGCTCTCTGCTGAGGCTGCTGTGTGTGTGGTGTGTGTACTGTATGTGTGTGTGTGCGTGCGTGTGTGTGTGCTAGAGGAGTAGCTCTCTGCTGAGGCTGCCGTGTGGTGTGCGTTTTTGTGTGTGTGTGCTAGAGGAGTAGCTCTCTGCTGAGGCTGCCGTGTGTGTGTGTGTGTGTGTGTGTGTGTGTGTGTGTGTGTGTGCTAGAGGAGTAGCTCTCTGCTGAGGCTGCCGTGTGTGTGTGTGTGTGTGCTAGAGGAGTAGCTCTCTGCTGAGGCTGCCGTGTGTGTGTGTGTTTGCGTGTGTGTGCTAGAGGAGTAGCTCTCTGCTGAGGCTGCTGTGTTTTCCTGAATATATCACACCAAGGTGACTTCCTGTATAAAAGCAGTGATTATGAGCCAGGCAGCCACTCACACCGCAAACAGACCAACAGTTCTGAGACCTGAGTACACAGATAATCACCAGACAGGCCAGAGCTTCTGTACCTGGAGGTGTGTGTGTGCGTGTGTGTGTGTGTGTGTGTGTGTGTGTGTGTGTGTGTGTGTGTGTGTGAGAGAGAGGGGGGGGGGGGGTGAGATTTTTTTTCCCTAGGATGGCGACGGAATGACCCGTCCTACACTGCCTCTGATTGGCTAGCTCTACTCTGCCTACTGGCTAAGCGCGATCATAGGATAAGCTAGCTATCTTCTATGGATGAGCTAGCTAGCTAACAAAAACGTTGTTAGTTGTTAGGTTGTTTAGCAACCTAATCTTTGCCTTAACCCCACGATTAAACACAGAGGAGACTTCACGCCTAATTGTAACTTCAAACAGAGGTGATTTTGTATTTTTTTGTGATCATCGATTTTACGTTTTTTCTCCTTCTCCTTGGCACAGCTCAAGCTGTCAGCGCGACCAGACTCACTCCCTACATATTTTCAAATGAAAAATTACCTGACTGTACTGGAAAATAACAAAACATGTATCTGTATGCCTTCATACTTGACATGTATCAAATACACTGACCTCATATTGTATGTAATGCATGCATGTATTATTCAGTCTAGTTTATTATTATTATTATTATTATTTAGTTTAGAAATAAAACTAGTCCATAGATTGCCACCCAGACGTCCAGTTTATTCCAATCCAAACTAAAATAATGCGTGGTTTTAGTTAGCTATATCACTGTCAGCCCTAGCTTCAAATGGCTTAAAATGTTAATTCATTGATTTGAATTGCGAGGACTGGATGTGCCATATGATAAGGGATTGTGCAAATGCAAATACAGGAATTACATTAAATATTGCCTCTCCACATACCAATCTGCTTTGCTAGCTCTAAATTGGGAAACAAATACAGAAGAATAATAGGCTACTGCGTGCTTTAAACACACTGATACGAGAGCACTCGGCTGAATGTACTGCACTTTTCACAACACTGGTGAATATTGTTGCACATTGTAAACTGTCTATGTCTTTGAGGAGGCATAGGGCAGACTATCTTTCTATGACAACAAACAATATCTTTACAAAAAGACTGTGAAAGCAACAAGTCTCTATAACACTTCATAAACCTTAGTGTCAGCATCGGCTATGTTGCATTGTTAGGATATTACAGTTGAAACAAAGATACATTAAATAGCCTAAGTTTAGTGTCCTTGTAGTCTCGCATAGCCAGATGGAATCAGATATACATATAAAAAGTAAAAGGCTCCAGTTTCCAATCTTATTTTTTGCACCGTTAGTGACGTTTCGAGATTTAAGTTCTTCATCAGACTACCATATCACCGTCATCATCACCACCAAAATACGATCAGGTGACTGTCGACTTTTATTAACCCAAATACACTAGAACGCGGCGCACGGTTGGAGCGACCAATTAAATTAATTCGGGGCGTGGTAAATGCAAATCATTCCGTCGCCATCCTAGGAAAAAAAATATCGCGGCGGGGGTTGGGGGGTGGGGTGGCTCAGTGGGTAGAGCGGGTCGTCCAATGATCGTAGGTTAGGTGTCCTTGGGCAAGACACTGGACCCCAAACTGTTCTCAATGAGCAGGCTAGCACCTTGCGCGTGTGTGTGTGTGACTAGAAATGGTGTCTGGCGGCAATGTGGTGGGATGGAAGACAACAGAATATAAATGCATGGATCTGTTCTGAGTTCCCCTGTGATAAAGCACAGCAGTGTGTGAGCAGTGACCTACTGAGCTCTAAAACTCTCACACAGGATTAGGGTTAGGGTCACGCAGGGGGTGATCTGCTCTGCATGGCCATGTTTAGGGCAGTGGTTGCATTTGCATACATGCATAGTGAGCTGTGTGTGTACAGTATGTGTGTGTGTACAGTATTTGTGTGTGTGTACCGTATGTGTTTGTGTGTGTATGTGTGTACAGTATTTGTATTTGTGTGTACAGTATGTGTGTGTGTGTGTGTGTGTGTACAGTATGTGTGTGTGTGTACAGTATGTGTGTGTGTGTACAGTATGTGTTTGTGTGTATGTGTGTACAGTATTTGTATGTGTGTGTACAGTATGTGTGTGTGTGTGTGGTTGTATTTGTGTGTACAGTATGTGTGTACAGTATGTGTGTGTGTGTGTGTGTGTGTGTGTGTGTGTGTGTGTGTGTGTGTGTGGTTGTATTTACGTACATGGTGAGCTCGGTTAGCTCTCAGTGCAATGTGTGCTCCAGCTCCATGTTCCGGCTTGTCTGAGTGTAACTGAGCTGGACTGGTTCAACTCACTCTTCAGCACCACGTGTCAGAGGTTCTCGAGATGCTTACTGAAGGGCAGAGGGTCACAGAGGTCCACCAACCTTAATGTACAGCCTCTAGTAGAGTGAATCCTCTGTATACACTGGTATATATCCTGTTATGCACTGTGTGTATATTTAGATGTGTATACAGATGCTGGTTGCCCTGTGACTGGCACTGTGTTGCTTTTATGGCTCTGCGTGCTACTAACCCGTTTCTGCCTCCCCTCTCCCTAGTGCCTCTCTCTCTCCCTCCTACCTTCTAACCAGGTCCAGTGGACGCCCCACTGTCACCCGCAGACCACCCTGAGTCCGATAGATACCCCTGTGTCTGCTGTGGATGTCCAGTACAGCCACTAACCCTGTCCTCTTCCCAGGCTCTCCCTGTTATACACTTAACAGGTCCTGTGGAGTCCCCCTGTCTCCTGCAGGCCAACCTGTAGCAGGTCCCGGAGAAACCCCCCCCCCCCCCCCTGCCTCCTCGTGACTAGCTCCTTCCCACTCTGGCGTCAGCTGTCCCTATCCAGCCAACCCCACGCCTTTTTACCCTTGGCTCTCTGCTTTCTGTCTCCCCACTTGTGGCTTTCTCTATGAGCCTGTTCTGCTAAGTGCTTACTGTGCTTTGTTAGGCTATATGATTCACTTAAATATCATATTAGAGAGTGATAAATATTTTCCAGGAGCTTGCTCGACCGTCTTGTTAAGAGAGGTCAGGGAAGAATTTTAACTCATATTCTGGCCCCCGGGTGAAACTGTTTTTTTGCTTACCTCTGGAATATGTAGGGGTGGGACCTATGCCCACCCTCCCATTGCTCGCTGTAAAGCGCATTGTGTTGCCTCTGTGTATTAAATGTGCTTTACAAATAAAGTTTGATTTGATTTGATCTAGTAGCATCACTGTCTGGAGAAACCTCTCAGCTGAGATATAGTACAGTAGGAATCATAGCATGGCATTGCTTTTGCGTTGTTTATATAAACTGTGCTTGAATGACTGGCGTGTCTCCAGGGAAATCATGTCTAACAATCACATATTTATTCATCTAAAGTGCACTATTACGGTACAATTTGCTCCATTTGTTTGGTTCTGTGAATTCAGGCTATGTGCTCCCCTTAATGGAACAGAACATGGTTACCATGGTGTTGCCACGGTAACGTCTCTGGGACATTGGCAGTGTCACCTCGGTGTTATGGTGAGGGGTGATGGGATAGCGTGTGCCTCACCTCAATTCATCCACACGGTGTGTGTGTGTGTGTGTGTCAGTGTTGATTTTGTCGACAAAAGCCATGGTGAAAATTATTTGCTAACAACCTTCATTTAGTTATCGTCATGAGACGATAACTAAATAAAAACTAATTCATGATGACAAAAACTATGGCAAAACCTATTGACATTTTCGTCAACAAATAAAAACTAGATTAAAATGTTATGGAAGAACGATTTTGGAAGAGATCCAATCAGAATGCTTTCTGTGAAAGTCGTGGCTCACGCTGAAAAAACACAGGCAAGGAGAGCACACAGAAATGTAATTCACTAGCTTTGTCCATCAGTCTAATAGATGTTTCCTCCAGGAGTATATGAGTTTGGAAATTCTAGAGAAATGGAGAGAGGGGGAATAGGAGGAGGAGAGGAGGGATAGGCGGAGGAGAGGGGGAATAGGAAGGGGTGAGGAGGAATAGGAGGAGGAGAGGAGGAGGAGACGGGGAATAGGAGGAGAGGAGGGATAGGAGGAGGAGAGGGGGAAAAGGAAGAGGAGAGGGGGAAGATAAAGAGGAGAGGAGCAATAGGAGGAGGAGAGGAGGACCTGAGATGGTGTAGACTGCATGTTAGTGTTCAGATTCCAGAATTGTAGGTAGAACCCGCACACCGACTGTAGTTTAAAAGACTTCTTTATTGAGCAACGTTTCGATCCTTCCCGATCTTCATCAGGTCAGATTCCAGACAGGATTGATGGCAACATTAGTGTGGTCCTGGAACCACCCCTGGTGCTTTAAGCGGTTGTGTTTGAACTCTCTATGTGGGTGGGGCCATCGTCTGGTGCAGTTCAGCTTTAATCCATCTGAGAGCTGCCAGCATACAGGTATGGCTCTTCACACACACGCACGCACACACACACACACATTCACACACACACACACATTCACACACACACCCGAGCGCTTACACACACATGCACACACACACACGCACACATACACACACCGGGTAGGGGCAGAGGGTAGGTAGGGCACTGATGGGTAGGGGGTAGGTTAGGGAACTAGGAGTAGGTACTGGCGAGGAACGCTGGGACGCTGGACTCGATAAATCGGATCACTCCATTTAACGGTGGGCTTGGATGATTTTGATTGGTGTATGAAGACTAAAACCATCCCTAGAACTGCAGGCTACTCTGAAAGAACACCGCCAGTGGATCATGTGAGTTTGACTTCTTGCCTTTCTCAAAAGGGTCGATCGGGTTGCACAAAGGTATCTTATCAGACCGTCTTGCATTAGTTTTCGCTCGATCAACAGTGGTCATATGTTGAGTTCTTCCCCAGACCTACTTAGCTCCAATTGCATTTTTCTGAACAGACCTTATCAAACATGTTTCCCAATTATGGTTTGTCTCTGCCGGGAGAATGGGAGGGAGAGGTGCATAAATGTAATTTAGCTCATAAGTCATATTTTTCTGACAACTTCTTGGTTAAATATTAAATTCTAAGGATATTCTCTCAAGTTGCCAATACCCTACCTCACCTCGAGCTGTAGGACCTCCCCGGTCCGCTGAGAAACCTGGGAGGAGCCACGCCGTGTCGCGCCCCCTAATTGGCCTAAGGGGTCTTTTATGCAAACGAGGAAGGTGTGTCCGGGGCGAGCCTTCGCCGCGCTGGGAGTGAGCGACCCAGTCAAGCTCAGTCAGTACCGTACCGCGGAGCCACACACAAATACACACACACTACGGAGCTCAGTACCCAGTAGGCTATCCACACACAGACACCGCGGAGCGTCCTACCCGAGCTCAGTGTAGCCTACCGCCGCCGCGGATCCGCACACAGCTCACACTACGGAGCGCCAACGGGGAATTAGGGCTACACGATCTTTGGAGCCAAACTGAGCCTTTTGTCGGGTCGCGCCGGCTTCGCCGAGCCGCAAACGGGGATTGTTGGATTATTCTCCCGCTAGCATCGCTGGGGATTACCGGGATATCTGGAGACGAGGTGAGTGCCGCTCTGCTCCGCCGTTTAGATCAATGTATCTGCGTCCGTTGGGTTCCTGTCCCCTCCCCGCCGTCCGTTCACATGGCACACGTTTGAATAGCTTACTGCTACTCCGGCATAATTATTATAACCTGTAGTAATACCATTCATAGAATATATCTGACTAAAACTGTTCATACTGTCGCCTAATATCTATCTGAAACTGTTCATACTGCCATAGTAGCTTACTCTAATATCTAGAAACTGTTCATACTGTAACCTAATAGCCTATCTAACTGAAACTGGTCGTGCTGTAGTCTAATATCTAACTGAAACTGGTCATGCTGTAGCTTAATAACATATTTTCTGAGCTGTTTTGGCGCCTTTCGCGTCTTTCTGGCTGTCTGTCGCGCGCAGGTTGGTCAGGTCTGACAGATCAATCAGAGCCGTCACGCGCTGTCACTGTCACACAGAACAGAAAAACAAGACGCGCTTCTCTGCTTTGCAACTCGTCTTTATCGCTGGCACTTAATGTTACATCATTTCCATTAAGTATTTCGCGCGTAAAGATTGAATATGTTTGCGCTCTGAAAATGTCCCCGGGTGTCCAATGTATTGCAGACGTACACCGGGCTGTGGTCTTACTGGAGACACTAACCATGTCCGTGCACGACTGCATGTGCAATCTAGTTTGCACTTTGCAGTGTGATCCAGACATAAAGGTTAATAATGAACAGAACCTGGTTGGAGCAGACGCTCCTGGCTCAGTTAGAGCTGTGGTTTTATTAGGTCTGCTAGAATCATGGAGGCTAGATGTGTTTCATACTATTCATAAAAATTACTAACTCGGAGGGCAGCTCCGTCCACAATAAGAGACAATCAAACTCGTGTGTGTGTGATAGGCTATTGGTGGTGAAGTCGTGAAATTGAATTGACACGTCCCCCTGCTTTTATTAGAGGAGGTCTTTTTTTCTAAGATTAGGTCATTAATGTGTGTAAAGGAGGCTATACACGTGCTGTCAATCGTTTGATAAATTGTTATTGTATACATTGTGTTATTATTCCCCCGTCAGTCCGTGGAGGGTCCGGCAGAATTAAGACCCACCCGGCTGTCATCGCCCTTTATTCCACCCCGGAGTCGCTGCTGCCGCGGGACTCGTCTTTTGTCCTGATTCGTCGCCTCGCCTCGCCTCGTCGTTTCTCCATCAAAAGCCGGATTTAGCGAGTCAGTCCCTACGGCTGGCCATCTACAGGAAGCTCTACGAAAACATGTTAGCCCACCAAACCAGCTGGTTTTGCCCTCTGTGTAGACTTTTCAGCATACTTCCCTAGACAAAGATGCTTGAGGCGCGATAACAGATTGTGTGACAATTGATTTGGCAGATCTGGAGAGATATGAAGCAGCCTAATCTCAGCCTCCCTCCTCATAGATCATTGTTTCACTTTAAGCGTTCACACAACCGTCACTGTATCCTAGATAATCTCCCTATTAAAATGCTAACAAAGCTGAACTAAGTTCTTTAGGAAAGAAGAGGCTGTAAAACAGAAGCCTGGCTTATCAGAGAATTGAGTGTCTGTAGCTGTCTGCTGTTTGTAAGAGCAGAGCTTTCTGGTGACAGACTCCAGCGTTCAGGGCTAAATGATCAGACTGTATAGCGCCCCACTACAGATTAACTCTGGCACCATACCATACTACCGATTTACTCTGGCCGGTACCATACTACACAGTTACTCTGGTCTGCACCACCATGCTACAGATGTACTCCTCTCCTGCACCATACTACAGATACTCTGGCACCATACAATACTAAAGATTCACTCTGGCACCCAAGGGCGTAGGTTTGGTTTCAACATTGGTAGGGACCATATAACAATGTAGCCTGCATACACAATTTTTGCTGGGGACGAGAGGTTAAACCTCTTAAATATGCATATGTTTATGAAATTGAATAATACTAATACAATGTTCTTAGTGTATCACATCCTGCCTGCTGCTGTTGCGTCCCTCCACTCTCTCTCTCTTGGTTGCTGCTGCGTCCCTCCAGAGCTCTCGGTTGCTGCTGCGTCCCTCCACGCTCTCTCTCTCTCTCTCTCGACTGCTGCTGTGTTTTATAATTTTTTTTGAATGGATTGAATTGAGATTTTCATTGGATTTTTAGACTGACATTCAACTCATAAAGTGATATATCTGTCCATTAGGGGAGTCACAAAATACCAGACATTTAGTAGGCAATACTAATTGAGAAATTCCACAATCCTGGATACCCAATTCGATAATCCTGGATACCCAATTCGATACCATAGTTGGAAAAAATAAATCCCATGTACTTCAACATACACTACAGTACTTTATTTAAAACACCCTCCGGCCAATATAGTGAGAGTAAAATTATGAGATTCCAGTTAACAAGTATGCGTTGGCTAATAACTGTAAGAAAACAGGCTACACAGGGACGGGCTATAAAGAAAAACAGACCTGAGTCCTCATAAAAGTAACGTTAACAGCTCTCACGGGCTGGCTAACCTCTAGATAACTTTACCTTATGAGTATTCAGTTTCCCCTATAATTGTAACTTACAAAACTTACAAAACACTGACGTTTTTTAGCATAAGTTAATGGTAATTTAATATGGCGAAAATTAGCATCACATCTAGCACAGACTGGGTTTGACAAAGCTATAGCTAGTTAATAGCCCATCGGCTAGTATGCTGACACTAACGGTCGTTAGTTGTGAGGACGCTGTGATGTCCCACTCAATTAAATCTCTGGTCGGCAGCTAATGTATAATAACGTAATGGCTGCTGCTATCCTAATGAAGCCATCTTAACAGTTCGCTAGCTAGCCATCTTATATCACTAGTTGATAATTTGCCACAATGGAAAGACAAGTGATGTTATAGTTTAGGTAACGTTAGCTAGCACCAAACTAGCTGGATTTCATGTGGCTAATGCCTAACGTTAGCTACTTAGTTTACCAGTAACTAGCTAACGCTAATATCACTTACAGTTGCGGAGAAAAAGCTCCTGATATCCCTCATCCTCTTCAGAGGGGAAGGCGACATTGTGGTGGATGTACCTAAACGGCTGTCAGAATCACAACTGTATGGCTTGCTGTCAGCGTCTGTCTGTAAGGCTGTTGGTCTTCAGATCCAGCGAAAATGCAACAATCTATCTCAGCCAAATGAGCCAATCAAACGTGAGTTTAAAACATATAAAAATACTGGGATGGCACATTCACGGTGGAGGAAAAGGGTAGGCTAACGGTCTAATGTAACTCCGAACATAATGCAAACTAACTCACTCAAAATGGTCCAAACTATGGGAAGGCCATCTAAATGATCTAATATAACTACACTCCAAAGAGAATGCGAACAAGGTTGCTTAAAAGTTGGCAGGGACAATTTGGGCCTCCCAAAATGTTGGTAGGGACATGTCCCGACCGCCCATACGCAAACCTACGCCCATGCTGGCCCCATACCATACTACAGATTTACTCTGGCCTGCACCACCTGCATAGTGGCGTAGGCCTGGACTTTCGGGGCAAAAGCCCCGGATGTTTTATGAATAGCCTCGGGGCTATATATATTCATCTGTCATTCTGATCATGCATTAAAGCCCTCAAAAATAATATAGCCTATCATAAGCCTACGCCTACATTTTGGGTCCTCTGTGTCATTCAAGAAGACTTGGCACGCGTGCATTGGCGCGAGAGGAAGGGAGAGTGTAGACAACTCGACTTGGAGTTGGTAATGTTAGCTCAGCCTCTGAAAGATGGATATGAGAAAAAGAAAAGAAATGGGATTCCGGCAGCGATCAGGTGGTGGAGGACGAAGTTACTGTTGGAGAGAGAACCGGTACAAGCTCAAGTTGGTGAAGGCTCTTTTGCTAGCTAGCGTTAGCTAGTCTTTAGTCAGTGTTTCTTAAACGTTTTTGTCACAAGGGTAGGCTACAGTAGGCTAAGATATTGACTATGTGCTTGCCTTTTTTTTTTACTTGAATTTTGACCTTTGATATGAATTCAAATTAATCGCCAAACAGGCTACCTTCAGTTAGAATCTAGTTACAGTAAAGTAGCTAACCTCTATCGTTAGCTAACGTAGGCCTACCCCCCCGGCCCCCTCCTGAAAGACCCCAAAAGCCAAAAAAAGCGGACTTTTAGATCGCTAACATTTTTAGCATAAATCAATGGAGTTTAACATAGCGAAAAGTAGAATCGCGGCTAGTGTACAATTTATAACTTATTATTAATTGGATTTATATAGCGCCCTTCATGATACCCAGAGCGCTTTACAGAGTCCAGTATTCATTCAGACACAGTCATACCGGTGGTGGTAAGCTACATCTGTAGCCACAGCTGCCCTAGGGCAGACTGACAGAAGCGTGGCTGCCAATCAGCGCCTACGGCCCCTCCGACCACCACCAACATTCATTCACATTTATACGTTGTGAGGCTACAGTGCTAATCACTGAGCCACCGTGCTGGGAGTGAGATATGATTAAATGAAAATATTTTCTATTGCTGTAGCTAGCTACATAAGTACTGTAACCACAGTTTACTGTAGTCTTCTGATGTTAGTAACTATGTAGGCTGACATTAGCTAGACTGTCTTGTGGACCCTGGTCTACTACAACAGTATAGCCCTCTAGTCCACACCCCTGTCTACTACTACAGTATATATCCCCCTAGCCCACACACCTGTCTACTACTACAGTATAGCCCCCTACTCTACACACCTGTCCACTACTACAATATAGCCCCCTAGTCCACACCCCTTTCTACTACAGTATATAGCCCCCTATATGGAGTGGAAAGATGCAGAAGAGAGCAGAGCAACAATGTTAACTGATAAACTAGAAGAATAAAGATTTTAGTGAGGGAAAGAAATGAAATGAAAGCAGAGACACCAAGAGATGACAAAGGAGTGATGTGGAGTGGAAAGATGCAGAAAAGAGCAGAGGAGAAGAGAGCAGAGGAGATGAGAAGAGAGCAGAGGAGATGAGAGCAGAGGATATGAGAGAGCAGAGGAGATGAGATCAGAGGATATGAGAGAGCAGAGGAGAGAGTAGAGGAGATGAGGAGAGATGAGATGAGATCAGAGGATATGAGAGAGCAGAGGACGAGAAGAGAGTAGAGGAGATGAGATGAGATCAGTGGATATGAGAGAGCAGAGGATGAGAAGAGAGTAGAGGAGATGAGAGAGTAGAGTAGAGGAGATGAGGAGAGATGAGATGAGAAAAGAGCAGATGTGATGAGAGCAGAGGAGATGAGGAGATATGAGATGAGAAGAGAGCAGAGGAGACGAGAAGAGAGATGAGATGAGGAGAGATCAAAGGAGATGAAGAGAGAGCAGAGGAGATGAGAAGAGAGCAGAGGAGATGACAAGAGAGCAGAGGAGAAGAGAAGAGAGCAGAGGAGAAGAGAGCAGAGGAAATGAGGAGAGAGCAGAGGAGATGAGGAGAGAGCAGAGGAGATGAGAGAGCAGAGAAGATGAGAGCAGAGGAGATGAGAAGAGAGCAGAGATGAGGATAGAGCAGAGAGGATATTTGGTTAGATTTTGGATGGCATATGCTGATAGCATCCTTTTATGACCAGGACAGGAGAGAGGAGGAGAGAACAGGAGGAGAGAACAGGAGGAGAGAGCAGGAGGAGAGAGCAGAGGAGATGCGTAGAGAGACATGAGAGCTACTGGAGAAGTGAAGAAGAGTTGAGTATCAGATAAGAAACAGTTAACACAGTTTGTCAGTTCAAATTTGTCACAATTTAAAAGGAGCCTGTGTCACACAATATAAGCTCAGGGGTTAGTACATTTAAAGTAGTAAAGCTCAGATCAGGGTTAGTCAATTTTCAAAATTGAACAAAGCATTACAACATACAATGCAATCTAGCATGACTGTACCATCAATGTAAGGCCCTTATTTTTTCTTTCAGACTCCTGCTGCTGAAAATAATAATAATAACGAAGTTTGAACTTATTTTGTTTATTTTGATTTCATGTTGGGAAAGCCAGCCTACACACGACTGGAACCTTTTGGTAGAGCACATTATCTCACATCTTAAATTAATTTTACTCTGAAATAACTTGAAAATGGTGCAGTTATTGGGTGAAAATCAAAAGATTTCTTGGGATAAGCAGCTTGGTATGTAGGTAGCTATTTATGGCTTGTAGTTAACTTTGCCTATTTTGTTTATTAGCTTAGTTACAGCATATGTAACATTTTCGGCGAACGCATTCATTTGACTCCCTGTGGGGCTAAGCCCCTGAGTCCTAAAAACACCCCTGGTCTGCACCACCATACTACAGAGTTACTCTGGTCTGCACCACCATACTACAGAGTTACTCTGGTCTGCACTACCATACTACAGAGTTACTCTGGTCTGCACCACCATACTACAGAGTTACTCTGGTCTGCACCACCATACTACAGAGTTACTCTGGTCTGCACCACCATACTACAGAGTTAGTCTGGTCTGCACCACCATACTATAGAGTTAGTCTGGTCTGCACCACCATACTACAGAGTTACTCTGGTCTGCACCACCATACTACAGAGTTACTCTGGTCTGCACCACCATACTACTTTACCCTCCTCGCCCTTTCTATCTCCTGCTTCTCCCTTCTCCCCTCTTTCTCTTCTTCTCCTCTCTCCCCTTGCTGCTTCTCTCTCTCTTCCTGCTTCTCTCTCACCTTCTCTCTTCATCTCTTGATCTCTCTATCTCCTCTCTCTCTTCCTCCTCCGCTCTCTCTGAAGGATCACCTCTCACCTCTGAGTTCAGCCCTCATACGTCACCTCCCTAGGATGCTGTATACTGGAAACAGTCTGGAGACTGGTGTGTGTATATTAAAAGGCATTTCTCTGAAAATCAACCATATTCAACAATAATTATCGGAGGAGCCTTGTTCAATGTGCTTGCCGTCAGATGTAAGGATGCAAACCACTGGGTGGGAACGAGCCCTGGAGAAGGTCATGAATTTAGTCTTTTTGGCATTTAAGACCAATTTCAATGTAGGGATGATTGCAGTGACTGAAAGGCAGTCTGAAGTTCTTTGATAGCCTGCACCAGAGAGGGAACACAATAATACACCACTGTATCATCAGCGTAAAGATGCAGACAGATTGTATCCCAGATCAGTTATAAACTAGGGCTGCGAGCAGCATTGAGCGGGCCCTCGCACCCCACGCATGTCGCGGTGTGGCGCCGTTAAAGGCTGTGCTATTTCGGTGTCCAGTACTGAGAAAACTTCCTGTCACCAGTAGGTGGCGCTCTAAGCGTGACTCAATACCGATGCATAGATGTGTTCAGGGCCGTACCTTGATGAAGCGTGAGAAATGTTGAGTAAATCGGACAATGTATGTAGGAGTTATGATGACTTCCTGCTTGACCTATTGGCGGCGCTATAAGTATGACTCTACTGACCTACAGATGTGTTCAGGACGTGACCTTCATCAACCCTGAGCAATTTGGAGTAAATCGGATAACGTATGTAGGAGTTATGAGGACTTTCTGTTTCACCAGTAGGTGGTGCTGTAGGTATGACGCAATACTGACTTACAGATGTGTTCAAGATGCGACCTTCATCAAGCATGAGCAATTTGGAGTAAATTGGATAACGTATGTAGGAGTTATGAGTACTTCCTGTTTCACCAGTAGGTGGCACTGTAAGTGTGACTCAATACCGACGCATAGTTGTGTTCAGAATGCGACCTTCATGAATCGTCAGCAATTTGGTGCAAATCGGATAATGTATGTAGGAGTTATGAGGACTTCCTGTTTCACCAATAGGTGGCGCTATAAGTAGGACGCAATACTGACACATAGATGTGTTCAGGACAGAACCGTCATGAAGCGTGAGATATATCGGACAAATTGGATAATGTATGGAGGAGTTATGAGGACTTCGTGTTTTATGGCGAAATGTCAAACTTTGGCGGGGCGCCACGGCAACGGTGTTTGGTGAAAACTCTATTTTTTTGATAACTTTTGATCACAAAGGTCTTAAGATGAAGCTGACCGAATATGAAGTTGATCGGATGAAATCTGTAGGAGGAGTTCGTTAAAGTACGAGGCATGGAAATGGTAAAAACAAGGGGAAAATGGCACATTAAGAGCAAAATGGCGGACTTCCTGATGCATGTTGGGTATAGCTCCAAGAGACATTTTAGTGTGTCTCGATGAAATACATATGCCCTCCGAATTTCGTTCGCCTACATCAAACTGAAAGGTGGGGCTCGCCATTTAAAATTTTCCAGGGGGCGCTCTTGAGCCGTTTTGCCACTCCCATTTCCGTCACCCATGAATTATCAAATTTTTCACCGGGACTGACGTATCTGCAAAGTTTAATCCGTTTTCATCGATGTTTAGGCAGCCAAAAAGGCATTTGTTTTGGAAGAAGAAGGTAGAAGGAGAAGGTAGGAGAAGGTAGAATAATAATCCTTCCAATAGGGCCTCGCACCACCAGTGCTCGGGCCCTAATAATGAAAAAAGCACCGGCGCCAAAACTGAACCTTGAGGCACACCTCTGACACACTCAAGGAAGCTTGACTTAATGCTTTCAATATATACAGTACACACTTGAGTTCTCTCAGCAAGATAACTTCTGAACCAATCAACAGCCCTTTCACTGAGGCCAATGTTACGGAGTTTGGTTAGCAACAACTGGTGATCAAGAGAATCAAATGCTTTTGATAGATCAATTAACAAGGCTGCACTGCTTTGCTTTTTGTCTAATGCAGAGATGATATCATTTGATACTGCCATGGCTGCCGTAATCATACTATGCCCTGATCTGAATCCAGACTGAATCCTACTCAAGATCGTACTCAAGATGTTATTGTCAGTCAGGAATACCTTGAACTGAGAATTCACAAGGGATTCAAGCACTTTGGCCAGGATAGGGAGCTTGGAAATTGGGCGATAATTGTTAACATCTGCGCGGTCTTCACCCTTAAATAGAGGGAGTACATAAACAGATTTCCACAATTTGGGTACAGTGTTCGAAAGAAGACTTAAGTTAAAGATGTGAGCCACAGGCTCAGCTATAATACTAGCTGCTGTCTTTATAAGATCAGGATCTAGATTGTCTGGTCCAGCTGACATTTTTGGATCAATGTTTCTAAGAGCTAGAAGAACATCTTCATTAGAAATCAGCTCAAAGTTAAAAGAATTAGGCCTATGAGGGGCAGCTGTAGAGCAGTTTGTAGCAGAATCTGTTTCATCTCCATTGTCAGAGACTGACCCTGAGGAGATAAAATGTTTATTAAATATCCCCACAATGTCAGCTTTATTTTTTAATTACCTGAGTATCCACCAATAAATGATCAGGAAGGCCAGGTGTAATCTTGGGGCCTGATATTTCTTTGATTTGTTTCCAGAATTTAGCTGGATTGCTAAGGTTCTCAGTTATAGCCTTCTGATAATAGTCCGATTTGGACCTCCTGATTAACCTAGTGCACTTGTTCCTAAGGGTTTTGAAATAGGTGCAGTCGGAGGGTGCATTAGATTGTCTGGCTTTGGCCCAAGCAAGCAATTTCTCTGTCTAAGTAAATTGGAGAGCTCAGTTGAAAACCAAGGATCATCTTTCCCACTGATTCTAAGCTTTCTTACAGGTGCATGTTTATCACAGACAGACAAGAAATTTGTGAGAAAATAGTCCAATGCAAATCAACATCAGGAATCAGCTTAACTCTGTCCATACCATGAGATAAGTCATGTAAAAAAGCCTGCTCTTCAAAATGCTTGAATTGTCTCTTAAAAATAAAACGGTGTTTGACCTTAATCTGTTTTGTATTTCTTACACAGACAATAGTACAGTGATCGCTGACGTCATTACAGAACACCCCAGTATCAGTGTATTTATGTGGGGCATTCGTCAGGATGATGTCCAAAAGCATTGATTTTGCTTGGTTTTTGAGATTAGGTCTTGTTGGCACATTAGTCAATTGCGCAAGATTTAAAGAGTCGCATAGTTCTTTAAAAGGGCTTGATACAGGAGAAAGAAAGTCCCAATTCAGTTCTCCTAAAAGTACAAATTCAGAGTAATTTATCTTGTGCAAGATATCGGAGAGGGAGGCTAATGTACCTCCCGAGGCTGAGGTGGGTCTATAACAGCCAACCACAGTAATGAGGGAGTTCTTTGATACATTCACTTGTACTGCGAGTACCTCAAACTGCTTCGCTTTGGTGATAGAATGGCAGAGTGACAGTAGTGTTAAACTTTGAGTTAACATCAATGGCAACACCCCCTCCTTTACTTACACGGTCGGTCCTGAAAACATTATAATCAGGAATAGAAATCAGATCATTTGACACAGAACACTTGATCCATGTTTCTGATAACACAATAAGATCAGCGTTTGTCATGTTTGCCCATAATCTAATCATGTCCATTTTCGGTAAAAGGCTCCTGACATTGATGTGCACCATACGGAGACCTGGTTGATTTTTAAAATCAGAAGAGGTCGAGGGATATTGCATATTCATAGTGGCAGACGGATAGTCATTGTCTGTGGGGCCAGAGACCGATGTCACAGTGCATAAGTCATTCAAAAGTTTGAGATGTTGGTGATAAGCCAGCGTGCGCAAATCAAGTAGACTTCTCGTAGGGGACTGATATAATTCCAATTGCTGAGCGAGGCTGAGTTCATGGTTATATTGGGCCTGTGATCTCGTTGGAATGTTCACAAACTGTAAAACATAAGATAATGGAATGAGGCACAACAAAAGAAGCATGTTGCTAGATGATAGGCTAACGCACAGATGCACAAGCGTGGATAACGCACCCCATTTGATCCATTTGGGCCAGGTTGGCATTGAAAGAGAATGAGGCACAACAGAAGAAGCATGTTGCTAGATGGTAGGCTAACGCGCAGAGGCACAAGCGTGGATAACGCACCGCCTGTCAGCCTGTTGCGCACCTACTAGTGCCGTAGTTGCCAGGTCTACAGACAGCGGTACATTTACTGAGAAAGGTCTCCTCGTGGAGGTCCGCGGTGGCCAAGATCCGCAGGCTCGTGTGAAGCTCTCAGATGAATCACCTTTTTAGGGGAGGTGAGTGGAAGGCCCACGATGTAGGAATCCCTGAATCCTACGGTGGCCGACGCGTGCAAATCACAACGGCAAATCCAGAACACAACGGCAAGTCCAAAAAACACAACCGCAAAGTTCAAACACAACAACAAAGTTAAAAAACACAACAGCAAGTCAGAAAACACAACTGCAAGTCGGAAACACAAATGCAATACAGAATACACAACAGCAAGAGAGAAAACACAATCGCAAATTGGAAACCACGATTGCAACTCCCAAAAACACAACGACAATAACCAGAAATCACATTAGAAATGTGTCAACCGGAAAGGGATTTACTACTTGTTGAATCTGATTGGGCAGCTATAGTGTCAATAACAGTGGGACATGTGCGGGAAGCGAATACTCAAATTTTTCTCCCACATGCAGGAGCCTATCTTGCCTCCTGCCAGTCTGTTATCTTGCCTCCTGCCAGGCTGTTGTTATAAATAAGACGTTCTTAACTACTTGCCTGGATAAATAAAGGTTATTGATTGCTGATGAGCTATCTAGCTAGCTCATTGATGTCATATCAAATATTGGACATTTTTATCTATAGCTAGTGACCTGCTTTAGGAGGCTAGTGGCCTCTAAGTAGTTTGCACAAAACAGCTGATCAGACGTTACGATGCATAGCCAGGCTCTTGGCTAGTCTATGTGACACGTACCTAGATGGCAATAATAGCGAAAATAATGAAGATATGTTTTGAGTATATCTGGTGGTGATAGGATAACATTAATATACAGAGAGAGGACGAGTAGTTGTTCTGTTGTATATTATTTCAATCATCATTCTCTACAAAATAGATTACATCCTAATTCGTAGCATCATCATTCATTCATTCTTGTCCTAGTGATTTTGACGTTAGCTGGTTGGCTGGAGTAAGGGCCGACTGCTTCATGTTGAAACGCAAAATGTTGCAGCCCAGCAAACACCCCAAGGAGGTTGGTTTGGTGCAACCAGTAGCGCCAGTTGGGTGGAGTGCGCGGTTCACTGCACCCTGGTTACGCACCGTTCCTGTGGGTGGGTGTCTCTCTCAGTGGCACGGCGGCGGACCAGTATCCAGTGCGCATATTGAGAGATACGGGAGCAGCCCAGTCTTTTATACTCTCTGATATTCTGCCTTTCTCTGAAAAGTCTTCCACTGGTTCTAGTGTATTGGTTCAGGACATCGAAATGAGATATGTGTCGGTGCCTCTCCATCTGGTGCACTTCAGTTGTGATAGCCAGTGGAGTGTAAGGTGGCCGTGCGTCCGTCTTTTCCAATAGGTGTAAATGTTCTTGCTCGGTAACGATATTGCTGGTGGCAGGGTTATGCCTATGCTGGAGGTTTTGGAACATATCCCTCTGTTCTACAGCCTGATGTGTTGGCCCAGAGCTATAGCCTATAGGTTTCCTGAAGTGTTCCCTGTGTGCGCATGTAGCCTACCCGTGCGCAGGACTGAGTGAGGTAGTTGACTTGGTTGATACCGTGTTCGCGACTGAGTTGTCTGACTCATCAACTGCCCCAGTTCCATCTATGCCCACTTCGCCTACCGCTGACACAAGTGCTCGTAGTCAGAGCATGCTCCAGAGTAAAAACCTTGTGTCCGAGCCTACCCAGCTACCTATGACACGCAGTAACCTGATTTCCTTACAGAGGACAGATGTTGAGTTGGCCAAGTGTTGGCTGCTCGGGATTTAGACATGGATGATGCTACGAATTAGGATGTAATCTATTTTGTAGATGATCTCTGTTGTATATTGAAATAATATACAACAAAACAACTACTCGTCCTCTGTCTGTATATGAATGTTATCCTATCACCACCACAGATATACTCAAAACATAGCCTGTCTGTCTGCCTGTCTTGTCTGTCTGCCTGTCTTGTCTGTCTGCCTGTCTGTCTGTCTGTCTGTCTGTCTGTCTGTCTGTCTGTCTGTCTTCATGACTCATGACGCTGATTAAGGGTCTCCGGGGTGCTGCAGGGAGGGACGCTGTCAGAGCTGTCTCTGTCTCTGTCTCTCTCTGTCTCTCTCTGTCTCTCTGTCTCTGTCTCTCTCTTTGTCCACCCCTTTGTAAAGCCTTCTGTTTTTTCTGTAGCCCTGTTGTTTGTTTGGTTGTTTGTCTGGGTTTGTTTGAGGTTGAAGTGGCTCTGCTGGCAAACCCAGCAGCACGAGCCTCCCAACACACACACACACACACACAGACACACACACACACACACTTCTCAGCAACTCAGAACTGTGTGGAATGTGAGTGTAGAACCGGGGGGAGGGATTATTTGGAAGGGTTAGGGGTTGGAAGTGTGATGCACAGAATTCCTGTTCCAGCGTGGCTGTTCAACAGAAGAGGGGGGCGAGGAGGGCGAGGGGTCCTAATGAAACAGAGGAATGAAAGAATGAGAGAGAACAGGAGGGATGAGAATGTGAGGGAGGGAGAGATGGAGAGGGAGAGAGAGAGACGACACACTTCAAGTAGGATTAAAAGACTGCATATGCACCAGATCTGAAGTGCCAGTCGGAGAGGGATGGATGGAGAGATGGAGAGAGAGAGAGGGATGGAGAGAGAGAGGGATGGAGAAAAGAGAGGGATGGAGAAAAGAGGATGGAGAAGCCCAAAAAAGGAGAAGAGAGGAAAGAAATGTCCAGCTGCATGCTGTCTCCTCCTCTGCCAAGAACACCCTCTCTCTCTCTCCCTCCTCCCCTCTCTCTCTCCTCCCCTCTCTCTCTACTCCCTCTTTCTCTCCTTCCTCTCTCTCTCTCCCTCTCCCTCTCTTCTGGCCTTCTTTCTCCCTCCTCTCTTCCTCTCTCTATATCAAAGCAGATGTAACTAGACAATGGTGCTCTCAGAGTAGGCTTGTCATGGTTGTCTATTTACAGTACTGTAGTTAATTTTCACATATCGCATAGGGTTAGGCCTATCATTCTATATAATATTAGACCATCACTCAAACGAGTCTGATCTGCCCTCCGCATGCGCACGCAGCACAGAGAGGAGTCTAGAGGAGTTAGATTTCAGTTTCAATTCAGGTGAAGAGAGAAGGGAGAGGAGCGGGGAGGGGGAGGTTCTGGCTAGCCTCTCGTGGCTAGCTAGCCTAGCTAACGTTCGGCTAACCTAGCCACCTGTTGGCTGTTCAGCTAACCTAACCTAGTGGCTGTTGCCTTTAGCTAGTGGGCTAGCATATTCTACCAGCCTATTCTCTTGCCTGTTCAGGTAGCGTTCCGTTTGCGGAGGCAGGTTGTTTGCAAATGTGCCATCAGAGTAAGAACAAGATAAACGTTACACTCCTGTCCTGTGCCTCTTTAGTCAGAATCAGAATTTGTTTATTGCCATGTTTATTGCTTGCTTCGGCATCTGAACCAGGAAGTTAGTTAGCAGCACTCAACCAGTCAGGTCATAATTCATTTTAAAACAGAACTCAACTCAGCAGAGCACACACACACACCAATCAAACCAATCAAAGACCGCACACACACACACACACGCAAACACATGCCTCAGTAGCTCCATTCAGCCAGAATAATGTTCTCTTTAATTAGCAAATAACACCGCTAACATCTTCCTCCACCAACCCTTTGCCCTATGTGTGTGTGTGTGTGTGTGTGTATGAAAGAGAGAGAGAGAGCGAGCGTGTGTATGTATGAAAAGTGTGTCTGTGTGTGTGTGTATGTATGAATATGAATGAGAATGTATGTGTGTGTGTGTGTGTGTGTGTGTGTGTGTGCGGTCTTTGATTGGTTTGCCTGTTCCTCCGTGGTCCAGTATTAGAAGCCTATGTTCCTCCGTGGTCCAGACTAGCGTGACAAAGCCCAGTGGCCTGACCTCACCCTCTGCAGCGCTAACCCTAACCCTGACCTCACCCTCTGCAGCGCTAACCCTAACCCTGACCTCACCCTCTGCAGCGCTAACGCTAACCCTTACCCTGACCTCACCCTCTGCAGCGCTAATGCTAACTCTAACCCTGACCTCACCCTCTGCAGCGCTAACCCTAACCCTGACCTCACCCTCTGCAGCGCTAACGCTCACCCTTACCCTGACCTCACCCTCTGCAGCGCTAACCCTAACCCTGACCTCACCCTCTGCAGCGCTAACCCTAACCCTGACCTCACCCTCTGCAGCGCTAACCCTAACCCTGACCTCACCCTCTGCAGCGCTAACGCTAACCCTTACCCTGACCTCACCCTCTGCAGCGCTAATGCTAACTCTAACCCTGACCTCACCCTCTGCAGCGCTAATGCTAACTCTAACCCTGACCTCACCCTCTGCAGCGCTAACGCTAACCCTGACCTCACCCTCATACTAACCACACCATTAGTGGAGCAGGATACTATTCCCAGCCCAACCCCTCTAAACCCTGCCATTTTACTCACGTTAGTTTCTCTCTTGAAAAAAAAGAGCCAGTAATATTGAATACATGTACCTCTAATATATAATGAGCTACTGTCGGTCTTTCCGCTGTCCATCCCTCCATCCAGACAGTCCTCGACACCGTCGGCCAGACGGCGTTCATATCTGTGTATCAGGACTAGCACATAAGTTAATGGGACGGGCTGAGCTGGAGTGATAGCAGATATTACAGTATTTTGTAGGTGTCCATAGTGCTCCAGCGGGTATCAGAACTAGTCTTTTAATTGTAGAACTAGTCTTTTAATTGTA
The DNA here is from genome assembly GCF_949987555.1 of Borostomias antarcticus. Taxonomy (NCBI): domain Eukaryota; kingdom Metazoa; phylum Chordata; class Actinopteri; order Stomiiformes; family Stomiidae; genus Borostomias; species Borostomias antarcticus. The sequence goes on from NC_140254.1 coordinate 11,763,108, forward strand.
GAACTAGTCTTTAAATTGTAGAACTAGTCTTTAAATTGTAGACTAGTCTTTTAATTGTAAATGGTAAATGGACTGCACTTATATAGCGCTTTTCCACCTTAGCGGCACTCAAAGCGCTTTACAATGGCCTCTCATTCACCCATTCACACACACATTCACACACCAATGGCAGTAGCTGCCATGCAAGGTGCTAACCTGCTCATTGGGAGCAATTTGGGGTTAGGTGTCTTGCTCAAGGACACTTCGACATGTGGACAGTCGGAGCTGGGATTCGAACCACTGACCCTTCGATCACTAAATGACCAGCTCTACCAACTGAGCTACAGCCGCCCCACAATTGTAGAACGAGTCTTTTAATTATAGAACGAGTCTTTCAATTGTAGAACTAGTCTTTTAATTGTAGACTAGTCTTTTAATTGTAGTGGTATATCCTGATACTACAGTACATGGTATGAGATGTGTGTTGGTGGTGGGGGACTGGTCAGTGTGGCTGAGGGGTCTGGTCTGCAGACTGTCTGAGGGTGACTGACTGGTCAGTGTGGCTGAGGGGTCTGGTCTGCAGACTGTCTGAGGGTGACTGACTGGTCTGTGTGGCTGAGGGGTCTGGTCTGCAGACTGTCTGAGGGTGACTGACTGGTCAGTGTGGCTGAGGGGTCTGGTCTGCAGACTGTCTGAGGGTGACTGACTGGTCAGTGTGGCTGAAGGGTCTGGTCTGCAGACTGTCTGAGGGTGGTCAGTCAGGGAGGTTTACTGTCTGGCCTGGTTCAGAATGGAAGTGTGTGTCAGGGTTGGTTACAGAAACAAAGACCTGTTTTCTGCTCTGGTAAACCTGTTCCTGGTCAGATCTAGACAGCTCAGCAAGGACTTCAAGTGGTTGCTGTCGCCAGGCAAAAAAGTTACTCAACACCTCTCTCTCTCTCTCCCTTTCTTTCTCTCTCCCTCTCTCTCTCTCTCTACTCTGTCTAGAGATGTCATGTAGGTGTGACTGATTTGCTCTCTCTGGCACTCCGGCCAACTACAAACACCAATTAAGACAAATGACCCTGGCCTGGGGGCGTGTCCTCACCCTGTGAGGTCAGGGGTCAGGGTGTGGGACAGGACTGGTCGGGAATGTGACCCTGAGAGGAATGTTGTCATGCGATCTTGTCACAAATGTTGTTCATCTTCAAACTGAGACAACCTCCCTGGAGCTAGACCATCCTGATCTCGGCAGCTCACTTTCAAATGGCCTCTGCAGATCAGTCTGGACTTCCCCCTATCTCCACTCATTATTCTTAACATTACGCTTTGACTGGGCCAATCAGGGACTGTGTTTTCACTGCTGTTCTGCCCCCCAGTAGAACTTAGCCCCTGATTGGTTCCCGTAGCAAAAAGGTCTCCCGAAGCAACAAGCGGCAAACATTGGCTTTGCCCTTTAGGTCCCTTTATACCTGTAGCTTAATTGTTTTATTATTATTTTACTATGTCGAATGATTTACCTGTTTGTGTGCTGCGCGCACCATTGCATTCCTGTACCCTCATTTATTTAATGTATTTCGTTTGATAAAAACGAATAATGTAGGCCACAACTAGGCTACACACATAGGAGATAAAATGTAGTGTAAAACTAAATTTAAAAAAAACAGTGGTAAAACCGCAGACCGCGGTTGAAATCTATCAATTTGAACCGCTCAGGATAATTCCTAACCGCGACAGCCCTAGCTCGCGTGAGGACTTTCCTCTAGGCTTTGTTCTTTCCTCTAGACGTGTTGCCATTCATTTAAACCACCATCTCATCTAGACTACTTCTGTTGCTGCATTTTTACCTTTATGCTGTCATGATTTTAGAGCGCAATCAACATTTTCCAGGATTCCAATAAGTCCATCCATTCATCCAACTTTGTGCTGAGCGCAGCGCGTACGTTATGGCTGGTAGCCTACTGTCAAGGATCACGACTGATGCACACCCTTAATTCCCGCGACTCCCCTGACCATCAAGAGAATTTCAATATGAAAGACCTTTAAGTGGGATATTCCAGGAGGTAGCCTACTGTAGCAAGTCATCGGTCTTCATGACGCACTGCTATACTTGTTTGCTGTGTAGATCCAGTCATAGAAGCAGGCATCTCTTCCTGTTGTAAAACGGCGATTTGAAACAGCTGGTCAATTCACCCCAACAAGAATAGCCAAGCGAAGGACAAAAATTAAACCACTAACGTCTTGAAACAACTGTTAGCCTAGTTCCATATGAGAACACTCCTGGGTCCAATTTTGTACAGTAGATCAGCCTGTGTCCACGTAGTTGTTAGTTAACTGGTACAATAGTTAGTTAGCTAGCTGACCCATGACCCCTGACGTCTGACCCTTGTGTCACATGGATGGTGTTTGTGTACATTGCATTCCATGTATATCCGACGCAATGGCGTTCCATGTAGAGTCCGAAAACTGTTAAATCATTCCCTATGTAGTTCACTATGGGTAACACTACATAGGGAGTGAGTGGACCATTTCAAACACTCTAGTCAGCTCTGTTAGCTAGCTTACTCGTCCTGATATGAGAACACTCTGCTAGCTAGCTAGCTAGTTAGCCTACAGTATTAAACCCCTACTTGTCCCGAGACCTTGTTCCATATGAGCTAATAAATATAGACCTGACAACAGTTACAGAGATAGATACTATAGATAGGCTTTGTTCGGAATAATTAAATTACAACCAGACAGATAACAAGGAGTTT
>NC_140254.1:11770821-11775821 GCF_949987555.1 Borostomias antarcticus
ACACACAAACATACACACACACACACACACACACACACACACACACACACACACACTGACACCAGATGGCCACTCTGCATTTCCTTTTGCCTGGAGTGAGGCTCCAGAGAGAGAGAGGGAGGGAGAGAGAGAGGGAGAGAGAGAGAGAAAGAGAGAGAAAGAGAGAGTAGGGAGAGTGGGCGCAGTGTATTTATCATATTAATCAATGCTGGTTAACCTGCTTGGATCAGAAGTGATCTGCTGGTTAGCATGGCTGGTTAGCATGGCTGGTTAGCATGGCTGGTTAGCATGGCTGCTGTTGGTTCAGTTTCCATGTGTGTAGGTTGAGTTGGAGAGGAAGACCAGAAATCAAAGATGGACATTCAGTCCAGTTTGATACAGATGATGGTTGAAGAGCATAAACCAAGTTGCTCACTCTGGGAAACCCTCCAGTAGTATGGTCCAGGCCTGTACTTCTATGGTCTACCGCCTTGCCAGGAACCACCCCGCCAGGGACCGCCCCGCTAGGAACCACCCCGCCAGGGGCCGCACCGCTAGGAACCGCCCCGCCAGGGACCGCACCGCTAGGAACCACCCCGCCAGGGACCGCACCGCTAGGAACCACCCCGCTAGGAACCACCCCGCCAGGGACCGCGCCGCTAGGAACCATTTATTTTCTTACTCTCCAAAGTGAAGACTTTTTTCGAGAGATGACAACCTGTTCTTCGAGGTGGCTACACACCTTTTATATAAAAATACACTTTTTGCACTTAAATAGCAGGTATCCACTATCCTGGCTTCACAACCCTGATCATGTGATCACTCTCTGACAGAACCAGCATGTGAGATCACGTGAGCAGAGTCGTGATGCCAGGCTAGTGGATAACATAATAGCTCCATGAGTGGATATCTGTAGATGAGCTATTTAAGTGCAATAATTTGCAACTGTAGGCACCTCGCAGAAAAGGCATTCATCTTTCGAAAACTGTCTTCGCTTCGGTGAGTAACGAAATAATATCTAATATTAATAATAATGAAGACCGAGTGAAAAAAGTAAATGGCGAAAAGGATGCTTCCTGGCAGGGTGGAAGTAAGTAAAGTATCCCTGTCTGGACCAGGGCTTCCAGTCCCACAAACCCAACAGACCCCCGTGGGTGTTAGCCGAGTGTCTGGTGTTGTGGCAGTTGGAAACCTCCTCATAGACACTCTAGAAGGATCTCCAAGTTTCCGTTACATTGGCTACTTGGCCCAACCACACTCTAAACTGCTCTCTCCTTCCCTCCCTCCCTCCCTCCTCTCTCTCTCTCTCTCTCTCTCTCTCTCTCTCTCTCTCTTTTCTCCCTCTCTTGCTCTTGCTTCTGTTTCAACAGGAAGGACATTTCAGCCCATAATACTGGTCATTCAGTAATTCACTTCCTGGTTTGGACATCTCGCGCAATCTGATTGGATTTCTGAATCTCCTCCTGGTTGGGTAATTCTAAATCTACGGTGAGTGATTGTCTTTCTTCCTGTTGACTTGACTGTTAACTCTGGATTCGTAGACCAGGGTCTATATACTGTAGAGTAGGGGTCTCGACTCAATTTGGCTTGGGGCCACTGCTGGTATTGTCATCTCATAGGAGGACCACTTCAATGTCAACTTCAACTACTACTAACTATAAGAAAGTGCAATATTTCGGAAAATGCCATTTTTCATAACTAGACACAACTCGGTTTATATCTAGATATAAACATTAGGCTACACTTGGTCCTGTGCTTCTTTATAATCAGAATTTGTTTTTGCCATATAGTTTTTCAACATACTAGGAATTTCCTTCGGGCATGGTGCTTATTCCTAGTAGACTATGTTGAAAAACTACATGGCAATAAAACAAATTCTGATTATAAAGAAGCACAGGATCGAGTAACGTCTATCTTACCTTACTCTGATCACGCACCGGCAGGCAAGCCGTGGAGACATGCAACACCAAATTCAAAGTGGCTACACGACAAGGCTGTTCAACCTAAGGCAAAGGACTAAAGATGAAAGTAAGCGCTCTCTTATTGTAGGCTAGACGGTGTTACCGGTAATACTGGTGTTGGGTTTAGGCTATCAGTCGGTGAGAAAAAATCCACACCGTGACATCCCTAATCACCAGTCAACATTAACAGCACCAGTCACATTAACATCACCAGTCAACATTAACATCACCAGTCAACATTAACATCACCAGTCACATTAACATCACCAGTCAACATTAACAGCACCAGTCACATTAACATCACCAGTCACATTAACATCGCCAGTCACATTAACATCACCAGTCACATTAACATCACCAGTCACATTAACAGCACCAGTCACATTAACATCACCAGTCACATTAACAGCACCAGTCACATTAACATCACCAGTCACATTAACAGCACCAGTCAACATCAACATAAAACCTCACTTGGACTTGAGTTGAAGAACCATTGGAGTGATGAGTGGTGTCTGGATGAAGAGTTCATCTCAATACAAAACAGTAGGAACAGACTTCACAACCAGCACTCTCCTCTCGTTTCCTCCTCTTGTCTCCTCTCCTCTCCTCCTCTTGTCTCCTCTCTCCTCCTCTCCTCTCCTCCACTTGTCTCCTCTCTCCTCTCCTCCTCTCCTCCTCTCCTCCTCTCTTCTCTCCTCTCCTTCTCTCCTCTCCTCTCTCCTCACCTCCTCTTGTCTCCTCTCTACCCCCTATCTCCTCTTCTCCTCCTCCTCTCCTCCTGTCCTCCTCTCCTCCTCCCCTCCTCCCCTCCTCCTCTCCTCCTCTCTTCCTCCTCTTGTCTCCTCTCTCCTCCTCCTCTCCTCTCTCCTCTCCTCCTCTGCTCTCCTCCTCTCCTCCTCTCCTCCCCCACCATAAGTGTTGTTATTGGCTGTTTTGAAGGCCTGCCTGCTACCTTGTTATTCTTACATTAGCGGGTCATCCTTTCTCAGAAAAGCTTTTAAATATAGTCTCCAGATAATTGTGTCCCTATGTGGCTGAGAGGATGTTGAGATGAATGTACTGTATTAGTCAAGTAGGGATGCCCTGACCTCTCCATAGCGATGGACTTAGAGGGCATTCTGCTGTTGGCTTAGAGACCAAGAGAGAGAGAGAGAGAGAGGGGGGTGGGGGTTGGGTACTGGTTGTGAGTGATGGGAGGGAGGGGGGGGGTGACATTTTGCACCTCCCTGCATGCTACTGTTTCTCCACCTGTGTGATAAGAGGATTGTGGGATTTCTCTTTTGATGTCACACTACGCGGTCAGCAGGGTCAGAGTCGACAGCCAGTCTTGGTGGACAGGGTTTAACTACGCTTCCTACAGGAAGTGGTTTATTGACGCACTACGTAGCTCATGAGAGGGAGGGGTACGTGCGCGATACACCACGGGTGCTGGGGCCACGGTTGACCGGTCCAGTTCTAAGGATTACAAAGGTTTGTTGACATTCATATTATTCATCAAAAACATGGCGTTGAAAAGTTAGACCCCCCGCCGGCCCTGCAGGCTACTGTGTGCTAATCTGATTTAGCTTTGCAGGGATGGGGGAAGGGAGGTGGGGAGAGAGAGATTTGGAGAGACAGAGCTAAAGAGAGATTAAGAGAGAGGGGGGGGGGGAGGTGTGAAAAGGGTAATTGGGGTGAGTGCATGGCTCTTAGGGTAATGGAACACAAATTTTGCTAAGCCTCCTCCCTTACCAGCCCTAACCCTGGTGGGTGGGCGACGCCTCCATCTCTGTCCCCACGCGACTGCTGAAGGACCGCCGCACGGAAGCTCCCTGGTGTATATCTTAGGTATATATGGCTCCGGGTCAGATTATTAGGTATATTATGGTATATATGGCTCTGGGTCAGATTATTAGGTATATTATGGTATATATGGCTCCAGGTCATATTATTAGGTATATTATGGTATGTATGGCTCCGGGTTAGATTATTAGGTATATTATGGTATATATGGCTCCGGGTTAGATTATTAGGTATATTTGGCTCTGGGTCAGATTATTAGGTATATTATGGTATATATGGCTCCGGGTTAGATTATTAGGTATATTTGGCTCTGGGTCAGACTATTAGGTATATTATGGTATATATGGCTCCGAGTCAGATTATTAGGTATATTATGGTATATATATAGCTCCGGATCAGATTATTAGGTATATTGTGTCATATTATTAGGTATATTATGGTATATATAGCTCCAGATCAGATTATTAGGTATATTGTGTCAGATTATTAGTTATATTATGGTATATATGGCTCAGAGTCAGATTATTAGGTATATTATGGTGTATATATAGCTCCGGATCAGATTATTAGGTATATTATGGTATATATGGCTCCGAGTCAGATTATTAGGTATATTATGGTATATATACCTCCGGATCAGATTATTAGGTATATTGTGTCAGATTATTAGTTATATTATGGTATATATGGCTCATCATCGGGTCGTCCACAGTCGGGCCTCCCATCTTTGTCTCCAGTTATCCCGGTCCTCCACACACCTGGCCATCTCATCGGTGGTCTCCACCCCCGCATCCATCTTAATTATGTCCACAAATGTTTTCAATCAATCAAAGCTTTATTTGTATAGTGCATTTCATACCCAGAGGCAGCACAATGTGCTTTACAGAGAACAAGGGAGGTGGGCATACGTCCCACCCCTACATATTCCAGAGGGAAGCAAAAAAACAGTAATCACCCAGGGGCCAAAAAGGTGAGCTGTAAAAATTCTTCCCTGACCCCTCTCAACAAGACAATCGAGCAAGCTCCTAAAGTATGTTTGTCTAACGGCTAATAACATTTATAGAGCAAAAAATTACATTAAATTACATTTTCAGAGCAAAAAGGGCTAAAAACATCATAGGAAAGACATGGCAAACACTGGTGTATGTCTGTGTGTGCGTGAGTGTGAGTGTGCCTGGGTCCAGATAGAGGCAGGGGTCGGGGGTATGGTGGGATACGGACCCGGGTTAGGGTGAGGGGAAGGGGGACTGGACCCAGGTCCAGGCCTAAAGCCGG
>NC_140254.1:11783321-11785821 GCF_949987555.1 Borostomias antarcticus
CCCTGGAGTGCCTGTAGTCAGGGGGAGGTGTGTGTGTGTTTGTATGTGTGTGTGTGACAGATTTCACTGTGACACTCCTCAGTATATCTCTTCCACTCACATTGGGTTGGATCTCCTATCCTCTGACTGGACACACGCATGACCCCCTCTCATGAACACGCTACCAGCTACGCCACCGAGAAGCAGCCATTCCAAAGACGACTGACTTTAACCAATTCAACAGGTGTGTGTGTGTCACAGGTGTGTGTGTGAGAGGTGTGTGTGTGTGTGTGTGTGTGTGTGTGTGTGTGAGAGAGGTGCGTGTGTTGTGAGGTGTGCGTGTGTGTGTGAGAGAGAGTGGTGTGTGTGTATGCGTGAGAGAGAGAGGTGTGTGTGAGTGTGAGAGAGAGAGGTGTGTGTGTGTGTGAGAGAGAGAGAGAGGTGCGTGTATGTGTGTCACACTCCAGAACCTCCAGCTCAATTTCATGTCACAGCCTCCGGAACACCTGTTAGAGAGGAGCAGCACACATGCACACACACACACGCACACACTCACATGCACACACACACACACACATGCACACAACAGGTGGCGGTGCAGGAAACAGGTGTTTCACTGCTGCTGGTGGCGTTCAGCTCTGGAGGTGGAGGTGGGGGTGAGGTTGAGGATGATGATGATGATGATGATGATGATGAGACACAGAGGCTCTGCTGCCAGCTGTCCATGACATACACACACACACTCACACGCACACACACTGTGTGCGTCACTGAACCAGGTCATGCCCAGCTGCCTTCATGTTTTCTGGTGGAGAAATGATAATGATAACAGAAATGTCCTCTGGGAATGAGGCAGGAAACCAATCAAATTGACCCTGACCGAGTGGCCAGTGGGTCTCTCTGCCCCTCCTCCCTCCTCCCCTCTCTCTCCCCCTCTTCCCCTCTCTCTCCCCCTCTTCCCCCTCTCTCCCCCTCTTCCCCTCTCTCTCCCCCTCTTCCCCCTCTCTCCCCCTTCTCCCTCTCTACCCCTCCTCCCCCCCCCCCAAATTGAGTGGCCAGTGGGTCTCTCCCCCCTCTCTCCCTCTCTCCCCCTCCTCCCCCCTCTTCCCCCTCTCTCCCCCTCCCCCCCTCTCCCCCCCCCCCTCTCTCCCCCTCCCACCCCTCTCTCCCCCTCCTCCCATCTCTCCCTCCTCCCCCCTCTTCCCCCTCTCTCCCCCTCCCCCCCCCCTCTCTCCCCCTCCCACCCCTCTCTCCCCCTCCTCCCATCTCTCCCTCTCCTCCCTACTCTCTCCCCCTCCTCCCACTCTCTCCCCCCTCCTCCCCTCTCTCTCCCCCCCTCCTCCCCCCTCTCTCCCCCTCCTCCTCCCCCTCTCTCTCCCCCTCCTCCCCTCTCTCTCCCCCCTCCTCCCCCTCTCTCCCCCTCCTCCTCCCCTCTCTCCCCCTCCTCCTCCCCCTCTCTCCCCCTCCTCCTCTCTCCTAATGTTCTCGCTGTGTAAAACTGACACAAACTTTGACCAAATATGGCCACAAGCTCCCAGACAGCCTCTGCAGCTGACCTCCCCAACGCACACACACACACACACACACACACACACACACTCACACACACACACACACACATCCTCCCCCTTCTGAGCCATATCTAAACACAGTAACGCAGTGAGGCAACCCAGAGCAGCAGAGACCCTGACAGAGCTCTATAACCACCTATAACCATCTATAACATCTATAACCATCTTTAACCATCTATAACCATCTATAATATCTGTAACAATCTATAACCATCTATAACATCTATAACCATCTTTAACCATCTATAACATCTGTAACCATCTATAACCATCTATAACATCTATAACCATCTTTAACCATCTATAACCATCTATAATATCTGTAACCATCTATAACCATCAATAACATCTATAACCATCTTAAACCATCTATAACCATCTATAATATCTGTAACCATCTATAACCATCTATAACATCTATAACCACCTTTGACCATCTATAAAAATCTATAACCATCTGTAACATCTATAACCATCTATAACATCTATAACCATGTATAACCATATATAACCATCTATAACATCTATAACCATCTATAACATCAATAACCATCTATAATATCTATAGCCATCTGTAACCATCTATAACCATCTATAACCATCTATGACATCTATAACCACCTATACAATCTATAACATATAGCATCTATAACTATCTATAACATCTACTATATATCCATCTATAATCATCTATAACATCCTTACTTTTATTTTATCTTGAAAAGCCTACATTTGTAGTTTATTCTGTTTTAGATGCAAGATGCATCACTACTGTAAGCCTGCCCTGGACCTGTACGTGCATCTATTAAAGTTCAAGTTTGTTTCCATTTCTTACCAGACACTTGAATACATTTGTAGGCTACTGCTCTATTTCTTGCCAGACGCGTATCTCTCAGCTGTGTGGCTCCTTTTTTCCCTCATCTCCCTATGACACTATTCTCCATGTTGAG
>NC_140254.1:11788321-11790821 GCF_949987555.1 Borostomias antarcticus
TCCTCTCCTCTCCTCCTCCTCTCCTGCTCTCATCTCCTCCTCTCCTCCTATCCTCTCCTCCTCCTCTCCTCTCCTACTCTCCTCTCATCTCCTCCTCTCCTCTCCTCCTCCTCTCCTCTCCTCCTCTCCTCCTCTCATCTCTTCCTCCTCCTCTCCTGCTCTCATCTCCTCCACCTCTCCTCCTCCTCTCCTCTCCTCCTCTCCTCCAGGCCTCAGGGACAGGCCTCATGGTTGGAAGTGTCCCATGTACCTGTGGCAGGTCTGGTCTCCCAGCGTGTGGGTCAGAACTGTCTTCTCTCCTGGGGCATCCCTTAATAGAGATGGGTACTAAACACACACACACACACACATGTTGAAAATATATTGCAATATATTTATACCAAAATATTTTCGAATAATATTGTATAAGCCCATCAAATAACAAAAAATAAGCCCTAACAAATAACAAAAAATGAAGACTTGCTGTTTCAAAATGAACCTACGGACACAACTGAGCACAGCTGACGTTAACTCGCTAATTCCTGAATTGCTTTAAACATGAGGGTTCAAACAGAACTGGCAAACTGCTCAAAAAAGGCTGAGAGGTTGAGAACTACTGCAGGAGAGGACTGATTTCAAAGCAGAACTTCCCAGGCCACTTTGACAGAGACACAGAAAATGTGTGAGTGAGTGAGTGAGTGAGTGAGTGAGTGAGTGAGTGAGTGAGTGAGTGAGTGAGTGAGTGAGTGAGTGAGTGAGTGAGTGAGTGAGTGAGTGAGTGAGTGAGTGAGTGAGTGAGTGAGTGCGGGCGTGAGTGTGAGTGTGAGTGTGAGTGTGAGTGTGAGTGTGAGTGTGTGTCTGTGAGTGTCTGTGAGTGTGTGCATGTGTGTGTCTGTGAGTGTGTGCATGTGTGTGTCTGTGAGTGTTTGCGGGCGTGTGAGTGTGTGCGTGTGTGTGTCTGTGAGTGTGTGAGTGTTTGCGGGCGTGTGAGTGTGTGCGTGTGTGAGTGTGTGCGTGTGTGAGAGAGAGTGAGTTGTTTGAGGGTGGCCTTGCTTCATTAGCATAAAGAATGTTCTGCTGGAGGGTGGTTATAGCGACATGGAGCAGTGGTTCTGTGTAATGGAGGCCATTTGAAGAGGCCTTACTAGCGCTGCTCTGCTCCACTGCTCTTCCTGTGTGTGTGTGTGTTTGTGTTTGTGTGTGTGTGCATGTGTGTGTGCGCGTGTTTAATGAGTATGCTGTAGGCTGGCCTTGACTTTTTATTGATCACTATCTGTGAGATCTTTAGGTTTTGTTCAACAGGCTTGCTCACACGCACACACACAAACACCTTTTTACCATTTTTAATTTAACCTTTATTTAAACAGGCAAGTCAATTAAGAACAGATTCTTATGGCGGCCTGAGTAGTGACAGCAGCCACTTGAGGGGAAAGAGGACGTGGGTTAAAGGACATACACACACACACACACACACACTCACTCACCCACCCACGCACACACACACACTACACACACACACACACACAGCCGAGCAGTCATGGCAGAATACGTCTGCTTCCCTACATTACGTTCCTGTCATGCTTAAGTCCAGATGTCTCTGCAGCTCTCAGTCTGAGAGTCGGTCCAGCCCGTTTCTCCAGACGCTGGTCTGACCAGCTCACCACACACTGCTGGTCTGACCAGCTCACCACACGCTGCTGGTCTGACCAGCTCACCACACGCTGCTGGTCTGACCAGCTCACCACACGCTGCTGGTCTGACCAGCTCCCCACACGCTGCTGGTCTGACCAGCTCCCCACACACTGCTGGTCTGACCAGCTCCCCACACGCTGCTGGTCTGACCAGCTCCCCACACGCTGCTGGTCTGACCAGCTCACCACACGCTGCTGGTCTGACCAGTTCACCACATGCTGCTGGTCTGACCAGCTCACCACACACTGCTGGTCTGACCAGTTCACCACATGCTGCTGGTCTGACCAGCTCACCACACACTGCTGGTCTGACCAGTTCACCACATGCTGCTGGTCTGACCAGCTCCCCACACGCTGCTGGTCTGTTCCACTACAACAACACTTCACATCTGGAACTGCATCAAAATGTGATGAATGACAATTTCCCCTTGAACTAATTCGAACTACTGTTGTCTCTCTTGCTCTCTCTTCCTCTCTCTCTCTCTCTCTCTTCCTGTCTCTCTCTCTGTCTCTCTTTCTCTCTCTGTCTGTCTCTCTCTCTCCCCCCACTCTCTCTCTCTCTTCCTGTCTCTCTCTGTCTCTCTCTCTCCCCCTCTCTCTCTTTCATGTGTTGGATCTGTGCTGCTGGCTCCTCCCCTCAAGTGTGTTCAGACATTCTCTACCTCACCTGCTGCTCTGTGTGCTGCTCTGTGTCCAAGGTGCTCTGTGTGTGTGTGTGTGTGTGTGTGTGTGTGTGTGTGTGTGTGTGTGTGTGTGTGTGTGTGTGTGTGTGAGAGAGAGAGAGAGAGAGAGAGAGGAGTGAATTACTGCAGTGTGCCAACCCAATCACT
>NC_140254.1:11798321-11803321 GCF_949987555.1 Borostomias antarcticus
GCCTCATGGGGACTGTGTGCTTATCAGACACACAAAACTCCGCCCCTCCCAGGAGCAGAGACGCAAGCTCTCAGAAGACACACACACACACACACCAGTACACAAACAAGTGCACTCACAGTTTGAATTTTAGATGACAAACGCGTGCATACATAAACTATGCCCGCAGACATCTGTAATCCGTCTGATTCAATTACCTTCATCATGGAGGAGGAGAGACGGGGCACATGCAGCACACACCACATCTCTCTCTCTCCCCCTCCCTCTCTCTCTCTTCAGCTCTGCCTTCTCTCTCCTCTCTCCTCTCTCTTCAGCTCTTCCTTCTCTCTCCTCTCTCTCTCTCTCCAGCTCTGCCTTCTCTCTCCTCTCTCTCTCTCTCTCCTCTCTCCTCTCTCTCTTTCTCTCTCCTCTCTCTCTCTCTCTCTCTCTCTCTCTCTTTCTCTTTCCTCTCTCTCTCTCTCCTCTCTTTCTCCCTCCTCTCTCTTTCTCTCCCTCTCTCTCCTTCTCTCTCTCCTCTCCCTCTCTTTCTCTCCCTCTCTCTCCTTCTCTCTCTCCTCTCTCTCCCTCTCTCTCTCTCCCTCTCTCTCTCCTCTCTCTTTCTCTCTCTCCTCTCTCTCTCTCTCTCTCTCTCCTCTCTCTCCTCTCTCTTTCTCTCTCCTCTCTCTCTCTCTCTCTCTCTCTCTCTCTCTCCTCTCTCTCCCTCTCTCTCCTCTCTCTTTCTCTCTCCTCTCTCTCTCTCTCTCTCTCTCTCTCCTCTCTCTCCCTCTCTCTCCTCTCTCTTTCTCTCTCCTCTCTCTCTCTCTCTCTCTCTCTCTCTCTCTCTCCCCCCTGTCCTCTCCTCTCTCCTGTCTCTCTTCTCTTCTGTGAGGGTTGATGGAGGTCAATGTATCACTCTCAGGGTAGTGAGCGACTAGAGGGTGTGAAAAATCCTGGCTGCCTTTATGGTGACTCTTAACATGACTGTAACATACCTGACCTCCTCCCCCCTCTCTCCCCACCTCCACCTCTCCCACTCTCTCTCTCTCTCTCTCTCTGCTCTCTCTCTTCTCTCTCTCTCTGTCTCTCTCTCCCTCTCTCTCTCTCTCTCTCTCTCTCTCTCTCTCTCTACTCTACCCTCGTTCTGAACCCCCAGCTTCAAAGCCAGATCTTGAAATCCATCCACCAGTACACAAGACAGAATGAATCAAAGCGAATCAAAATGTTTGAATCAAGCGTGGCAGATGTGTTGATTCTTGTTTTTATTTTGTCTGGCAGAGTCCTCTGGAACCCTGGGAGGAGGGAGGAGTCTCAGTAGTTGGCTGTGTAACCCTGGGAGGAGTCTCAGTAGTTGGCTTTGTAACCCTGGGAGGAGGGAGGAGCCTCAGTAGTTGGCTGTGTAACCCTGGGAGGAGGGAGGAGCCTCAGTAGTGGGCTGTGTAACCCTGGGAGGAGGGAGGAGTCTCAGTAGTGGGCTGTGTAACTCTGGGAGGAGGGAGGAGCCTCAGTAGTTGGCTGTGTAACCCTGGGAGGAGGGAGGAGTCTCAGTAGTGGGCTGTGTAACTCTGGGAGGAGGGAGGAGTCTCAGTAGTGGGCTGTGTAACCCTGGGAGGAGGGAGGAGCCTCAGTAGTTCGCTGTGTAACCCTGGGAGGAGGGAGGAGTCTCAGTAGTTTGCTGTGTAACACGGCAGTGTTTGATCTGAGAAAACCACAGAGTCAGGCGGAGAGAGAGAGAGAGGAAGAGGAGGAGAAGAAGGACGACTATACTATAAGCCATAACAGATTAAAAATATTTACCAACACAAACATGCAGGCGAGGACTAGCACACACACACACACACACACACACACACACAGAGGCACTTCACTGCCTCACATTCTTAACACAAGGAACATTATTATACGATTATATAATATAATACTCATCTGTGTCACGTGTCTTGGTTATAGAGGATACGTTGCTCCCTCTGGTGAGTTACTGCATGTGCATGTCCTCTACATGCGTACAGTATACAGGAGTATGAGACCTCAGTGAGTGATGGAGTTGTGTGTGTGTGGAGGATGAGTGTGTGGAAGGTGTGTGTGTGGGGAGGGTGAGTGTGTATCGCTCTGTGAGCAGTGATGTGACCTCAGTGAGTGATGGAGTTGTGTGTGCGTGTGTGTGTGTGTGTGTGGAGGGTGAGTGTGTGGAAGGAGTGTGTGGAAGGTGTGTGTGGAGGGTGAGTGTGTGGAAGGTGTATGTGGAGGATGAGTGTGTGGAAGGTGTGTGTGTGGAGGGTGAGTGTGTGGAAGGTGTGTGTGTGGAGGGTGAGTGTGTATCACTGAGCAGTGATGAGACCTCAGTGATTGAGTTGTGTGTGTGTGTGGAGGGTGAGTGTGTGGAAGATGTGTGTGTGGAGGGTGAGTGTGTATCGCTCTGTGAGCAGTGATGACTGATTATCACTGTCTGTTAAATCCTGGCTCCTGCACCACCTGTTACCAAGGGCAACAGACATGACATCCAGAGGGGCAAATATGCTTCATCTCGGTTGAATGCACACTCACTCACACACACACACTCACACACTCACACACTCACACACTCACACACACACTATCTCACGCACACACACACTCACTCACGCACACACACACACTCACACACTCACACACACTATCTCACGCACACACACACTCACTCACGCACACACACACACTCACACACTCACACACACTCTCTCACGCACACACACACACACACACTCACGCGCGCACGCACACACACACAAACACACACACACACATACACACACACACATCAAATGCAGTTTTTTTTATGATGATGCTTTTACACCCCATGAGAGGCCTGTAAGTAATCATGTCTACAACAGTTGTTCCAGAGATGTGGAAGCTGCTCATGTGCTTCTACAGAGACTACAGAGGCCTCACTAATTACCACCCAATTTCCAATCTATCTTGTTTAGCCAAGACCCTTGAATCCTTAGTTAAACCCACTACAAGGAGTGTTTGACTTTGAGACTTTGTGTCATTTTAATAATGATGCCTCTACATTACCTACATTAGCAAATGCGGCCATCCATCAGAGGATTGGCTGTTTCTGTTTATTCTATATCTGCTCGGCTGGTCGGTCAACCAGAAAGGACCAAACAATTTATTTACCTTGTAGCTAGTTTCCTGACAAGTAGCGTCTTTTTGATGGCTTCCAAAATGCATGCTGGGCAAGGCAAGATATATTTAGACAGGAAAAGGTGGCGCTCATGGGATGTGCAGTCGTCTTTCTGGGAAAACACTACCGCTTTTGTCCACATGGTGCCGCCAAAATCAATACAAACAGAAAAGCTCTTCGGAGGGGTTTTAACTGCCAGCTTCACTTGTTCTTCAGTAGAAAGTGTATTTTAAATACTTTTCAGTCTGGTTTTAGACCTGGTCACAGTACCCTGTCAGCTGCATCCCTCGTTGTAAATTATGTTGTCTGTGCTCTTGACAGCACTGTGCTGCTCTGTTAATTGAACTGTCCAAAGCCTTTGATACAGTTGATTGTTCACAGACTAGTCTCTGCCGGCCTAGATCAGAATGCCTGCCAGTGGTATTTGATAGTGATAGGGGAAAAAAGCGATTTAGTTACGAATCACAATTTTTGAGTGACGATTTTAAAATCCCCATGCTGCCTCAAAATCAATTTAAAAAAAGAGTAGATTTAATATTATAATGTTACTCGAGGCGGACAAATGTTTGCAGCAAATATGTTCATGATTTCCTTCCTGCTAGAGAGGAACACTTCACAGTTTGACAGTTTGCATTTGAAGGTTTGATACAACTGCTTTCCATGGTTGTGTAAAAAAAAAAAACACAATAAATAATAATATCGAATCGCAATACTTACAGATCACAGAATACAATCCACTTTTCTGGAGGTCACTAAAGGTGTTTTAGGACCTTTGCTCTTCACTTTATATTAATGACAATTTTGAAACAGGCTAGAAGGTGCACTTCTATGCTGATGATACAGTGCTTTATTCACTGGTTCATTAGGAACCTTTAGGAATCTGCTCTGCAGACAGTCTTTGACTCCATCCAGCACTCACTACCAGAGCTCAAACATGTTTTAAATGTAGCAAAAACAAAATATATGCAATTCTCTAGATCCCACTCTTTGAAGAAAGTTGACTTCAATATTTGCACTTTGGATGGTTCTGCAATTAAGAGACTGCCCTCCTACAACTACCTTGGGAATTTTGATTGATGAAAAGTTGTCTTTCAAAATGCATGTTGATGAGCTGAGAGTGAAACTTGGGTTCTTTTATAGAAATCGATTTTTCTCACATGATAATCAGAAGCTTTTAGTACAGTCTATTTTCCTTTCAATACTTGACTATGGTGACACTATAGATCCATTCTCTGTTATTTTATCTAAAGGGATGTGTTTATTAGAGGAGTGTTACTTGTGTATTCTTGTGGAATGCGTCTGCCAGATGCAGGACCTTCCGTTCAGCAAATGATAATCGCTTAATCCGTGATCACTCAGTGATTGCTTGCTTAATTTTTTACGGCCGAGCTACACCAAGATACGCACGCGCAGTCCGTGAAAATAATCCCGCGCAGGAATTGTCTGAGCTAGACAATTGAGCCCTATTGAACCGCGCCATCTTTGAAAAAAACGCATCACTGATACCTTTGATATGCGCAGTCAAAGGTATCAAGACTCGTTCTTGTAGTCCACGAACAGATTGCTCACCCCGCTCTGAGTTAGCGATGAAAAGCAGTTTGCTGATTCATCTACTTTCGCCAAATATATCCGTTGGAAAACATATTTTTTCATCCAGGCATCTTAGTTTTAACAGTATAATTGTGACTGAACATGTTTTGTTTGCTAATAGGTGGTATTCTTTCTACGCATGAGACGCTTGTGAAAAGGCTTGGTGTAGCTTGGCCGTCAGTCTAACGTTACCCGACCGGTGCTTATTATTATAAGCCTAATCATTTTGCTGACATCAGGGAAGTGCGAAGTGTCTCGTTTTATGCAT
>NC_140254.1:11808321-11895821 GCF_949987555.1 Borostomias antarcticus
TGTGTCGGCTTACAGCCAACACACAAAAATATAGGCTACATTTGTCTTTTTATGCCTTTATTAGCTGATATAGCACACAACTTGCCATGCCATGCATTTATCATAGCCTATTTATTTCATTCCTATAACAAGTGTGCTGAAGGCCGTTTCTGAGAGGTACATCGTACTAAACGGGAGTATGATCCTGGTTGAGGCTTGGAGCGATGCGCGGTCCCATGTGAATCCTCCAAAACTTCTTAAATCCTTGTTCCTGGAAGTAGCCTATTTCTTTGACTATTTCTTAATCCAAAACAGCAGTTCGCAATTCAGACCCGTCAAACTGAGAAACGTAGCCTACATTAGGCTATAGTCTAAGCAATGGCAACCAGATTGTCAGAGAAGCCTAGTAGCCTCACTGTAGCAGTGCTTTACTGTCCCTCGTGGTTGCGGGTTGTAATATGTTTTTTACCGCCGCTACCGCTACACAGGGGCACAGATACTTCTGAGGACTGTATGTGTGTGTGTCCGTGTGTGTGTGTGTGTGTGTGTGTGTGTGTGTGTGCGTGTGTGTCCGTGTGTGTTTGTGTGCGTGTGTGTGTGTGTGGCAGCTTGCTGGTCAGTGAGAGATGGCTGCAGAGCTGGCTGTCAGGAGGAAAGCTTGTTCCAGTTAGTCACTCACACTCCAGAGAGCTGCTCCTCTGTCAATACTCTCTTCTCTCTCTCTCTCTCTCTCTCTCTCTCTCTAACACACACACACACACTGTCAGTTCTGTAACAAAACTATTCACACTAGCTCTCAGAGAGGAATAGAAGGCGATAAAAGGGAGATATGAATCCCTTTTATCCACACGGTCCGGAGTGACGGAAAATCACTGGAGATTACAAAACGTGTTGTGTCTGCAGGAATAGCTCTACTCCCCTCTCCTCTCTCCCCCCTCTCCTCTCCTCTCTCCTCCCTTCTCCTCACTCCTCTCCCATCTCTCTCCTCTCGCCTCCCCTTCCCTCTTCTCCTCCTCTCTCCTCTCCTCACTCCTCTCTCCTCTCCTCCCCTCCGCTCTCCTCCTCTCCTCTCTTGTCCTCTCCTCCTCTCAGATGGGTCTCATGTTTAGGGTGGAGACCAGACCAGACTGTGTTTCTCTGGCTTCAGTGTTTATTATTACAGAGAGGGAGAGAGGGAGGGAGAGAGAGAGAAGGAGAGGGAGAAAGAGAGGGATCGGGAGAGAGAGAGGGGGATGAGACGGGGATCCCCAGGGATGATTTGCAGGGATTTAAAAGCCCATCTGCAGCATTTTCTCCCCCTAGCATCATGGCGTCAGCATTCTCACACACACCTGAAACCACCACACACACACACACACATATACAGACATACACGCACACACACACACGCACATATACACACACACATACACATACACACATATATACGCACACACACGCACACATAGACACACATATACACACGCACGCACACACACATACACACAAGATGAAAGGCATGTTGTGAAGTTTAGAGCTTCACTTCCTCTTTTAATCCCTGAACTCTCTCCATCTATGCTTCCTTCTTTCTCTCACCCGTCCTCTTCTCTCTCTTCCTCTCTCCCCCTCTCTTTCTCTCCCTCTCTCTTTCTCTTCACAGCCGCCCATAGACCTCCCATAGACCACTCCAAGACCGCTCATAGACCGCCTATAGACTGTTCATAGACCTCACATAGACCGCTCATAGACCGGCCATAGACAGGCCATAGACTGCTCATAGACCACCTATAGACCTTGCATAGACCTCCCGTAGACCGCTCATACGTCCGTTGGTCATTAAGCTTGCGGTAGCTTCACTTTCCCCACGTGTGCTACTCACTCACGCTAGGTTTGCTTTTCACCTACGTACGTCCTGACTCACGCACCTCAGTCACGTTGGGCGTCACCGTGAATCTATTGTTGCTGTGCTAGACTTAATCCACTCACACACACAGGCTGATCAGGAGCGGGGGGTCAACCTGAAGGAGATACCCTTCCCCTATACGAGCTACCCCTTCCCAGCCTGGGGGAAATTAGGCAATGCTTATTTGAAAGTGAAAGTAAATTTGAGTTGCATTACTACAGCCCATATACAAGCCTAAATGTTGTAGCCTAAGCTAGCCAGCAAAAGTACCTGCAGTACAACGTAGCAGGAGGCAAATCTACAATTAGCAAGAGGCTAATGTTGCTCATTTGTACAAGGTGGGTGACATGACTGTCTATGCAATTTGCCTCCGCACACCAACTTCAACGTGTATCAAGTTGCCTTTTTAATGTCTCAAGGTCTACCAGCATTGCCTCTGCAATCTACTGGTCGATTGTGATCAATGTATTGGGCAGCCCTGACTAATAACCAGGAGATAGTGGCAGAGCTGTGAGGTAGTTTTGGTGTGAGGAGATAGTGGCAGAGCTGTGAGGTAGTTTTGGTGTGAGGAGATAGTGGCAGAGCTGTGAGGTAGTTTTGGTGTGAGGAGGTAGTGGCAGAGCTGTGAGGTAGTTTTGGTGTGAGGAGGTAGTTGTAGAGCTGTGAGGTAGTTTTGGTGTGAGGAGGTAATGGCAGAGCTGTGAGGTAGTTTTGGTGTGAGGAGGTAGTGGCAGAGCTGTGAGGTAGTTTTGCTGTGAGGAGGTAATGGCAGAGCTGTGAGGTAGTTTTGCTGTGAGGAGGTAGTGGCAGAGCTGTGAGGTAGTTTTGCTGTGAGGAGGTAGTGGCAGAGCTGTGAGGTAGTTTTGGTGTGAGGAGGTAGTGGCAGAGCTGTGAGGTAGTTTTGCTGTGAGGAACACTTCCTCCTGTATGTAAGCCAAGGTAGAAGGTTGTGTGTCCCTGTGTCTACTGGACAACCAGGATTTAGAGCTTGATAGTATGAG
Source organism: Borostomias antarcticus (assembly GCF_949987555.1). Taxonomy (NCBI): domain Eukaryota; kingdom Metazoa; phylum Chordata; class Actinopteri; order Stomiiformes; family Stomiidae; genus Borostomias; species Borostomias antarcticus. Next base: position 11,811,184 of record NC_140254.1, read on the forward strand.
ACGCAGTCGTTGCATTAGAGTTAAATCAACCAATCGAAGGCCTGATTATGACTAAAGGCCTGGCGCTCCAGCGCTACCTCTCCCTGGATCCAGATTAGAACTCTGGCTCTTGTAATCAGCGGGATTGGTCAGCCTTTGAAGACCTGCTTTCTCCTCTCCGTCTTCTGTTCCTCTCTCTGTGATCACAGCAGCCCTGGAGGAAACCCAAACTCACTGACTGACTGGGATACAGGACCCCCCCTCCCCCCAGAGGTGGTTTGGACCTGTGTTTTGTCAGGGTGAGGTCGCCCTCTCTGCCCCTCGGACCACGTTAGCGTCTTCTTGGTCTAGCGTGTGAAACGTGGACTTGGTGGTGTTGACGAGGAGGGTGGTGTTTGATCAGCATAGGTTTTACTTGTGGTGAAACATTTCTGCTGTCATGCCAACGACTGACTCTGCTGAAACAAGAAGAGCTTTGTATTCCCACATACACATCTAGAATCTGCCTTTTGACTCGACAAGACTAACAAACACACACGCACACAAACACACACACACACATACACACCCCAGGGAGGATTCAGTGTTTTGTAGGAAGCTTCAATGCTAACTAGAGGAAATTAGCTAATTATCTTACTGCTAATGGTTTGATGTAATAACCCACAGTAGAGCAGTGACCTGTGTAAGTCAGACCGCAGGCCTGGTAGACTCCTCCCTCTGTCCTGCTGTCTGTCCACACAGTGGATGATCTCCCTCTATCCTGCTGTCTGTCCACACAGTGGAGGATCTCCCTCTGTCCTGCTGTATGTCCACACAGTGGAGGATCTCCCTCTGTCCTGCTGTCTGTCCACACAGTGGAGGATCTCCCTCTGTCCTGCTGTCTGTCCACACAGTGGAGGATCTCCCTCTGTCCTGCTGTCTGTCCACACAGTGGAGGATCTCTCTCTGTCCTGTCCTCTCTCTCTCAGAGCCGAGGGTACGGTCAGGGGAGCAGCCATAGGGGAGATATGGAGATATGACACTTTGAGGCTCCACATTCCTCTGAGGTGAGCAGACTGGATCATCGACCAGGAAGAGGTGTCCACATCTTTGAAAGGTAGAGAGGAGATGAGAGAGATTAACAGACAAGAGAGAACCACAGAGAGATAAGGAGAACGGCAAATGGCAAGTAGACTGCACTTATAGAGCACTTTTATCCAAAGCACTTTACAGTGGCCTCTCATTCACCCATTCACACACCAATGGTGGCAGCTGCCATGCAAGGTGCTAGCCTGTCATTGGGAGCAATTTGGGGTTCAGTGTCTTGCCCAAGGACACTTTGACATAATGGACAGGAATTCCAAATTTCATTAATTCGTTAATATTATTTATTTCCCACACAGACGTTTTGACACCAATCTCTTCCTCCTCCAATGCTGGTCAAAGAGTAGTGAAGTTTGTTTAGTATTCAACATAGAGATCAGGACAGCTGGTTAACCTGCTCAGAAGATCCCCACAAACAATGAACTCTACAGAACTGTCACTGATGTAATGTTCCCTGAGCCTGCATGGCCTTACCTCAATTCAGACTGTCACCTAGCTAGCACATGGCCACAGCATAAACAAGACGGGAGGCTAATGCTAATCTCTGTGATTCATAGCAGGGTTCTGACTGTCTGACCTAGCACTAGGCTGCACACCTGCCCTGAATCCAAACAAGAGAGCATGATAGGCTAATTGATATCGACGGTGATATCGACGGTGAGTGAGGGGCTGGGCTCATGAAGGGTATGTTGGCTCTGAGCCCACTCCTCTCCTCAGTATCGGACCACATGGGCGTCAGCTTCTGTGGGCCGCCTCTTCTGTGTACCCGCGCAGACATGCCATTGTCGGGTCACAGCCCTTGGGGGCGGACCCTGTGCGCTGAAGCGGGTCTCTGTGTGGTGCTGATGCTGCGTTCCATTTGGCTCGGGAAGTCGTGATTTACACGATACTACATGCAGCTTTAATTGGACCCGCCTCACGACTTGTCTTCTCGGCTTGTGAACTCACCCCTTCGGTCTCCAAGTCGTGAACAAGATGGCAGCTCCCTGTGTAACTAAGTGAAACTTAAGTAATACTGTTTTATGAGCATTTCTGTCTTATTTGTGCCTCATTAAATCCGTCGTACACACAGTATTCCCCAACTGTTATCTGAGGACATGTTCGTGACATCTTTTGTATGCGCAAAATACAGTGAAATACATTATTATCTACTGGTTCGGCAAACAAAGGTAGCTAACGTCCATCTTTGTTTCAAGCTGATGTTGTCTACTGTACCTCGTGGGTGATGTCGTTCTCCGTCTCTCCCACCTCCCATCTCACCACCTCCCAGACAAACGAAACGCAGCTTTAGTTTGGACACATCTCAGCAGGCCAGAGATGTGTGTTTGTGCTCTCCTGTGTGTTTGACCTTTCCTGTGAGCGCTTCTGTCCGGTTGTGGTCTCTGTTTGTGTGTCAGAGAGAGCTGAGTAATCACCCCAGGGCATTAGCCATCAAGCCTATCTGGGCCGCAGTTCAAAGACTGTCCTCGTGTGGGGTTTTCAACAAAGGCTGTCTGATTGAAAGTCTGTTGTGAAATTCCAGGCAAATACCAGACTCTTGCGACCTGTGATACAAGATGCTTATTATGAGGTAGCAGGTCTCTCTGAACCAATCTCTAACTCCTTCCTCCATTTCTCCTCTTCTTTCTCTCCTCTCCTCATAGTGTCTTAGGTGGAGATCTCCCACAATGCCTTGCTGAAGCCCCCCCCCCTCCCTTCATCCTCCTTGGGTCAAGATGCTCTCTCCTGATTGGACGCGATGGCGCCTCCCAGTGGCGGTGCTCGCACTCGCTTCCGTTCTGCTGTCCGTCTTGGCCACGCCCTTCCCCAAGGACCTGGAGCCTATCAGCGTCGTTGGCTGGGAGCGTGAGTAGCCCTCTGATTGGTTAACGGTGGTTTAGAAGAACTCTGTGTAGGGAAGCAGATTAGTGTAGGCACAGTCACACAGGACTGGCGCTAATGCTCTAAGATGGCCGACTTGTAAACCCACAGCCCTGTAAGAGGAGGAGGGACATCAGCAGCAGGCAAGCCAGCCAGTGTTGAGTGGTTCTGCTCGTGGTAGGTCTGTGGTTTAGCCAGTGTTGAGTGGTCTTGCCTGTGGTAGGTCTGTGGTTTAGCCAGTGTTGAGTGGTCTTGCCTGTGGTAGGTCTGTGGTTTAGCCCGTCTTGAGTGGTCTTTCCTGTGGTAGGTCTGTGGTTTAGCCCGTCTTGAGGGGTCTTTCCTGTGGTAGGTCTGTGGTTTAGCCAGTGTTGAAAGTCAGTCAGGAGAACGGGTTTCACAAACAGGAAGGTTATGGTTTGAAGACGATGTACTCCCTCTCTCTCTCTCTCTGTCCATGTCTCTCTCTCCTTCCCCCTCTTTCTCTTTCTCTCTCTCTCTCTCTCCCCCTCCTTCCCCCTCTCTCTCTCCTGCAGACTCCTACCTGTACCCAGGGTTCCAGGGTCTGCTGTGGGACAACGACACGCTGCGTCTGGGCCTGGACTTCCAGAGCATGCTGAGGGTCAACCACATGCTGTACATCGCCGCCAGGGACCATGTGTTCGCTGTCAACATGACCGCAGCCGCCGATGACTTCACCCCTCAGCTGGTTAGGGATGCGCATCGAAAACCGGTTCTTGTTGAGAACCGGTTCCCAGTGAATCGATTCCTTGGAATCGTTAGCCAAAATCCTTAACAATTCTGCTATCGATTCCTGTCGTTGCTGCGCATGCGCGATGACGTCGCACGCTCTAGACCACGGTAGAAGAGGCCAGCAACATGTCGCCTAGGCATAAACGTTTGAAAGTGTGGTTACATTTCACGTGACAAGATGACAACACGGCCACTTGCAATGCTTGCAATAAACGTATATCATCAAAGGGGGAAAATACTACAAATATGCAAAAACATTTGGCCACACAGCATGCGATAACTTTGCAGGAATGTCCCATTTTTGATGCACTCCGGAGTGACGACAGCAGCGCAGCTAACGTTAGTGTAGTTGAAGGTAAACAGAGATTCCAGAGTCCCTGTCTATTGTGTTAGTGCCATTTGTTTAATTGTGTAAACCAGCTTTCACTATATGAATAATCTCCATTTCCATCCATGTAATTTAGATGATGCCGTTCAGAGTCAGGCTGGTGGCAATCGGTCTGGGTCAGAGGCTACTTTGTGTAGAAGTAGTAGAATTGTTAATTCTCCATACAGTTTGATGGTTGCAGACCTACTGTACTCAGTTCCATTTGCACTTCACTTGATTGTATTTATTGCCAGTTGCGGCTGCTAGTTTTATTTTTGTCAGCTTAGCTCATATACCCTTTTTAAATGGAAGGAGCATTGTTTTCTACTAGTAACATGTTAGACTGTTATTGGATTTAAAATTCAACAGAATGATTCATGTTTTATTGATCTTTTTCTATAGAAAAAATACAGACATTTGTTTGTCAGTATTATTTTTAGTTCAAGGTGAATGCACCTAAAAAAACAGCACTGTAGCCTAATTGACATGTTCAAAGTATATATAAAAGAAAATTAATGTTAATAAACCTGTTTGTACTCTTTTGCCCAATGAGAATCGATAAGAGAATCGATAAGGAATCGGATCGATAAGCAGAATCGAAAATGGAATCGGAATCGCTAAAATCTTATCAATATCCATCCCTACAGCGGGTCAGACCAAACCCCACAAAACACTGTTAAATAACACAAAACTGTATGTGCTGAGTCGTCGATGTGATGGAACCAATGTTAATTTCGTTGACGAAAACTATGATGAAAATTATTCGTCAACCACCTTTAGTTAACATCATGAGACGATGACTAAATAAAAACAAATTTATGATGACAAAAACTATAATGAAATCTATTTACATTTTCGTCAACAAATAAAAACTAGAGGAACATGTTATGGAGGGACGATTTGGGAACAGATGCTAAGATTTCCGTGAAAGTCGTGGCTCACTGAAAAAACTCAAACACAGGCAAGGAGAGCACACAGAAATGTAATTCACTAGCTTTGTCCATCAGTTTAATAGATGTTTCCTCCGGGAGTATATGAGTTTGGAAATTCTAGAGAAATGGTTAAATAATGCATTACCCTTTAACTAAACCCATTTAATTTTAGATATCTCAGTAGATTTAGTCGACTAAAATTAGACTAAAACTAAAACAATTCAGATGACTAAAATATGACTAAGACTAAATAGCATATTAGTCAAAAGACTGACTAAAACTAAATCAAAATTTGCTGTCAAAACTAACACTGGATGGAACAAGATAACGAGTCGTCCAAGTCTGCCTGACTGGCTACTATGAAGTACATGAGCTCTGTGTCAGGTTTTCTACCTCCTGTCTCAGGTGTTTCTACTTCCGGTCTTGCAGAAACTGGACTGGAGGTCGAAGGACGTGAACAAGTGTACCGTCAGGGGGAAGAACAGCGTGAGTACCACCTCCTACTGGTTATGATGTCACACTGTCGTCAGGATCTCGCAAATGAAAATAAGGCTTGATCCATTTCAGCAAAACTGCAATACAGGTTTCTGATCATACATGCCTTTCTGGTGATACTGTACATACATGTTCCTGGTGAGACTGAGAGAAAGTGTTTGTGTGTGTGTGTGTGTGTGTGTGTGTGTGTAGGATGAGTGTTATAACTATATCAAGGTGCTGGTGCCCCGGAATGACGAGACTCTGTTCGCCTGTGGAACCAACGCCTTCAATCCAACTTGTCGCAACTACAAGGTAGGGAGCTGTGTGTGTGCGTGTGTGTCTCTCTGTGTGTATGTGTGTGTGCGTGAAACACATTCATGCACTCAATTTCTCTCTCTCTCTCTCTCTCTCTCTCAATCTCTTTCTCTCTCACACACACACACACACACGGGTCGCGAAGGCAGCAGTTCCAGCAGGGGGCCCCAGACATTCCTTTCCCTGGCAGCATCAACCAGCTCTGCCTGGGGAATCTTTAGCCGCTCCCAGGCCAGTGCGGAGATGTAGTCCTGCCACCTAGTCCTGGGTCTACCCCGTGGCCTCCTCCCAGCCGGACACTCCTGGAACACCTCCCTAGGGAGGCGCCCAGGAGGCATCCTCACTAGATGCCCAAACCACTTCAACTGGCTCCTTTCGACGCAAAGGAGCAGCGGCTCTACTCCGAGTCTCTCCCGGATGACTGAACTGAACCGATCTCTCAGGGAGACCCCAGCCACCCTCCGGAGAAAACTCATTTCGGCCGCTTGTATCCGTGATCTCGTTCTTTCGGTCATGACCCATCCTTCATGACCATAGGTGAGGGTGGGGACGAACATAGACCGGTAGATCGAGAGCTTTGCCTTTTGGCTCAGCTCTCTTTTCGTCACAACAGTGCGGTAAAGCGACTGCAGAACCGCACCAGCTGCTCCGGTTCTCCGGCCAAGCTCCCTCTCCATGGTTCCCTCACTCGTGAACAAGACCCCCAGATACTTGAACTCCTTCACTTGGGGTAAGGACTCCTTTCCTACTCGGAGCGGACAGACCACCGGTTTCCTGCTGAGAACCATGGCCTCAGACTTAGAAGTGCTGATTCTCATCCCAGCCGCTTCACACTCAGTTGCGAACCTATCCAGAGAGTGCTGGAGGTCGCAGGCAGATGATGCCATCAGGACCACATCATCTGCAAATAGCAGCGACGTGATCCCCAGCTCACCGAACTGCAAACCCACCTCCGCACGACTACGCCTTGATATCCTGTCCATGAAAATCACAAACAGGATTGGTGACAAAGCGCAGCCCTGGCGGAGGCCAACCCCCACCGGAAAGGAAGACGACTTACTGCCGAGGACACGGACACAGCTCTCGCTCTGGGTGTACAGGGATTGGATGGCCCTAAGTAGGGACCCCCTCACCCAATATTCCCGCATAACCCTCCACAAGACCTCTCAAGGGACCCGGTCGCAAGCCTTCTCCAAGTCCACAAAACACATGTGGACAGGTTAGGCAAACTCCCAAGCCCCCTCCAAGATCCTTGCGAGAGTGAAGAGCTGGTCGGTGGTTCCACGACCAGGACGAAATCTGCATTGTTCCTCTTCGATCTGAGGTTTGACTATCGGCTGGACCCTCCTTTCCAGCACCTTGGAGTACACTTTCCCTGGGAGGCTGAGTAATGTGATGCCTCTATAATTTGCACACACCCTCTGGTCCCCTTTTTTAAATATTGGGACCACCACCCCAGTCTGCCACTCCTTTGGCACTGACAGGGACTTCCACGCAATGTTAAAGAGGCGTGTCAACCAAGACAGCCCCTCCAAACCCAGCGCCTTCAGCATTTCTGGATGGATCTCATCAGTCCCTGGGGCTCTGCCACTGTGGAGTTGTTTGACTACCTCAGTGACCTCCTCCAGGGAAATTGACGATGTTAATGGACGATGGTCCATTAACAAGTTAATTAGTCATTAACTCTGTGCTACATTAAGCCCCATCTCTCTCCCACACCTCCGGAGTGATCACACTGTTTGCTCAGCGTCTCTCTGACGGGGGGGAGGGGGAGGGGGGCACCGGAGAAGAGGGCTGACTCTTCAGCAGAACAGATGAGACTGGAGCACTATCCAGACCCAACCAATTCCCAACCAAACTGGGGAGATTCATATAATGAATATAGAGTCCAGATTATGGAAGAAAGTGTGGCAGCTGGCATTGGCGCCATTCCACAGTCAGTGATGTTCAGCAACTCCCGACACTGAGTTAGTCAGTGATGTTCAGCAGCTCCCAGCACTGAGTTAGTCAGTGATGTTCAGCAAATCCCGACACTAAGTTAGTCAATGATGTTCAGTAGCTCCCAACACTGTGAATTAGTCGTGCGGGGCAGGATGGGACGGCTGATCATTAAGACGCTAAATCACAATAATTACAGATTATTCAAGGCAGACTCAGGTCAGGTGAGGACACATCAGATGTTTTCCTCTGCTGTCTGCTTTTGTGTGTGTGTGTGTGTGTGTGTGTGTGTGTGTGTGTGTGTGTGCTTAGCAGCAGATATGGAGCTGTCCCCTGGGGGTGTGTAGAAGCAGACAGGTAATTTATGTGCATTAGCAAGAGGCTAAGCGTTCACAGCCATGCTGGCGATGGCAACGGCTGTGTGATCCTGTTAGCCTAGCAGCTAGCTCTGGACGCTAGCTGGGGTTGGGGGATTCAGGCTGGCCTCCAGGGTAGTAGTAAAGGTAGTAGTAGTAGTAAAGGCAGTAGTAGTAGTAAAGGTAGTAGTAGTAGTAGTAGTAGTAGTAGTAGTAGTAGTAGTAGTAAAGGTAGTAGTAAAGGTAGTAGTAGTAGTAGTAGTAGTAAAGGTACTAGTAGTAGTAAAGGTAGTAGTAGTAGTAGTAAAGGTACTAGTAGTAGTAAAGGTACAGTAGTATTAGTAGTAGTAGTAGTAGTAGTAGTAGTGGTAGTAGTAAAGGTAGTAGTAGTAGTAGTAAAGGTACTAGTAGTAGTGGTGGTAGTAGTAGTAGTAGTAGTAGTAGTAGTAGTAGTAGTAGTAGTGGTGGTGGTGGTGGTGGTGGTGGTAGTAGTAGTAGTAGTGGTAGTAGTAAAGGTAGTAGTAGTAAAGGTAGTAGTAGTAGTAGTAGTAGTAGTAGTAGTAAAGGTAGTAGTAGTAGTAGTAGTAGTAGTAGTAGTAAAGGTAGTAGTAGTAAAGGTAGTAGTAGTAGTAGTAGTAGTAGTAGTAGTAGTAGTAGTAGTAAAGGTTCTAGTAGTAGTAAAGGTAGTAGTAGTAGTAGTAGTAGTAAAGGTACTAGTAGTAGTAAAGGTAGTAGTAGTAGTAGTAAAGGTAGTAGTAGTAGTAAAACTTTATTTGTCCGCCAGCGGGGCAGTTGATTTCGCATCAGTAAAAACACAACACACAATATCACAATACACAATATCACAAGACACAATATCACAACACACAATACACAATAAGCACACAAATTAAAGAGCAGAGCTGAACTACAAAATAAAAAACACTATTAACCAAGCGTGCTGAGAGACAAGCTGGTTTTACCTTTTGCTATTTAAATTTTGCATTGCGATCGCTGAGGGTGTGGAGGAGTTTTTATCTGGGTTTTGGCCAGCGGAGATTTGAAGTGGGAACCCAAAGACAAGGTCTGAAACTCTGCATTAGGTTCACGGGGTGGATTCTGTCAGACATGAGTGATTCCGCTCTCCTTACAACTGTGTGTTTTACACATCAGACTGACTTTTCTGTTTAGTACAGGCCGGATAGGGTGCATGGTTCAGATCACACTCACGGATGTGTGTGATGGAGAGTGGAGGTCTGTGAGCTGTTATTGATGATGACCCCCCCCCCCCCTCAGATGACCAGCCTGGAGCAGGTGGGGGAGGAGGTGGTGGGTCAGGCTCGATGTCCCTTTGAATCAGGCCAGTCCAACGTGGGCCTCTTCGCTGGTGAGTCACTGGATAAGTCTTTCAGACATGTATACAGATAGAATAGAATAGAATAGAATACAATAAAAACTTAATTTTGCCATATGTAATCAGTACAGGTACATTGGAATTCTTGTCCTTACAATATCTTATCAGTGCTAATCAGTTCCTCATTCCAGTCCTAGGTACGCAACTAGACATTAGAAGGTTCTCAATCTGGCAATTTACTATCTGTATTCTAACAGTCTATTCAATTCAATCAAATTGATTCTCATCTACTTATTCCATCCAATCATGGATGACTGTGACCGTAGGCAGTACAATTATTAAAATTCAGTTCAAAAATACAATTGTACAGAGACAGTTGTTATTGTCAGCTTGTACACTGGTCCTTCCTGACTCTGTGTAAAGGCCTGGGTAAGGACTCAAGTGTGAAAAGACAAAGTCGAATTCCTAGTATTGTTAATAAAGTCTTTAACCATCTGGTCTCCAGGAGGAGACTTCTACTCCGCTACCATGACGGACTTCCTGGCGAGCGACGCGGTCATCTACCGTAGCCTAGGAGACGACCGGCCCGTGCTGCGCACCGTGAAGTACGACTCCAAGTGGCTCCGAGGTTCGTCACATGACCCTCATCACATGACCTGTGTCACATGACCCGCGTCACATGACCCTCGCCACGAACCATCACATGCCCCTCGTCACATGACCCTCATCACATGACCCTCGTCACATGACGCCCAATACTGGTCACCTGAAAAGCTCATCTACTCCACACACACACACACGCACACACACGATGGCTGTCAGCATTGACACAAAGTATATGGTGATGGACAGCCCTAACAGCCAATCACACTGCGTGTCCGTGTCTTCCTCCCGCCCCCTCAGAGCCTCACTTCCTCCACGCTATCGAATACGGGAACTACGTTTACTTCTTCTTCAGGGAGACCGCCGTGGAGTACACCACTCTGGGCAAGGTAGGGGGCGCACCGTGTGTGTGTGTGTGTCTATAGGATTGTGTGTGTGTATGTGTGTGTGTACTGTGTCTATGTGAGTGTGTGTGTGTGTGTGTGTGTGTGTGTGTGTGTGTGTGTACATCCTGCGCTCCCCATTGTGGATGTGTGTGTGCACATCCTGCTCTCCTCATTTTGTGTGTGTTTGTGTTCTGCGTCTGTGTCATTGTGTGTGTGTATGTGTGTGTGTGTGTATATATGTATATGTGTACAGTGTCTATGTGATTGTGTGTGTGTGTACTGTTTCTGTGATTTTGCGTGTGTTTCTATATTGTGTGTGTATGTGTGTGTGTGTGTCTATATTGTGTGTGTGTACTGTGTCTTTGTGTCTATGTGATTGTGTGTGTGTGTGTGTGTAATGCTCTGTTTGTCCACCAGGTGGCGTTCTCCAGGGTAGCGCGGGTCTGCAAGAACGACAATGGCGGCTCGCCGCGCGTCCTGGAACGCTATTGGACTTCGTTCCTCAAGGCCCGCCTCAACTGCTCCGTCCCCGGCGACTCCTTCTTCTACTTCGACGTCCTCCAGTCGCTCACCAACGTGCTGCAGGTGAACCAGCGCCCTGCGGTGGTGGGCGTGTTCACCACGCAGGCCAACAGCATTCCTGGCTCGGCCGTCTGCGCCTTCTACATGGACGACGTGGAGAAGGCCTTCAGCGGGAGGTTCAAGGAGCAGAAGACCGGAGACTCCTCCTGGACCCCCGTACCTGAAGAGCAGGTGCCCAAACCCAGGTGAGACCCAGAGCCGGTGAGACCTACAGTAGACCAGGTGAGACCAAACTAAGTGCTGTGCTGGTTCCCCTAGAGGTCAGGAGCTCAGCGGGATGGGGCACACTAACTAAACTCCTCCCCTTCTTTCTCCTCTCTCTCCTGATAGGCCGGGGTCCTGTGCGGGCGACGGACCCGCCTCTGCCTACAAGTCATCCACGACCTTCCCTGATGACACGTTGACCTTCATCAAGTCCTACCCTCTGATGGATGAGGCGGTACCGTCTGTCAACCACCAACCTTGTTTCACACGCACTAGTAGCAGGTAACACACACTCACACACACACTCTCTCACACACACACACACATACATGTACATACACACTCACACACACACTCACTCACACACACACACACACACACATACATTGTAAAGTGCATTGTGTTGCCTCTGGGTATGAAATGCGCTATACAAATAAAGCTTTGATTGATTGATTGATTGATTGATACATACACACTCACACATACACACACTCTCACACACACACACATACATACACACTCACACATACACACACTCACGCACACACTCACGCACACACACACACATACACACATGGTCAATTTCCAGACATAACTGTCTGTGTGTGTGTGTGTGCGTGCGCGCGTCTGTGTGTGCGTCTGTGTGTGTGTCTCTGTCCTTGTGTGTGTGTGTGTGTGTGCGCGTCTGTGTGCGTCTGTGTGTGTGTGTGTGTCTGTCTTCCCCGGTCCCAAGGTACAAGCTGACCCAGATGGTGGTGGACCCGTTGGCGGGCCCGTCTAAGGAGCGCATGGTGGTGTTCCTGGGTTCGGAGGATGGGCGAGTCCTGAAGGTCCTGGTCAGCACGCACCCCAACGCCTCCTTCCCCTCGCAGCTGCTGGAGGACATCGACGTCTACAACCCCTCCAGGTAGATCTACAACACAACTACTCTATATAGATCTATCACTCCAGGTAGGTCTACAACACAACTACTATATATAGATCTATCACTCCCAGTAGGTCTACAACACGACTACTCTATATATGTAGGTCTACAGTACAACAACTATGTAGGACTAATACCCAGGTCCATATAGGTCTACAACAGGTCTATGTAGGTCTATGTAGATCTATGACAGTTCTAGGTCTATGACAGGTCTGTGAAACGTTCAGTTTCTATGCCCCCAACCTCTGGAACACCTTACCAGAGTACCTAAGAAGGGCGGAGACAATGGACATTTTTAAGAAAGATCTCAAGACGTGCCTTTTCAGTCTAGCCTACAATCACTAGCCAGGACCTAGAGACACAGAAAGGCAGCCCCCAGCCTGCTTGTGAATCCTGCGTAAACATTGGTGTATGTCCTGTTATGCACTGTGTGTATACAGTATGTAGGTCTATATGGCAGGTGTATGTAGGTCTTTGACAGTTCTATGTCGGTCTGTGACAACTTTCAGTGTGTCTTTGACAGTCATTTTTATTCAGGTCCAAAGAGAGATTTGGGACACGACCCCCAGACCTGACGATTCTGGCCACTCCCCTCCCAGGTGTAACATCCAGGGCCAGGAGGACAGGAGGATTGTGGGTATGGAGCTGGACAGGGAGCACCAGGCCGTGTTCGTGGCCTTCTCCAGCTGCGTGATCCGGGTCCCACTGAGCCGCTGCACCCAGCACGGAGCCTGCAGGAGGTCAGTCAGTCAGTCTGCACCACGCCCACCTGCAGGAGGTCAGTCAGTCGGTCTGCACCACGCCCACCTACGGAGATCAGTCAGTCAGTCAGTCTGCACCACGCCCACCTGCAGGAGGTCAGTCAGTCAGTCTGCACCACGCCCACCTGCAGGAGGTCAGTCAGTCAGTCTGCACCACGCCCACCTGCAGGAGGTCAGTCAGTCAGTCTGCACCACGCCCACCTGCAGGAGGTCAGTCAGTCAGTCTGCACCACGCCCACCTGCAGGAGGTCAGTCAGTCGGTCTGCACCACGCCCACCTACGGAGATCAGTCAGTCAGTCAGTCTGCACCACGCCCACCTGCAGGAGGTCAGTCAGTCAGTCTGCACCACGCCCACCTGCAGGAGGTCAGTCAGTCAGTCTGCACCACGCCCACCTGCAGGAGGTCTGTCAGTCAGTCTGCACCACGCCGGTAACAGAGCTGGTTTGAGGACTGACTGACTGACTGAATGGGATATCAGACATTTGAGTTTGGTCTTTGTCTACCCTAATTACTGTAATGCAGTGCTTTATACAGAGAAAGCCCTGTGTGTGTGTGTGTGTGTGTGTGAGAGTGTGCATCTGTGTGTGTGTGAGAACCCATTACATTACATTACAGTCATTTAGCAGACGCGTTTATCCAAAGCGACTAACAATAATTGCATTTAACGTAGGAAGAGCCAATGTACTACAACTTGCCAGAACTCACACGTGCATCTTCTTTCTAAAACAAGTGACTAAGAGCATAATCTAGTGCTGAAGGCAAAGTGCAAGAATAGCAATCTCAAGTACAGTGCAATACAATACAATAAGTGCTTATGTCACGGCCAGATACCACCCGAGAATCATTAATGCGAACTCGGTAGTCTAGGGGTTACCTCGGGCTAGAAACTGAGCCCTGCACTCTAAGCTCCGGTCTGTCATCGGCGTGGAATATGTGGTACCTGAACAGGTTGGCTTAGGCGGGTCCTACCTGGACGCAGTAGGCTGCTGACGGGACTGACAGAATTTTTACGGGGTTAAGTCCCGGTCATAATCAATGTCCTCAGGGAAAAGTTTGGCTTCCCGGCGAGACGCTGGATCCACGGGCTCCTCTCTTCCGTCTCCTCCCGGGTTAAGTTCAAACCCCCCATGAGTCAGACCCGCCCCTAAGCCTCTTCAGACCAATCACCATCCCACACAATGACAGACACAGAGACTAGACGGATCCGACCGTGACACCTAGGAGGGAGGATTGTTGTAGTACTTCTTGAAGAGATGAGTTTTGAGCCTGCGACGAAAGATGGGCAGCGACTCTGCTGTCCTGACATCAGTGGGCAGTTCATTCCCACTGACTTTGATATTGCACTTGGCACAGTTTAAAGTGTCTGTTTGTGTACGATGGCAAACAACCCAACATCTGTGAAGAGTAACTTAACTGTGCATATAATCAATATGAGATTTTACCCATCTGAGGTTTAGGGAAACAGTGCACTGAGCCAAAGTAACCCTGCAGCAGAATATCAAGTTGAGCATCCTGAATATGGTTATAGTCGACAGAACCTGTGATGGTCTTCATCCCCTGAAGCACTCCATCAGTGACAGATATTAGAGTTTATGACAGTTGGTGTGAACTCATAACTGAGCTTGTGAATTGGTGACATTTCTCTGAACCAAGAAAACTACAGAATTTCCAAACCCCAGAGGAAGAGAAAAAAATATCAGACTGAAATCCCTTTTGCTGTCGTTCACACTCCAGTCCCACTATGAAAGAAGACGCTGTCGCTTTTACCCACAATGCTTTTCTGCACATAATCTTCTTCTGGTGGGACGGGGCGGGAGATGGAGGGGAGACAGAGCTGAGAGACAAGAGGAGGAGAGGAGAGAGACGAGTAGATCTGCCTTCCTCCCTCGGAGAGAGAGAGCCCCCCCCGCAGGCTGTCAGTGTGTCAGTACAGCTCAGGGAGAGAATGACATGACTGGCTTCAGTTTTCCAGAACTGGCTGTCTCACACACACACACACACACACACACACACACACACACACACACACGCAAGCCCACATGCTAACCTTCATAGATAAGGACAGGCTGTCACATTCATATCTGTCATCTTTAGGAATAGATAATAAAATACACACACACACACACACACACACACACACACACAGGCTTGACGAGATATTCTGTCACACATACAAATACACAAGTTCCCAAGCCAACCAGCCAGGCTCAGAGAAGCAGCAGCAGAATCACCCCGACACCACACACTCCACTAGCCCCCCCCAACATAGATGCTGCCACACACACACACACACACGTGCGCACACACACACACACACACACACACACACACAAACACACACACACACACGAGCGAGCGATGTTACTCACTCCTCTCCTCTCTCCCCTTCTCCCTTCCTCTCCACTCTCATCCTCTTCACTCTCCTCCTCTCCTCTTCTCTCTCCTTTTTCCCTCTCCGTCTGTCTTCTATTCTGTCGTTTAGGAGCTGTCTGTCTTCCCGTGACCCATACTGCATCTGGCTCCGCACGGGGAACTGTGTCAGCGTGGCGCCCGGGTTCAAGTAAGTGTCACCTCCTCCCTGTCTATGTGAATGGCATCTTTCTGGCAGGAGGCCGACCTCCTTCCTCCACCTCTCCTGCATCTCTCCCCCACCTCTACTCACTCTCTCCTCCCTCTCTCCTCCATCTCTACTCCATCTCTCCTCCATCTCTGCTCCATCTCTACTCCCTCCTCCTTCATCTCTCCTCCATCTCTCCTCCATCTCTTCTCCACCTCTCTTCCATCTCTCCTCATCTCTCTCCCCTCTCTCCTCCATCTCTCCTTCATCTCTCCTCCATATCTCCTCTATCTCTCCTCCCTCTCTCCTCCACCTCTCTTCCATCTCTCCTCATCTCTCTTCCCTCTCTCCTCCATCTCTCCTTCATCTCTCCTCCATCTCTCCTCCATCTCTCCTCCCTCTCTCCTCCATCTCTCCTCCACCTCTCCTCCCTCTCTCCCCCCTCCTCCCTCTCTCCACCTCTCTTCCCTCTCACCTCCCCCCTCCTCCCTCTCTCCTCCATCTCTCCTCCATCTCTCTACTCCCTCTCTCCTCCATTTCTCCTCCCTCTCTCCTCCACCTCTCCTCCCTCTCTCCTCCATCTCTCCTCCCTCTCTCCTCCAAGATCTTTCTCTGCTTTCTATCTCGGTCAGTGAAGAGGTACTCTGCCAATTTATATTCATGGTTTAGGGCCAGATAGTAGTAAAGTTTGTTTTGTGTTTTGATTTGAGTAATCCAATGTTCCAGATAGGCATCTTTTGTTAATTTAATTCTTCTTCTTCTTCGTGCGGGTTAGGTGTTGTATTGTCCTCTCCTCCCCAGGCTTGGGTCCGAGGGGCTATCCTTTTACCACCCCGAGCCTGGGTGAGGGGTCACCCAGGCTATATATCCGGGCACACCTCCAGGTCACAGTTTTGTCATTTCCGGATGTATGCCGCTAGTGCCTGCATGTCCTGGCTCAGTGTCCCCTCCACGGCCTGCCAGCCTCCAGCTCAGTACACCAGCGTAAGGTCGTCTGCATTGGCATACTTCCTGGAGACTGTGGTCAGCAGGTCGTAAGTGTAGATGTTAGAAAGGACGGGGGCCAGGACAGATCCCTGGGGGACGCCGTGCTTAAGGCATCGCAACCTGCTTCGCTGTCCGCTACCGGTGGTGAGGGTGAAGCTGCGGTTTCGGAAAAGCTCCATGATCATGCTGACCATGTGCCTGTCCGGCAGCAGGCGGAGCAGCTTGCAGGTGAGGCCACGGTGCCATTGGTTCGACGCGGGCGTAGATGAGACGCTCGAGGATCTAGAAGGGGATACATAACAAAGAGATGGGGTGGTAACTCTTGGGGTCCCCTTCAGGCTTGTTTGGCTTAGGGATCGCGACAACTAGGACTCTTCTCTATATTTTGGGGATCTTGAGTTGGCACAAGCAGGAAGAGAGGAACGCTCTTAACCAGGACTTCAAGGCAGGCGCTGCATGGAGTATTACCTCCAGGCAGATAGAATCAGGCCCCGGAGATTTCCCTGGCTTTACATGCTGGAGGGCAGCAGCAAACTTCTCCGGTGTGAATTCACACTAAAAGGCATCACTCCTCGGATGAAACGGCCTCACTCCTCAAACGAAAAGTTGTCAGTTCTCATGTCTCACCCTAAACGGCATCATTCCTCAAACAAAAATGTATCAGTTCTCGTGACTCAGACGATACGGCCTGGTAATCAGCGATGTTGGGACCGCAGGAACTTTCCTAGCACGCATCTATCGGGGAGCCGGTTATCAACGCCGACGCTCGCGAATGCCAAGTCAGGATTCATCCCAGTTTTCCAGCGACCTGAGACAAAGCTGGCTGCTACCTTGGGATCGTACAGCAGGGCCAGGCTGTTGTTAGCTGCCCAAGCAGCCAGGTTTTCTCTGTCGGATGTATTGGTGCTGTACCCCCAATCCTCGTGCTGGCAGTTAAAGTCGCCAGCAAAGAGGCAGGGGTGAGGGAAGACTGGGAGATACACTGGTGTGATTCACGAGGGCGGAGGCTTGTAGACGTTGACGATTTTAAAGCCGCCAACATCTACGCACAACCACTCAATCTCCGAGCCAGTCGGGGATTGATCGACGAGAGTCTAGTTCAACCTTTGATGGACGAACGTAGCAAGGTCATGCTTCCTGCTTAGGGTAGACCCAGCTAGAGCGAAATTTGGAAGAACTAGCTTATCTGCTGTTACGCAGTGGGTCTCCTGGAGGAGGATGACGAGAGCCTTGGTGGTGCAGGCCAGGTGCTCGATGACGTCGATCTTACTGGGGGTGAGCCCTTCGGAGTTCAGCTGCAGAATTCTGGTTTGGGAGCCGGCTGCTCTCCCCGCCTGTGGCAGCCAAACACCAGGCCGGGCGGTGGCCCTCAGTTGGCAGACTTTGCTTCGCGTACGGTAGTTAATTTAATAATTTGGAGTCTTTTGAGAGTTCAGTTCTCAGGTTTTTCGTGTCTGAAATTCTTTTCTCGGGTTTTTCGTGTCCTGGGGGCTCAATCTGAGATGTAACCAAAATTGAAGAATTCTTTATTTAATGTTAATAATCAGTGGATAACGGCCTAACTCTCTCTCCCCCCCAACCCCCCTCTCTCCCTCTCTCCCCCCCCTCTCTCTCTCCAGCCCTCCCCCCCCTCTCTCCCCCTCTCTCTCTCTCTCTCTCTCTCTCTCTCCCTCCCCCTCTCCATCCCCCCCTCTCTCTCCCACCCTCTCTCTCTCCCACCCCCCACCCCCCTCTCATTGTTGTTTCCCTGATGCCCAGCAGGTCTCTAAATCTCCCAGCATGCAAATATGTAAAAACCTCCATTAAACAGCCAGACTTCTAGATGTGTGTGTGTGTGTGTGTGTGTGTGTGTGTGTGTGTGTGTGTGTGTGTGTGTGTGTGTGTGTGTGTGTGTGTGTGTGTGTGTGTGTGTGTGTGTGTGTGTGTGAGAAAGAGAGAGAGAGGCAGAACGGAGCGCTATCAATCTGCCGTTATCCACTCCCTGTAGGCCTGACCTCCTGTAGGGAGAGTTACTGTAGCACCACACCCTGCCTGTCTGCCTATCGGCTCAACAGTTAATCCTATCAGCGAGTGTATGCATGGCGGATACATTTGTGTGTGTGTGTGTGTGTGTGTGTGTGTGTGTGTGTGTGTGTGTGTGTGTGTGTGCGCAGCCTGTGATGGAGGGGCAGAGATTAAATGAGGAGGTGAAAAAATAAACTAATGATCACAAAGCAGCACTCTTCACAATAAATATAAAAGGCCGAGGGGAGAGAGATAGAGAGAGAGAAGGAGGGAGAGAAAGATGGAGAGAGAAAGAGACAGAGAGGGAGAGAGAGTGCATTAGTGCATTGTTATAGTGCTTTAAAGGAGTAGTAAAGGGAAAATGCATGTTTAGCCCTGCTTTAAGGTTACTTATGATCATATACAATGGTTCAGATCAAAACGTTGACAAAACTAGCACTTTTGAGAAAGTCTGATAATTGCTCTACCACCGTTTTGGTCATACAATGGATGTGGGTGGGCACCGTGAAAAATCATTCAAAAAACATGTTAAACTCTCAATTTCAAAGACAAGAAACTCACCGAGGTGTTAGTTGGCGTTCTGACATAGAATTCGCCATAAAGTAAGATTCTAGTTCATCTGGAAAGGCTTTTTAAAATATTTAGCATAGAGCTATTTAGTCGCAGCACATAGGTGTGTAAACTTCCGCAAACTAGGTAGCCTAGCAACATAAACAATAACAATAGCTACCGTAAGTAGTTCTGCTTCCTGAATCCCCTCTGCGGATTGATCTACACATCTACAACGGTCGCTTCAATACAAGTCAATGGATTTCATAAAATGATCAATAAAACCCTACAGGATTCATAATTTGCAGCGAATTTGATGTCAGAACACCAACGGATTTACGGGATTGACTGCAGTGCATTTTCACGTGTAGAAGGTCGGAAAAACACGAGTTACGGGTTGCCTGGAACGCGCCATAATAACCGTGGGGATCAGCGGAGTGGATAGGGTTTGATTGGATGGTGTTTTTCCGCGTGACCTTTAACTTCCCTCATCTCTGTCCTCCTTTCTGCTCCTCTTCCCCAGTAGAACAAGGCCACCTCTGCCCCCCCTTGTCGCCTGATAGGACGACTGATTGTCACATGACCTTTATTATCGGTGGCTTTTCGTGTCTTTCCCCTAATTGGACAGTGTAGCATGCGGGGAACGAGAGGGGGTTGTGGGTAGGGATCATTAGGGAAGCAGTAAACAGTTGTTGGCCTTTCTTTCTCTGATTGGCCATGCTTGACTTCTGTGGGTGGTGGTGATGTCACTGTCACATCCAGGTAGTCTCACCAGGAGACAGGAAGTGCTCCTCTCCTCACTTCATGTGATAGGCTGCGCAAGTTGTCTTATCACTCTGTCACCCAATCAGCATGCAGTGCTGGTGTGATTGATTCCAGTTAAGGTTGTCATTTGTTTTCTCTCTCTCTCTCTCTCTTTCTCTGCAGAGCGGGGTTTGAACAAGACATCGAGGGCGACCATTCACTTTTCCCAGAGGGTTGTCATGGTGAGTGAGCTGTTGTCATGATACCAAGCCGTTCAGCTGAAATATGTGTTGTAGACACACCTCCTGGTCATGTTTAGGATGTAGTCTGAGTTGTTTGATAGTGCTGCCCAGTCTTGGGAATGTCATGTTTGTGAAGGTCATGTTTGGTGAAGGTCATGTTGGTGAAGGTCATGTTTGGTGAAGGTCATGTTTGTGAAGGTCATGTTTGGTGAAGGTCATGTTGGTGAAGGTCATGTTTGGTGAAGGTCATGTTTGGTGAAGGTCATGTTGGTGAAGGTCATGTTGGTGAAGGTCATGTTGGTGAAGGTCATGTTGGTGAAGGTCATGTTGGTGAAGGTCATGTTTGGTGAAGGTCATGTTGGTGAAGGTCATGTTGGTGAAGGTCATGTTGGTGAAGGTCATGTTGGTGAAGGTCATGTTGGTGAAGGTCATGTTGGTGAAGGTCATGTTGGTGAAGGTCATGTTGGTGAAGGTCATGTTGGTGAAGGTCATGTTGGTGAAGGTCATGTTGGTGAAGGTCATGTTTGGTGAAGGTCATGTTGGTGAAGGTCATGTTGGTGAAGGTCATATTTTGTGGTGTTCTCCTCAGCGGATGTGCTGGCCACCACCAGGAACCACAACTCTGCTGCAGACTCCGCCTACGGTATGTCTCTCTGCCTCTCTCTCTCTCCGCTCTGCCGATGGTACGTCTCTCTCTTCCTCTCTCTCTCTACCCGCTTTGCTGATGGTACTCTCTCTCTGCCTGTGGTACAGTACATCTCTCTCTCTGCCTCTGTCTCTCTCTCCGTTCTGTCGTTCATTTAACGTTATTTTATTCAGATACCGCTGACAACAAAAAACGTAGATTATTTTAGATGGGTTTATTCTCCTGTTATCAAGTTACCTGCTGCGATGTTAGAAATGTTAGAGATCACTTTTGACAATACTAGATTTCCATCTGGAGAATGAATAACAGGCCGGAGGTTTTTTTTCAGTAAGTCTCAAAAGCACTTTGAGTTTGGAGATGGAAGCTCCAGCCTGTTGTGTGGTGTGTGTGAGGGCGTGTGGTTCACAGTCGTCTTTGGCCAGATTCCATTTGGAAATCCCTGAGGGAGGGGCAGTTTGCTCCTCTATGGAACGACAGATTGTTTACCAGTCTGTGTGTTGCAGAAAAGATTAAAGCCACAGTTCCTCCTGGCAGAAATCAAACAGGTAGATACTGTCCATATTGGCCTGGCCTCAGGGGCGTGGCCTCAGACTGTCTTCATGGACAAGCCGGCTGTCAATGAACCCAATAGAACTCACTAGAGGGACATACCCCACCACCGATTTCTACCCATTCACAAACCAGACCAGGACCAGACCCCACCAGACTAAACCTGTCCAGACTAGACCTGACCGTACTAGACCCGACCAGACCAGACTAGACCAGACTAGACCAGAACAGAACAGACCTGTCTTTATAGCCAGACCAGAACAGAACAGACCAGACTAGACCAGACCAGACGAGAACAGAACAGACCTGTCTTTATAGCCAGACCAGAACAGACCAGACTAGACCAGACCAGACCAGACCAGGCTTTATAGCCAGACCAGACTAGACCTGACCAGAGCAGACCAGTCTTTATAGCCAGACCAGAGCAGACCAGTCACTGTAGTCTTTATAGCCACACGTGATAACATACCCTCCAGAGAGAGACCAGGTGCTAGTGGAGCAGTGGTCTGGACTGGTGTGTGTGATTATCCTATTTTACCAGCAACATTAGCCCTGACCTCCCCGAAGGATGCGGGCCGGAGTCAAGCCTTGTGGGGATTGGCTCTCAAGTCAGACAGGAAGTGGGCTCTTAATGGTAGTAGTCTCAACCTGAGGTCGTTATGGAGCAATCTGTTCAGAACACTCAGCTCTGTAGCCATGGCAGCCTCGTTAGCAATCAATCCTGTCATGCCTAGAGCGGGCAGGGTTCAATCTCACTCCAAGAGCGTAGTGGAGGTTTTTAATCAGCTGAAACCCCCACAATCCTCTGCGGTACCAGGGACCTTGAGCAGTCCTACAGACTCTGCAGAAAGGTGCGGTGTTGGGGGAGGGCGTTGGCGGTGGGGGGGCAGGCCTCCAACCAGAGACCAGAACAACCGTCATTGAAACAAACGTCCGAGCTCTCCACTCATGGCATGTCAGGACCAATACCAGTCACGCACGGCCATGCCCAGCAGCTCTGACTCTACGTCTTTGTCTGGTGAATGGATGAGTCTGGGTGTGTGTTTGTCTGTCTGGTGAATGGATGAGTCTGGGTGTGTGTTTGTCTGTCTGATGAATGGATGAGTCTGGGTGTGTGTTTGTGTGGTGAATGGATGAGTCTGGGTGTGTGTTTGTCCGTCTGGTGAATGGATGAGTCTGGGTGTGTGTTTGTCTGTCTGATGAATGGATGAGTCTGGGTGTGTGTTTGTCTGTCTGGTGAATGGATGAGTCTGGGTGTGTGTTTGTCTGTCTGGTGAATGGATGAGTCTGGGTGTGTGTTTGTCTGGTGAATGGATGAGTCTGGGTGTGTGTTTGTCTGGTGAATGGATGAGTCTGGGTGTGTGTTTTTCTGGTAAATGGTAAATGGACTGCATTTATATAGCGCTTTTCCACCTTAGCGGCACTCAAAGCGCTTTACAATGGCCTCTCATTCACCCATTCACACACACATTCACACACCAATGGTGGTAGCTGCCATGCAAGGTGCTAACCTGCTCATTGGGAGCAATTTTGGGGTTAGGTGTCTTGCTCAAGGACACTTCGACATGTGGACAGTCGGAGCTGGGATTCGAACCACTGACCCTTCGATCACTGAACGACCCTCTCTACCAACTGAGCTACAGCCGCCCCATAATCTGGCTGGTGAATGGATGAGTCTGGGTGTGTGTTTGTCTGTCTGATGAATGGATGAGTCTGGGTGTGTGTTTGTCTGTCTGGTGAATGGATGAGTCTGGGTGTGTGTCTGTCTGGTGAATGGATGAGTCTGGGTGTGTGTCTGTCTGGTGAATGGATGAGTCTGGGTGTGTTTCTGTCTGGTGAATGGATGAGTCTGGGTGTGTGTTTGTCTGGTGAATGGATGAGTCTGGGTCTGGGTGTGTGTTTGTCTGGTGAATGGATGAGTCTGGGTGTGTGTTTGTCTGGTGAATGGATGAGTCTGGGTGTGTGTTTGTCTGTCTGATGAATAGATGAGTCTGGGTGTGTGTGTTTGTCTGTCTGGTGAATGGATGAGTCTGGGTGTGTGTTTGTCTAGTGAATGGATGAGTCTGGGTGTGTGTTTGTCTGTCTGGTGAATGGATGAGTCTGGGTGTGTGTTTGTCTGTCTGGTGAATGGATGAGTCTGGGTGTGTGTTTGGTGAATGGATGAATCTGGGTGTGTGTTTGGTGAATGGATGAGTCTGGGTGTGTGTTTGTCTGGTGAATGGATGAGCTCACACAGCCTTCACGCGTCTGGGTGTGTGTTTGCGGCCGTCAAAAACATGGCAGGCGTCTCGAGGAGTTGGGCGTGCAGGCCTGGAGGTGAGGGGACAGAGATTGACCAGAGAAGAGGAAAGAGTAGAGATGAGAAGATCAGTGGCAGTGTAGGAGAGAGAAGGATTCAGGGGCGGGGAGGGCGGAGGTGATGGCAGAGGAAAGGTCAGTAGGGGAGAGCGAGCGGAGATGGCTACGGGTGGTAACCATGTGGGTAGGAGGAGGAGTTACGGGGGAAGAGGGGAGGGAGAGGGAGTAGGACATGAAATAGAGGAGGGGAGTGACAGACAGGTTAGGGGTGGAACAGTGTCTAGTGAAGATGAGATCCAGCTGGTTGCCGGCTTTGTGAGTAGGAGGAGAAGAAGAGAGGTGAAGATCGAAGGAGGAGAGGAAAGAGAGAAGAGGTTCCAAGAGGTTTCCAATCGGAAAATCAATTTTTTGAACCCAGGTCTACTAGACGTCCGGTGTAGTTCGTTTCGCTTGTGATGCAGTGTTGGGTGACTGAATGAAAACTACAAAAAGTGATCAATGCAATGTTTAACTCGATGCTGGGGAGAAATGTTCAAATATCGATTTGATTTGATGAAATAAAATCAAATATAACTGCATCATTGTTTTCAGTCCCGTCCACTCCCGTTGATTTTGTTGTCATAGTTCCCACTCCTGTCTGCTCCCATTGACTTTTACTCCCGTTCCTGCCCAATCACGTGATTCAAAGTGAAATTGACTCCCATCCCGAAAAAATGTCATCCTCTAATACACACACACACACACCCCACACACACACAAACACACAACACAGACATTTACATTCCCAAGTCGCATTCCTCTGGGGCATCAAGAAAATGCTAAAACACAATCACAAAGAACACAATGTACAGTCGCTAAAATAACAATCTGCAATATATAAAAACAAGTAAACAAAAAAAAAAAAAACAACAACAGGAGGAGGAGAACAGAATGAGGAGGAGGAGGGGGAGGAGAACAGGATGAGAACAGGAGGAGGAGAGAGGGATGAGGTAGGGATGAGGAGAAGAAGAGAAGGGTTGCTGTGTATTTTTATGCCACTGTCGTTTTTCCCCTCATTAAGTCGATAATGCCACAGCCAATCACAAGGCTCCATGAGCCGGGATCCTGCCTCCAGACAAATGCTGTATTTATTGGTCACTGGAGCTGCAGGTGGATCAATAACCCAGTGTGCTCCACAGAGGAGACAGGCAGGGTCTTAATGGTGTGTGTGTGTGTGTGTGTGTGTGTGTGTGTGTGTGTACGTGCGCGCGCGTGTGTGAATATATAAATGATGATGATGGTGATGAAACTGGGAAATGACTGAATCATATGTGAGTACAGTATTGACGTTGAATAGAATCAGATACAGTGGTTCTATAGGCCCTGGGAGACCAGCTTAAATACTGTCTGGTGGTCCCTCTCAGTTACACAGACAACATAGAGTTCAGTTCAGACTTACTTTTTACCCATTACTCATCTAAAAACTGATGTTGGAAAATGAATCATTTATGGTGTATCCACTTCAGGACCCGCTAGGCTAGGGTTCTCACAGCAGGTAGTGAGTGTATATGTGGTCTAGGCTAGGGTTCTCACAGCAGGTAGTGAGTGTATATGTGGTCTAGGCTAGGGTTCTCACAGCAGGTAGTGAGTTTATATGTGGTCTAGGCTAGGGTTCTCACAGCAGGTAGTGAGTGTATATGTGGTCTAGGCTAGGGTTCTCACAGCAGGTAGTGAGTTTATATGTGGTCTAGGCTAGGGTTCTCACAGCAGGTAGTGAGTTTATATGTGGTCTAGGCTAGGGTTCTCACAGCAGGTAGTGAGTGTATATGTGGTCTAGGCTAGGGTTCTCACAGCAGGTAGTGAGTTTATATGTGGTCTAGGCTAGGGTTCTCACAGCAGGTAGTGAGTTTATATGTGGTCTAGGCTAGGGTTCTCACAGCAGGTAGTGAGTTTATATGTGGTCTAGGCTAGGGTTCTGTGGTTGTGAGTTTATATGTGGTCTAGGCTAGGGTTCTGTGGTTGTGAGTTTATACAGTATGTGCTCTAGGCTAGGGTTCTGAGGTAGTGAGTTATATGTGGTCCAGACTAGGGTTCTGTGGTAGTGAGTTATATGTGGTCCAGACTAGGGTTCTGTGGTAGTGAGTTATATGTGGTCTAGGCTAGGGTTCTGAGGTAGTGAGTTATATCTGGTATTTTCAGTATTGCAGTAACTGCTCTGGTTGAAAGGAGTTTGAGCGTCCTTGTTTAAACTGACCCTGTAGGATGACCACTCCAGGCAGAAATACATTAGCATCTACCTGACATGATGGTCCTGCTCACCCACCAGGACCTGCTCTAAAAGAACAGCGTTCCCTCAGGGACCTGGTCGGGATGACGGCTCTTTACCTGGTTAGGTAAGCATGGAGAAATGCTATCATGCAAATCGCCCAGGTCATCCGAAGTGTTAATGCCTGCCCCCGCAACTGCTAACGCACGCACACAAACACACACACATACACACACACACACACACACACATGCTCGGAGAACTCACTAGGTACTTCATTGGCTCTCCTTTAAACCTCTCTATACTGTTCTCCCATTCAGGGCCCGTCATGGCAGCACTAAGCAGAGTTGTGATTGGCCTCATAGGAAGCTGGCGTCTGTCCTGTTTCTTGCCTGCTGCTGACAAGCCTCTAATCTCTGCTAGGAGGTCACAATCAGGGCCGGACTGGGTGAATATTTCGCGCCAGCGTTATCCTTCCACAGAGCTGAGAGTAGTGCTGTAGTCTCCTGCTGCTGCCTGGGAGGGGACAGGTTTGGTGTTTCTGTCAGACGCTGGTTCCTGACCTTTATATTAAGGAGGCTGAGGCGCTGGGAGATGCTGTCTGACTCCAGCTCTCTGACTAGCTGTCTCCTGCTGTGTGTGTGTGTGTGTGTGTGTGTGTGTGTGTGTGTGTGTGTGTGTGTGTGTGTGTGTGTGTGTGTGTGTGTGTGTGTGCGCGCGTACGTGCGGTTGTGTGTGCGTGTGCCCAGAGAGGCATGTAGAACATCCCTGGTGCTAAAGGCTCTGCCCTCCCCCATGTAGAACATCCCACTGGTGTTACTGTAGACTCAGACCCCCCAGAGACAGTCTGGTTACTGTAGACTCACCCCCCCCAGAGACAGTCTGGTTACTGTAGACTCACCCCCCCCCAGAGACAGTCTGGTTACTGTAGACTCACCCCCCCCCCCCCCCCCCCAGAGACAGTCTGGTTACTGTAGACTCACCCCCCCCCCCCCCCCCCCCCCCCAGAGACAGTCTGGTTACTGTAGACTCACCCCCCCCCAGAGACAGTCTGGTTACTGTAGACTCACCCCCCCCCCCCCCCCAGAGACAGTCTGGTTACTGTAGACTCACCCCCCCCCCCCCCCCCCCAGAGACAGTCTGGTTACTCTGGGCTCAGAGCTCACTAGGCGTTTGGTTCCCATTAGAGAGCAAAGCATCCTGGGGGATCTCTACTCCTCAGCAGCAGCTCTCTGACCTACATACTGTCTACTGAAACACACACACACACACATACACACACGATGCCAGAGATTAGTCACATTCTCTAGAACAACAGATTATAGCCTAATTACCATATCTATTTATCTATCCCTCTCTCCCTCCCTCCCTCCCTCTGTATCTCTCCCTCTCTCCGTCCCTCTGTATCTCTCCCTCCCTCCCTCTCTATCTCTCCCGCTCTCTCTCTCCCTCCCTCCCTCTGTATCTCTCCCTCTCTCCCTCCCTCCCTCCCTCCCTCCCTCCCTCCCTCTGTATCTCTCCCTCTCTCCGTCCCTCCCTCTGTATCTCTCCCTCCCTCCCTCTCTATCTCTCCCTCTCTCTCCCTCCCTCCCTCCCTATCTCTCCCTCTCTCCCTCCCTCCCTCTGTATCTCTCCCTCTCTCCATCCCTCCGTAGCCCCAGTCTCTCCATCCTGTGAGCCCAGTGAGGGAGGAGGATCAGAGGAGGTCTGCGGGTTCCAGGTCACTGGGGGCTGAAGCCTGGGGGCAGGGCTCTATTTCAGGACTCATTTGCATAACAAACAAACAAACAAACAATATATATATATATATATATATATATACTACTGTATGTCGATTTGGGACAACTTTGTTTGCTTTGTGTGTAACTGAAGCCCAACGCAGCAGTCGTAGGTGTCTGGCTGGAGAGAGCAGACGTTGGAGAGGAAGGTGTTCTATTCTGGGACCTTCATTTACAATAGTCACCTTGAACAGTCAACACAACTATTTTTTAGAGAGAAGCTGTGCTTTCATCAGTTTTTGTACTCAGAGGATCCAGGCTCAGGCATTACTCTCTAAACCCTAGACTTAACATTCCCCTCAAACCAGCTCCTCAGGAGGGGTAGGGCACTATGCTGGCTCAGCTCCCCCAGAAACGAGGCTCCCTCCTGGGCCGCGTCCGGCCTGGTGGAGCTGATAAGCCTCTGGGTGTTGATCTTGGTGGGTGGTGGTTGCCCGGCGGAACATGGCTTCTCTTCAAGTCCTCCGGATACGGGGTGCCTACAGTAGTAAAAGCCTTTCCATGTCAGAGAGAACGGACATGACAACCAACGCTTTGTGGTTGACAGACTCAAGTCATGACTCTCTCCCTCTCTCCCCCCCCCCCCCCCCCTGCCCCCCCAGGAGTGAGGAGCCTCCCAGACCCGGTCGCCTCCAGCCACAGCGTCCACTACACCCTCCTGATCGCCTGTGTCCTGGTGGCGTTCTGCCTGGGCGCCATCCTTTCCGGCTTCCTGGTGTCGTGCTTCTGCAGCCGCAGCGCCGCCAGTCGTCACGCCCGCCGCCTGGCCAAGGACCCCGAGGCCACGCTGCCCCACGCCCTGTCCCTCCGCAGCCTGGCCAGGCTCAATGGTCTGCTGGACACCGCCTCTCCCCGTGACGATAAGCTGGACGCCTCGCTGTCCCTGTCCAGCCCCTGCATGTACAGCTCCTTCATCCCCGCAGGGAGGAGGGAGGGGGCGGGGGAGGCCCCGCCCCCCGCGCTGGGCCTGGCCGACCCTGACCTCGGCCTGTCCCAGGGGGAGGACCTGTCTGGCCTGCCCACGCCGGACTCCACCCCAGAGCTCCCCATCAGGAACATGAGGGCGCTACGCGGCGCCTGGGAGCGCAACCATAACAGCTGCAACAACGCCCAGGAGACGCAGGCGGCCAGGGTCTTCCCCTCCTCCTCCTCCTCCTCCTCGCTGCACCTCCCTGAGGAGCGGCACGCCCCCGGCAGCGAGGGGCAGGTGGTGATGGGCGGGGCCTCCCAGCCCATGGCGGACGTGTCGGCGCTGGACGAGCTGCTGAAGCACATCCAGGAGGTCAGCGCGGCTGGCGGCGGCATCACCCTACTTGACTCCGCCTCTCTGCTGCCCGCCGCCGCCAGTCAGAGTCAAGGACACGCCCACCATCACCATCACCCCCTCCACTACCAGCACCCCCAACACCAGCAACACCCACAACACCAACCCCCCCAACAACACCCCCAATACCAACCCTCCCAACACCAACCCCCTCAGCACCAACCCCCCCACCAACCCCCTCAGCACCAGCAGCTCCACATCCCGGAGGCGGAGTCGGCCGCCTACTACAGCTCGTCCACGCTGCCCCGGGACGGCCTGACCATGCACACCCTGGCCACGCCTGCGGAGGGCGCCGCCTCCTCCTCTTCAGGCTCCGTCCCCCTGCAGCAGCAGAGCATCCCCGAGCACGCGCCCGTGACCTCATCACGCCACCTCGCCCAGCGCCACGCCCTCATCAAGATGGGCAACGGGGGGGCGGTGCCCCGGCAGCACAGCTTAAGCCAGCGGGGGGGGGGAGGGGCCGGCGGGGGGGGGCAGGAGCTACTGACCAGGGTGAACTCCAGTGGCGGCGGCGGGGGCGGAGTCAGCAGCGCCAGTCTGACCCGGCAGCACAGCTACAGTCAGCCGCCTCTCCTGCACCGCGCTGCCATCGTCCGACGCACAGCCTCGCTCAAACCCCAGCTCCCGCCCAAGCCCCTCTTCCTCCCCGCAAGCTCCACCTCCTCGCCCTTGGTCACGCCCACCAAGTACAACTACTGAGACCGACCGCCGCCGGAGACAGACGGACAGAGAGAGAGGGACAGGACAGACAGATGGACACAGAGAGAGGGGGTGGGGGAGAGAGAGGGAGAGAGACGGGAGGGTGGGGGGGTAGAGAGAGAGAGAGAGAGACTGAGGACAGACACTGAGGGACAGTCTCTTTAGTTGTGATGACCCACTGTAGCGGAGGATTCTGCATCTGTCACCACCCTCTAGACCAGACAGACAGACAGATGATCGGTCTGGTTCACTCTCTGTGACTCTCTGTCAGACTGACTCAGTGAGTCTCAGAGTTGTGACGCGGGTCACTGATCCTGGGACGCTCCCTGTGTCCCGTCTGTCTGGACTTTCAGCAGCTCGACCAGGTCTGACCACTAACGAGCTAATTAACTAACTGACCAGGTCTGACCACTAACGGTCTAATTAACTAACTGGCCGGTTCCCCCTGGAGGACAGCCAGCGCCAGCCCGGCTGGTCTCTGCAGCACAGACCCACCCATGAAGAGGGTCCTCGTACCACATTGGTACATTGCTACCACAGTATCAGCCACTCAGCCACACAGGGAGTGGAGACTCATGGGAGTGGGAGGGGCTACAGTATTAGAGACTCATGGGAGTGGGAGGGGCTACAGTATTAGAGACTCATGGGAGTGGGAGGGGCTACAGTATTAGAGACTCATGGGAGTGGCTACAGTATTAGAAAAGGGACCTGGAGAGAATACTAGCCCCCCCCCCCCCCCCCCGTAGAGCAGTAGAGAGTGCCAGAATGGATCACAGATCACAAGCTCAACTACCGAATGCTGGCTTACGCTTCAAACCCAGGCCTCTGCAGAGAGTAGGCCACAGGACACGAGCTACCCATGCTAATGACTGGAGGGCCTGTGTGCTGTATGGGCAGTGTATGTACTGTATGCATGCATGACCTAAATGTGTATATGATCTGCACACGTGAAGAGACAGAGACAGAGTTACTGTAGATCTGTGAAGGATCACTTGTAGACATCTCTCACAGTTCCCTTAATCTGGATGCCAGGCGACCATGTCCTCTCTCTATATCCATGTTCACTAGGCCCCCCCCCTCAACACAGCCTGGTGTGCAGCAGTGACTTCCTGTTATCCAGTAGAGGGCTGAGGGCCCCTGTGTAGAAGAGAGGCCAGCCTGTGAATGCACCCACTGATGCAGCATGCAAACTAAAAAGGACTGTACTGAGACCCTTAGGGGGGGGGGGAGGAGAGTGCTATATTGAAATATTGAACCCTTTCTAGGAATAGAAGAAAGCTCTGTTAAAAATGTCCTAGATAGAACCCTTTTCGGTTCAGACAGGACCACGGTGCTGCCCGGAACCTTTATTCAGGGGGTTCCTCTGCTGTTCCAGAAGGTTCTGTATCCACTAGCACTCTTTTCTCCTGAGCGTTTAGGACTGAAGTGCTGTGGGAGGGAAGGGGTTGGTGACCAGGACTGTTTCAGTCTCCTCAGATCAAACAGCTGCACCATCCAGACTTTCACTGGGGGGGGGGGGGGGTCAGCCTACTGGCCCCCAAAGACAAGGGCTGTCTGAGCCAGGAACTGATGTGTAACAAGGATCCTCATTGGTCCTTTGGAGCTGAACCTCTGACCTGGATATGGAACACTGCTGCTATGTGAGGAGGATCCTGGTTGGTGGGAACACCAGCACTGAACACCAGAGCTGAACAAACACCAGCGCTGAACAAACTCCATCTCATATTCTCCCTCTGCAGGAGCAGCCAGGCATCTGACTACCACCCCGAACACACCGGCTTCTTCTGAGGGTTAAGACTCTATGAGGTGCAGACAGTGTCGACGCACTAAGCTCAGCCCTGAGAAATTATTCACTCACGCCGCCCTCTTGTAGACAATGGTATTAACAGTGTAACAGAGACTGTTATTATGTTTACCATATTGCTATAAAATATGCGGATATTGGTGTAAATAAAGGCAACTGTGGAATAATACTCGCAAAACATTGATTTTGTGTTTTATGTGGGCCTTACCAGATATTGTGATGTGGAAATAGACGACTGGTTTTGTTGTCTGCATTAAGCCATGCTGCAGTGGAGAGGGAGGATATTGTTGGCCCTTGTGTGACGGAAAAAGTGTAAAGTTTGAAGTAATTGTGTGTTAATGAGCTAGGGAGTGTTGTGAGATCAGGATTGTCGCAGAAGGCTACACTAGAAGGCAAGTCTAGAAGTCTGAGCACAAGGTTCGTTTTTGTGTGTTGGCTGTAAGCCGACACACCAAGGAGAGGGAATCCTTTTTGTCCATGCTTCTTGCGTCTTGCGTCGTGTTGTTGACCTGCAATTCCATTGCTGCTACCACAAGAGGCAGTGGTCCCAGAACATCAAAACCAAAAGACTCTACTGACCCCTACATGCGTAGTTTCTCTCCCTATCTGCGTGTGTGTATGGGGTGTGCAGGGGGGGGGTTGGGGGGCATTGGGAGTAATAACAATGTCGGAGAAGACCCTGTGCAAGACCCCACGGTACGCTACTGCATTATAGACACAGTCCTCATTACAAAAGGAGTAGCACACACAATTTTTGTATAGGATGTGATGCACCAGTCGCTCTACACCTATGTGGTTTATTTTCAGTGATTAGACTGACTGTTGACTGGCACAGCTTTAGGTGGTGATGGAGAAATGAGCTTAATGTATTGATGCTTTTTTGTGCGTGAAAAAAGGACACCAAAATCAACCCGCCAATCTACACTGCACAAGTAGAGTAGTGGTGAGAGCATTGGACTCCCACCCTGGAGACTGGGGTTGAAGACCCGGTGGGGATGACTTTATGGGACTATACCCCAAACCTCCACATGTTCATCCTTTCACTCCAACCTTTACCCCTTGCCTTATAGATCAGATCCTGTCCCAACCCCAACCCATATTCTAACCCCAACCCACACTAGGGACTGGAAGAAGGACACCAAAACCCACCCGCCGATCTCCACTGCACAAGTAGAGTAGTGGTGAGAGCATTGGACTCCCACCCAGAAGACCGGGGTTCCTGGTGGGGATGACTTTATGTTATCATCAGTGTAACTGCTTTAGCCACTGACCGCTACCATTAATGTTATGGAAGCTGCTGCTAGTTGTTGTGAGCCCATGAGCTAACTGGCTATCCCGCTCTTATTGTGCTGGATAAGCATTGGAAGCATTGGAACTGATGTGTCCAGGTGACAAGACCTATCTTTATTTATCAAACATTACCGTCCTACCAGTCCCGCACAGAAACAAGCCAGCCAACACACATAAGCCAGGCTTGACCTGGCCTGGTTTTAGGATGACACTAGCTAAGCCACTGAGCTGAGGCCTCTACAGGTTGAGCCTACTATTATTCTTAAGTCTTTGGTGCCCCCTTCAGGACAATGCAGGCTACACATAGACAAGTAATCCCAAACCATACATTGCAATCTACTGGGCCCGGTTGTTCAAAAGTAATCTGATCGCATTTCGGCTATTGGATTGGATCAAATCTTGAAAATGGAGAAAGAAAATCAAGAAAATAAAAAGAAATAAACAATTCTGAAATCGGATTGGATTACGTAATCTAATCCTGGTTTTGATCTGGGTCAAACCTTCAGTATGCGCTGTTCAAAACTCTTTAGTATGATTGGGATAACTTTGATCCAAAAAATAAGGATTAAACTGATCCCTGCAGAGGGGTGGATTCAGGGTGGATTTCAAGAGCAAAATGTTATAAGGCACACTAACGCACACACACACATACACCAGTGTTTGCCATACCTCTACCATGATGCTCTTAGCCTTTCTTGCTCTGAAAATTTAATTTAATGTAATTTATTGCTCTATAAATGTTCTTGGCCGTTAGACAAATATACTCCAGGAGCTTGCTCCAGGTTGCATGTTTTAATATCTGTTGCTTTTATGGCTCTGTGTGCTACTAACCCTTTTCTGCCTCCCCTCTCCCTAGTGCCTCTCTCTCTCCCTCCTATCTTCTAACCAGGTCCAGTGGATGCCCCACTGTCACCAGCAGACCTCCCGGAGTCCGATAGATACCCCTGTGTCTGCTGTGGATAGCGTAGCATTTAGTTAACACACACGTACACACAGACATACACCAGCCCACTTCCGGCTTTAGGCCTGGGCCATAGCAAACACACACCAGTATTTGCCATGTCTCTCCTATGATGCTTTTTTAGTCTCTCTTACTCTGAAATGTAATTTAATGTAATGTATTGCTTTATAAATGTTCTTAGCCGGTAGACAAACATACTCCAGGAGCTTGCTCGATCGCCTTGTTGAGAGGGGTCAGGGAAGAATTTTTACAGCTCACTTATCTGGCCCCTGGGTGATTACTGTTTTTTTGCTTCCCTCTGGAATATGTAGAGAGTGGGTCGTATGCCCACCTCCCTTGTTCTCTGTAAAGTGCATTGTGTTGCCTCTGTGTATGAAATGCGCTATTCAAATAAAGCTTTGATATTTTTTGATTGATAGCCATGATATCGGGCTGTTCTCTCTCACTATTCCTCTCTCTCTGAGGACCAGGATGTCTCTCTCTTTCTCTCTCTCTCTCTCTCTCTCTCTCCGAGGACCAGGATGTCTCTCTCTCTCTCTCTCTGAGGACCAGGATGTAATGAGACGCAATCAAAAGAAAATGTCTCATCAGTCTTCTTCACCTGCTGTCGCCGTGGAGATAAAGGCCCTCCGTCACTCCATAGAGGCAGGCTGAAAGTTCCATTTGGTCTCCTTCCTCTCTCTGTCTCTCTCTCCCTCTCTCTCCCTCTCTCTCCCTCTCTCTCTCTCCCTCTCTCTCCCTCTCTCTCTCTCTCGCTATATGATCATAAGGCCTCAGTTTGGATCAATAACCACTATCCACCCACTGATAAATAGATAAGACTGGTAGTCTATCACATGCCTACATACTTCTGTTTCAAACCATCAGTTCACCATCTCTCTCTCCCTCTCCATCTCTCTTCCTCCCTCTCTTTCTCTTTTCCTCTGTCTTCCTGTCCTTTGTCTCTGTATCGGTGTCTCTCTCCCACTCTTTCTCTCTATCTCTCCAGATGTCTCTGTGGCTCTCTATGTGTCTTATTTGAATAAATACAGTAGCTTGGTCTAAACAGCTCAGTGACTCAGTCCTACAATGTCTACAGTCTTACCCCCATCAGGCCTGCCTTAGGCCCCGGCCCACACCAGGATACAGGATATGTGATGTGTGTGTCTGTCTGTATGTGTGTGTGTGTGTGTGTGTATGTGTGCGTGTGTGTGTCCACGTCTCCAGGGCTGATGACTAGGTTGTTGGTGCAGACTGCCTGGGGGGTTGGGGGTTCAACCTGAATATTGCCATAGAGTATATAAGCAAACCAGGATACCACAGCAGAAGATACTCTCACTCACCTGCTGTTCTCTCCGCCATGTCGTCTCTCCAGCTCAGCCTCTCCGTCACCTGTGAGTGTAACGTTACTCTACTGTCATTCTATTCTTGGGGGAATCAGACCTGTTTTATTCTACTCTAGGTTTGAGCCTCTATCGCTGTCTTCCTGGAGTTCTGGAGGTTCTAGACCGGGTCAGATCTCTTACACATACTGTAAGATTCCTAAGTTAGTCGTCTCAGTACGCTAACCTGATACAGGCTGTATAGATCAGGAGGTAGAGCGGGTCAGTGGTTCGAATCCTGGCTCCTCCTGACTACCTGTCGAAGTGTCCTTGGGCAAGACGCTTGTAGCAACTCATAATGTAATAAAGGCTAATAATCTAATAACTTATTACACTATAAACTAACTAAAAAGTTCATAATGTAATAAAACCATGTGCTCATAACGTAATAACTGATTTGCGCATAATGTAATAATGTAATAACTTATTACATTATGAGCCTTACTGGGGCCGCTCATAATGTAATAACAGCTCATAACGTAATAATGGCTCATATAGTTAGAAAAGTGTTAATTATCATCATTTTTACCTCTGCCATTCCTGTGGGGGAAGAAGGTAATGCTTTCACTTGTCTGTCTGTTTGTCTGTCTGTGTCTCTGTCTGTCTGTCAGCATGTAGAAGCCAATAACATAATAACTTTAACAACTACACTCTATGATCACACAATGAGACCAATTTCTACAAAACGTGGTGGAGGACTGACCACGGGGCTGACCAAGGCCATAGCATAAAGGCCACAACTGCACAGACTGATGACAAAAATGCACTTATGGGTGGAGGTCTGTGTTTGTGTTTGACTATGATTTGGGGTGGTGGTGCTATGATTAGTACATAGGGTGGTGCTATGATTAGTACATGGGGTGGTGCTATGATTAGTACATGGGGTGGTGCTATGATTAGTACATAGGGTGGTGCTATGATTTGTACATGGGGTGGTGCTATGATTAGTACATGGGGTGGTGCTATGATTAGTACATAGGGTGGTGCTATGATTTGTACATAGGCGGTGCTACTGTAACCAACTCAAAAGCTGGCTGGAGAAGAGTCATGTCTTCATAAGACCAGGGACCATGATGGAAATAAGTGTTCGCACTTTTTCATGTTATCCCTTGGATTTCTGTCTGCATGATCCAAAATAAAATTCATTCATTCATTCATTAACTCATTCAAGAGAGTGTAGTTCATGGAGTTTAAAAGAGCATTTTCTTTGTTTATAAGAAGTGCAGGACAGAATAACTTGTAGTTTGTAATTTATCCTGGAATACTGTATTATCTACAATAATAAGCATCTAAGATTGTTTTATTAAAAAATAAGTAGGTGAACACTCCTTCCATACAACCTGATGAAGACCATCCAGTCAAAATGTTGCTCTTGAAATATTTTCCTACTAACGTTAAATACATGATACAAGCAGCATACCATATTTACTCAATTAACTTTATTTTGGAACTTGTGAGAAGATTTTGAAAAAATTAGAGGGGCATTTTAGAACCATGCAACAACAAAAAAGTGAGCAAAAGCACAAGATATGAACAAATACTATATACAGCATGTGGGTTTAGAACAGAAGGGATGCAGGGGACATAAAAGTTCTTCACTGCACATAAAGGTTTTTTTCTTTAAATCCCATTCACTTGCGCAGCCCTGATGTGATTGAACACAGGCACAGTCACTGACACAGAGCCCCCCACTTGATTTAGGGTTAGGGTTAGGGTCCTCTCCAGGCGGCTTTTGAGTTGGTTACTTTAGCACCACTTATGTACAAATCATAGTCAAACACAAACACAGACATCTGCCCATGAGTGCATTTCCGTCATCAGTGTGTGCAGTTGTGGCCTTTAAACCATGGACTTGACCTATAGGGGACCATGCATTAAACAATTAGACCTCTCTTTTGTGTGATCTTGCTGACAGACACAGACAGGCAGGCAGACAGACAGACAGACAGACAGACAGACAGACAGACAGACAGACAGACAGGCAGACAGACAGACAGACAGACAGACAGACAGACAGGCAGACAGACAGACAGACAGACAGACAGGCAGGCAGGCAGACAGGCAGGCAGGCAGACAGACAGAGAGGTGAAAGCATTACCTTCCTCCCCTGCAGGACTGGCAGAGGTAAAAATGATGATAATTAACACTTTTCTAACAATGAGACATTATGAGCTGTTATTACATTACGAGCGGCCCCAGTGCTCATAATGTAATTAATTATTACATTATGCACAAATCAGTTATTACGTTATGAGCACATGGTTTTATTACATTATGAGCTGATTATTACATTATTAACTTTTTAGTTAGTGATGTAGATCGAATTCCAGATAAAGACAGGTGGATAAAACAGCCGTCTGACGTGG
Organism: Borostomias antarcticus; assembly: GCF_949987555.1. Taxonomy (NCBI): domain Eukaryota; kingdom Metazoa; phylum Chordata; class Actinopteri; order Stomiiformes; family Stomiidae; genus Borostomias; species Borostomias antarcticus. The sequence goes on from NC_140254.1 coordinate 11,848,440, forward strand.
ATTTATTAAAACAATAAGCATATAGGTTACAAAGACAATAGCCTAGCTTTAGGCTAGGCAGAATACAATCATTACATTGTTATGAGGCAATTGTATTATTACCGTACAGGGTTGTTGTCGTAGCAACGAGTAGAAGTAGCACAGAGGTATGCGGCATGATGCGCAGCTGTGGGCTAGCATGCTAACAAGCTAAAGGCTAAAAGCTAACAGTGCTACAAGCTACGTGCACTAGGAGCAGCTAGGAGGCTACAAGCTAATATAACAGTATGGGGTTGTCTTAAATACATTCTGCCAGGGGGTGGGGGTGACATGTGACAGGTTATGGTAGAAGGCTGCTTGATATTGTCATTTGTCAATCAGCCAGGTCAAGATTAGATCGTTGCTAGGGCGTCCGACATTCTAGATGTCTCCGATGTCTGATTACCCAATTCTAGCAGCTGCTGTTTACTCTTACAGAAGAACTGGTCAGCAGAGAATATTCCTTGACCTTCTCGCCCTACATGACTCAGTGTACGGCCTAGGAAAGGTTATCAGAGTTTAACTAACAAAGCTGAGTTCTGCCTGAACAGTAGTCTAAAAACTACTTCATTAGTTTATAGTGTAATAAGTTATTACATTATGAGCCGTTATTATGTTATGAGTCTTTATTACGTTATGACTTGCTACAGACGCTGAACCCCAAATTGCTCCCAATGAGCAGGCTAGCGCCTTGCATGGCAGCTGCCGGCATTGGTGTGTGAATGGGTGAATGAGAGGCCTTCGTTGTAAAGTGCTTTGGATAAAAGCACTATATAAGTGCAGTCCATTTACCATCCAGGCCACACACAGAGCGTTGTAGTATGAGATGTGTCGGGTCTGGGTTGATGGTAAATGGACTGCACTTATAAAGTGCTTTTCCACCTTAGCGGCACTCAAAGCGCTTTACAATGGCCTCTCATTCACACACACATTCACACACCAATGGCGGCAGCTGCCATGCAAGGTGCTAACCTGCTCATTGGGAGCAATTTGGGGTTAGGTGTCTTGCTCAAGGACACTTCGACATGTGGACAGTCGGAGCTGGGATTCGAACCACTGACCCTTCGATCATTGAACGACCCACTCTACCAACTGAGCTACAACCGCCCCAATGGTTGATGGGTTGTTGGGTTGATGTGACTGAGTGACATTCTGACTGTGTTTCAGTGCTGATCGTGGCGTCATGCTGTTGGCTAACGAAAGCAGGTGAACATACAACTAATGTCAGAAACCCTTTTCTACACCTCCACTCACCCACTCTTCTCGCTCTCCTCCTCCTCCTCCTCCATCCACTATTCTGTCTCTCCTCCTCCACCCTTCATTCTTCTGTGTGAGCAGTTGTTCTTCCTGGCTGAAGTTATCAATACCAGGTCGTGGGTTTATCAATACCAGGTTATCAATACCAGGTCCTGGGTATCAATACCAGGTCCTGGGTTTATCAATACCAGGTTATCAATACCAGGTCCTGGGTTTATCAATACCAGGTTATCAATACCAGGTCCTGGGTTTATCAATACCAGGTTATCAGCTATCAATATCAGTTCCTGGGTTTATCAATACCAGGTTATCAGTTATCAATATCAGTTCCTGGGTTTATCAATACCAGGTTATCAATACCAGGTCCTGGGTTTATCAATACCAGATTATCAATACCGGTTTATCAATACCAGGTTATCAAACCAGGTCCTGGGTTTATCAATACCAGGTTATCAATACCAAGTCCTGGGTTTATCAATACCAGGTCCTGGGTTTATCAATACCAGGTTATCAATTCCAGGTTATCAATACCAGGTCCTGGGTTTATCAATACCAGGTTATCAATACCAGTTCCTGGGTTTATCAATACCAGTTATCAATACCAGGTTATCAATACCAGTTATCAATACCAGGTTATCAATACCAGTTCCTGGGTTTATCAATACCAGGTTATCAATACCAGGTCCTGGGTTTATCAATACCAGGTTATCAATACCAGGTCCTTAGTTAACTGTTACTTAATTCTTAATAATGCATTAACTAATGCTTATTAATGTACCCTAATTGTAAAGTGTTACCACGTAGCTTGGAGTGAGCATTGTTGTTGAACTGTGATGAGCCAGAAATCAAACTGGGGATTATGACTTTAAAATCAGCTCATGGCTAACGGTTGTTATTATGTGTGGTCGTGGTGGTTGTTGTTGTTGTTGTTGTCTGTGGCTGATGGCTGTTTTCTCTAGACAGAGTTGTGACCTGTGACCCTGGTGCTGATGATCAGTTCCTATTTTGTGGTACAGAACCAAATCTATCTATGATTTGTCATCTAATGTACTTTATACTATATCTAACATCTTATATCTAATATTTACTACAGTAACATGCTCTTATATTGAATACTTAACCAATATCCATCTATGCCCAAACCTAACCCCTCTATTTCTCTCTCTCCCTCCATGGTTGTGTGTGGTGGTCCAGGCCATCGTCTGATAGTGATTGAGTATGTTCAGGCGGGACACTCCGACAGGGATGTCTGTCTGCAGGGACGCCCCCCCAGCACCCCCCCAGACCCTTACTGCTACCGGGAGAGCACTCAGAGGGCCGTCGCCAAGAGGTGCTGTACCACACACACATACATACACACACACACACACACTCCCTTACACACACACACACACACACACACACACACACACACACACACACTCCCTTACACACACACACACACACACACACACACACACACACACTCCCTTACACACACACACACACACACTCCCTTACACACACACACACACACACGCACACACTCCCTTACACACACACACACACACACACACACACACACTCCCTTACACACACACACACACACACACACACTCCCTTACACACACACACACACTGCTACCAGGAGAGCACCCAGAGGGCCGTCGCTAAGAGGTACTGCACCACACACACACATACATACACACACACAGACACACACACACACACACACACACACAAACACACACACACACCATCTCTCATACACACACACAGTCCCTCACACACACACATGCACACACACACACACCATCTTTCATACACACACACACACACACACACACACACACAAACACACACACACACCATCTCTCATACACACACACAGTCCCTCACACACACACATGCACACACACACACCATCTTTCATACACACACACACACACACACACACACACACACACTCCCTCTCACACACACACCATATCTCATACACACAAACACACTCCCTCTCATATACACACACACACACACACACACACACACACAAACACACTATCACAGTTACACAAACTACACATATTCACACTTGCACAGACATTCTCAGACACTCCCACACACTCGCTCACCATGTTGATTTCCATCTCTCTGGACGTGAGCGTTTCTCTGCCTGTCTGCTGAACCAACCCTCCTCCCCTGTCTCCCAACTATTAGGTGTGATGGGAAGCACAGGTGTAAGGTGAGGATGCAGTCCTGCCACCTGTCTTACCCCTGCCGAACGCGCTGCAGATACATGGACACCACCTACACCTGTGTCACTGGAAGTATGTGTGTGTGTGTGTGTGTGTGTGTGTGTGTGTGTGTGTGTGTGTGTGTGTGTGTGTGTGTGTGTGTGTGTGTGTGAGTGTGTGTGTGTGTCCACGGGTTATTTAAACTATGGTTACACAAGCTTTGTCCACACAAATGCCTTTCTGTCTTTCAGGGATAGTTCGAGTCTGTCAGAAAATGAAAGCAAGACTGTCATGTGGTATGTTCACTCTCAAACTGTTCTCACTCTACCTCTCACCCTCTCATCCCTCACCCTACGCCCTCTGTACCTCTCACCCTCTCATCCCTACACCCTCTGTACCTCTCACACTCTCATCCCTCACCCTCTCACTCCTCACCCTCTCATCCCTCACCCTCTGTACCTCTCACACTCTCATCCCCAACTCTATATTTCTGTAACACCCAGTAACTACAGCTTGGTTGACTGCCTTGTCAAGTGTACTACAGATATAAATGTATGGATGTCACATAATTTCCTCCAACTAAACCAGGACAAAACAGAAGTACTGATCATTGGAGAAAAAGCTGAAAGAGAGAAACTAGCTGCACACTTAAAAACTCTGGAAATTGACACCAATTGCCAGGCTAAAAACCTAGGTGTCATACTTGACTCAGATCTTAATTTCGAAAACCACATAAAGAATATTACAAAGACATCTTTCTACCACCTAAGGAACATTGCCAAGGTGCAACCCTTTCTCTCTCAGGCTGACACCGAAAGATTAATGCATGCTTTCATCACAAGCAGGCTGGACTACTGCAATGCTCTACTATCAGGCCTACCAAAGAAAGCAATCTCTAAGCTACAAATGATACAGAATGCTGCAGCACGAGTCCTCACTAAGACTAGACGAAGGGCACACATCACACCAGCCTTAAAATCACTACACTGGTTACCTGTCAACTCTAGAATAGACTTTAAAATACTACTACTAGTCTATAAATCTCTCCACAATCACTCACCAGAATATATTTCAAACATGCTTGTTAAGTACATGCCCAACAGACCACTGAGATCCTCAGGTACTGAACTTTTAACAGTTCCTATCATGCTGGTAGTCAGTGTTGTGTTAGTGAATGTTGTGTGGTTGTGTAGTTGTGTGTTAGTGAATGTTGTGTAGTTGTGTGTTAGTGAATGTTGTGTGGTTGTGTGCTAGTGAATGTTGTGTGGTTGTGTAGTTGTGTGTTAGTGAATGTTGTGTGGTTGTGTAGTTGTGTGTTAGTGAATGTTGTGTGGTTGTGTGTTAGTGAATGTTGTGTAGTTGTGTGGTTGTGTGCTAGTGAATGTTGTGTGGTTGTGTAGTTTTGTGGTAATGAATGTTGTGCAGTTGTGTGGTAGTGAGTGTTGTGTAGTTGTGTGATTGTGTGGTAGTGAACGTTGTGTAGTTGTGTGTTAGTGAATGTTGTGTGGTTGTGTTAGTGAATGTTTTGTGGTTTTGTAGTTGTGTGTTAGTGAATGTTGTGTGGTTGTGCGTTAATGAATGCTGTGTTAGTCCATGCTGTGCGGTTGTGTGTTAGTGAATGTTGTGTGGTCGTGTAGTTGTGTGTTAATGAATGTTGTGTGGCTGTGTGTTAGTGAATGTTGTGTGGTTGTGTAGTTGTGTGTTAGTGAATGTTGTGTGGCTGTGTGTTAGTGAATGTTGTGTGGTTGTGTGGTTGTGTGTTCAGGCAGCAGAGTGATCAAGGTTCTGCGGGCCAACTATGGCCGGACCAGCAGCTGGGTGTGTCCCTATAGAGAGACGAGACTCTCGGTCAACATCACATGCACCCAGCCCAGCACCCTGCAGGAGATCACCAACAGGTAGGACCCCAGCTACAGGACAGACAAGCACACAGACAGACAGACAGACAGACAGACAGACAGACAGACAGACAGACAGACAGACAGACAGACAGGCAGACAAGCAGATAGACAGACAGACAAGCAGACAGACAGACAGAGAAGCACACAGACAGACTGACAGACAAGCAGATAGACAGACAGACAAACAAGCACACAGACAGACAAGCAGATAGACAGACAGACAGACAGACAGACAAGCACACAGGTAGACAGACAGACAGACAGACAGACAAACAAGCAGACAGACAGACAGACAGACAAGCAGACAGACAGACAGACAGACAGGCAGCCAGACAGACAAGATGACAGGCAGACAGACTAGCAGACAGCCAGAGATACACAGACAAGGAGACAGACAGACAGACAAGCGGACAGCCAGACATGCAGACAGACAGACAGACAGACAGACAGACAGACAGACAGACAGACAGACAGACAGACAGACAGACAGACAGACAGATAGATAGATAGATAGATAGATATCAATCAATCAATCAATCAAAGCTTTATTTAGACAGACAGACAGACAGACAGACAGACAGATAGATAGATAGATAGATAGATAGATAGATAGATAGATAGATAGATAGATAGATAGATAGATAGATAGATAGATAGATAGATAGATAGATGATAGACCTAAGCGGTGTTTATGAGAGGGTTAGGTTTAGGGTGTGACGCGATGACAGATGTTACAGAGACAGACAGTCAAACAGGCGGACTTAAAAGTGCAACGCTCTCTCTCTCCAGGTGTGATGGGAGGAGCAGCTGTACAGTGCTAGCCTCCAACAGTGTTTTCTCCAACCCCTGTCCTGGAACGTTCAAGTATCTGAAGTTCTCCTACACCTGTGTACCTGTCCAATAAACATACACTTACACACACACACACACACACACACACAATTACCATACGCTAACACACACACGTACAGTACTTGGCAGGTAAACACTAGACTGTTCCTGGGCTCTCATCAAAACAGAACATTTGTACTTTAGAAACTTTACATCACTCACATAGCCAGTAACTGGAAGAGATAATTGAGACACAATGTGTGCCGACTCCAAATCAGTTGAATATTTCACTTTTATTTAAACAAAATCAGCCAGCCATTGATGCCGTTTAATTAAGAGCAACACGGAATCCAATTAAACCCTTTTAACAAGCAGCTTCCTTTTCGAAGGCTGGATCAATTTCAGCAGAATCAGTGTCTGATAAGGGAATTAGCAGTGCTCTCAAGCTCTCCATGAGGGGTTAGGGTAAGGTTAGGTTATTTTGTTTTATTGTTATAGCAATAATAGCAAGATTGCTATTCTTGCACTTTGCCTTCAGCACTAGATTATGCTCTTAGTCACTTGTTTTAGAGAGAAGATGCACTTGTGAGTTCTGGCAAGTAGTAGTACTACTTAGTAGTAGTAGTAGGCTCTTCCTACGTTAAATGCAATTATTGTTAGTCGCTTTGGATAAAAGCGTCTGCTAAATGACTGTAATGTAATTTAGTTTAATTAACTACATATCGAAGACAGGAATATTAAAATGAATATTGATGTTGTCAGTGTCACATTCTGGAACCTACTGTGGAACCCTTATCTGGCCCACGTTCTCACCTGGAGTCCACAGAGGCTTTTAGAACCAGTCCTTCGGAACTGTCTGGATCAGGAACCTCCAGAAATATGGGACAGCGAGGGAGTCCACTGGATTAGCATTAGTTTCATAATGATGGGTGTGAAGACAGGAGCTAAATCAGCCCTTGGTGTTAAAGCGAACAGTCGGATGCAGTTACAAAAGGAATGTTTAATAAAGCTTTAATGTGTGATAACAGCAGCTCTCTCTTTCTGTAACAAACTCATGTCATCGGTGATTTAAACCATGTGGCTCCCATCCCAGGCTGCCTTGGTTGCAGCTCTCTCCAGACCAGAGGTGTTACTGTAGCGCCTCCCACTGGCGGAGAGGAGGAACCACAGACCAGACCAGAGGAGGCGTCTCACAGCAACTCATCCTTCATCTCCACACAAAAGGCAGACAAAAACATTCAAGCCATCCAACCAACACCTCGTAGAACGTGCCAGATAGACCAGACCGTCAGAGCGAGTTAATCCCACACCAAACCCTTCAACGCTCAGGCCATCGCAGTGACAGCAACAGAGAGTCAGGGACATCTAGAAAACCCATTATTCAAATTCCCAAAACTTTATTGTCTATCACATGATAGAAAATTGTCTCAGGTTCGGGGCCCACAACATAAAAACAATTTAGTCATTGGGCATACATGTCCACCTGTATAATCTGGCAGAGAAGCAGCTATAGGCTAAGGGACAGCGGTTATATTTTTCACACATACAGGCAGAATACATCCCAAAGCATTCACATACATATACAAAAATACAATTTCATATGTACAGAGAAAAAAAAAAGTTTGCCGAGCTTATAAAAATAACTATCATCCGTTATAAGGAACATTGATTTCTGGAAGTGGAGGGTGGAGGTCGTAAGGCCTGAGAGTTAACCAGGGGCCTGGGAAAGGTCAGGGTGAACGGAACCACGGCACAGAAACCCAACCTGCTACTGAACAACATGCTGTGCTGAACCCTCGCCCTAGCGGGGTGTATTATGACACCTGGAGGAAACTAGCACACACCTGCTAATCTCCACACACCTGTCCACAGGTAACACAGCGCTCCCTGGGTTAACACAGCGCTCCCTGGGTTAACACACATTAGAAAGCCTCGTGGGCCGGCACCTCACAGCCCCGCCCCCACTACCCCCGCACATCATCGCAGCGTGGCACCCTGGTGATTGGCAGCATGCAAATGTCTCTATGCTTATTGGCCCTCGAAAGAGATAATCCCGCCTCCCCCCAGGAACCACAGTTGTTTCCCAGGCGACCGCAGCGAATCACAGGAATACCGGATCTTACCACTTCCTGGTCCTGTGACGACGTCTCATCCTTTCATTAAAGTCCTCAGAAACAACCAGCTCCACGAATAGGAATAATAATAATAATAATAATAATAATAATAATAACAACAACAACAATAATCATAGAAAAGAAAGAAATAGTAACTAAATATCATACATAAAATAAAAAGGGAACAGGGAGTAAACCAAGGACAGAGAGCAATGAGAACGCTGATAGGCTGTCCGGTGGGAGCCTGAGTCTGTGAGTCCGTCCTTCCTCCTCCTCCTCCTCCTCTGTCCAGGCGTTAGGAGATGAGCTCCGTGTGACCCCCAAGCGTTAGGAGATGACCTCCGTGTGACCCCCGGAGGCGCTCTCCACCAGAGTCAGCTGCTCCCCGGCAGAGCTCAGCCCGCCGTCGGCCTTGATCATGATGGTCCCATCCTGCAGCAGCACCATCTCCTCCACGCCACTGGAGGTCTCCACCTGCACGCCGCTCTCCTCCTCCACCACCTCCTCCTCTTCCAGCTCCTCCTCCTCCTCCCCACCCAGCACCTCCTCCTCCTCCTCCTCGTCCGGCTCCTCTTGCCTGGTGCCGTTGGTCTGGCTGTGGGCCATGGCCTCCAGGCGGATGCGGTACGTCTCAGCCTCCTGCTCCTTCCTCATGAGCTGCTGCCGGTACTCCTGGGCCTTCCTCTTCGCCTCGTTCAGCTGCTTCTGCAGCAGCTCCTGCAGGAGGGCGGGGGGAGAGAGAGGAGTAGAGGAGGGGAGAGAGAGGAGTAGAGGAGGGGGGAGAGAGGAGGAAGGAGAGAGAGAGAGAGAAAGGCCAGTCTTCACTAACTAAATGTGTTTCTCCTCAGATATTGGAGTGCATGCTTGTTATTGTGTCTTTACTAAGCGTGTTCAGCTGCCATGTGGCGCCACTCACCGTGTCTCCAGCCTCTGTGTGATTGGTTGAGGCTTCCCGCTTCCTCTTGCGGGGGGGTGGTGGCTGGGGCTCGTCCTGCACAACTTCTTCCATCACCTGGTTGGCCGGCACCGCCAACACTGCGACACAGTCCACCAATGACAGGCAAGCAGGTCAGCAACGAGGAAGTGAAACCGTAAAGGAAAAGAAACCGGAGAGATCAGGCCCAGAGTCACATGACGAGCTGGAAAACCAGTAGAGCAGAACCGGGAAGGAGAGAGAATGACACTCGTCATATCTGGTCTGTGTAGAGTGTCATATCTAGTCTGTGTAGAGGGTCATATCTAGTCTGTGTAGAGGGTCATATCTAGTCTGTGTAGAGGGTCATATCTAGTCTGTGTAGAGGGTCATATCTAGTCTGTGTAGAGGGTCATATCTAGTCTGTGTAGAGGGTCATATCTAGTCTGTGTAGAGGGTCATATCTAGTCTGTGTAGAGGGTCATATCTAGTCTGTGTAGAGGGTCATATGTATCTGGTCTGTGTAGAGGGTCATATCTAGTCTGGGTAGAGCGTCATATGTATCAGGTCTGTGTAGACTCTCGGGCGTGTTCTAGCTGTGTCGGGGGCGTGTCTTACTCTGCTGTCCGTTCTGCATGGTGAGGAAGAACTGCTGTCCCAGCCCGCCGGTCGTCTGCAGGTTGCCGTGCTGGTCTGTTACTATGGTGATGACCCTCTGACCTCCCTCGTTAACCACATGCTGGATGTTGGAGTCGAGAGAGCTGGCGGCAATGGTGTCTTCAGACTCGGCTACACACACACACACACACACACACACACACACATACACAGTGAGAAAGAGCATGGTACTTCATAAACTTGTATAAAATAGGCATGGGTGTGCACAAGTGTGTGGTGTGTGTGTGTGTGTGTGTGAGCCCAGTACCTGCGTTGGCCCTGTTGATGAGGTCAGCCAGGTTGACCACGCCCCCCTGCAGCCCAGGGATTCCCTGGATGATGAACTGAGGCGTGGGCGTGTTACTGGTGTCATTCAGGTTCACCTGGTTCTGCATGCCCTCCTGCACACGCGCGCACGCACGCACACAACCACGCACACACGCACACACACAAAATCCATTATTTTCCAGACCACATGTGCAATGGAATGAAAAGAAACACGTAAAAGCAATAATTCTGTATTCACCTGCAGGAGCAGCATGAGGTCTGTGTGCTGGCTGTCGGCTGCGATGTCGAACGGCGTCTTGTCGAACTTGCTGAGTGCGTGGACGTCGGCTCCGTGCTTGACAAGTGTCTCAGCGACCCGCTGGTGGCCGTGCTGGGCGGCCCAGTGGAGCGCCGTCATCTTCAGCATGTCCCTAGCGTTGATATCCGCTCCGCTCTGGGGTGGGACACAGCTAACAGCTCAAGAACACTCAGCTAACAGCTAGATCTAGAACAATAGAAGTCAGCTAGCAGCTAGCTCTAGAACACTCACCTTACAGATATCTCTAGAACACTCAGCTAACAGCTAGATCTAGAGCACTCAGCTAACAGCTAGATCTAGAATACTCAGCTAACAGCTAGATTCGGGAACACTCAGCTAGCAGCTAGGTCTAGTACACTCAGCTAACAGCTAGGTCTAGAACACTCAGCCAACAGCTCTAGAACACTCAGCTAACAGCTAGATCTAGAACACTCAGCTAACAGCTAGGTCTAGAACACTCAGCCAACAGCTAGCTTTAGAACACTCAGCTAACAGCTCTAGAACACTCGGCCAACAGCTAGCTCTAGAACACTCAGCTGACAGGTAGGTCAACTAGATCACTCAACTGACAGCTACATCTAGAAATGTTCCTATTAGTCCTACATCATTCTGTTACAGCCCCTACACACACACACACAGTACCCTGACTAGTAGTTCCACGATGACCGTGTGTCCCTCTGACGCAGCCATGTGTAGAGGGGTCCTGTCCACCTTGGTACGGGCGTCCCTGCTAACACCTGCTCTCAGCAGCACATCCGCTGTGGAGTAGTGACCGTGCTGGGCAGCCAGGTGCAGGGGGGAGGTACCCAGCTGAGCGGAGAGGAGGGGTGGGGGAGGGGTTGGGGGAGAGGAGAGGGGTGATGGAGGGAGAGGGGGAGAGGAGACGGGGTGACGGAGGGAGAGGGGTGGGGGAGGGGTTGGGGGAGAGGAGAGGGGTGATGGAGGGAGAGGGGGAGAGGAGAGGGGTGGGGGAGAGGAGAGGGGTGACGGAGGGAGAGGGGGAGAGGAGAGGGGTGGGGGAGGGGTTGGGGGAGAGGAGAGGGGTGACGGAGGGAGAGGGGGAGAGAAGAGGGGTGGGGGAGGGTTTGGGGGAGAGGAGAAGGGGTGACGGAGGGAGAGGGGGAGAGGAGAGGGGTGACGGAGGGAGAGGGGGAGAGGAGAGGGGTGGGGGAGGGTTTGGGGGAGAGGAGAAGGGTTGACGGAGGGAGAGGGGCGGGGAGAGGGGTGACGGAGGGAGAGGGGGAGAGGGGAGGGGTTGGGGGAGAGGAGAAGGGGTGACGGGAGGGAGAGGGGTAGAGGAGAGGGGTGGGGGAGGGTTTGAGGGAGAGGAGAAGGGGGGGGGTAAGAGGGAGAGACGGGTAGTGATGAGAAGAAGAGAGACGTGAATGGGAAGAGTGAGAGAGAAAGAGAAATGTGGGAGAGTGAGAGAATGGACAGGGTGGTGAGTTTAACAGGAGAGACACTCATAAGTCTTCTTCATCCTCAGCTCCTTTTTAGGAGGAATTAAAGGACAATGCTCGTTTTTGACAACCTAGACCTTATTTACGACATATTATAAGACGTTTGACTCACCGAGATCACTTTGGTGTAGTTCGGAGGCCTGTAGAAGAAATTTAAAATCCAGCGCGAGCCAGTATATCAATGTAATGGCGGTGGTGGGGGCACTGAGAATGCAGTTTCTAAAAATCTATTTTCTGCCGCGAAACGGTTGTTTTCATCAATCGGTCTTGATGAATCGCTAGTTGTGCTTACATAGAGAGCATAGGCCTGTTGTGGTATTTCACATGCCTCTGTAATATGATCTTTAGAAACGTCTTTAGACACGAAATAGCTTCCTCACTTGCTCCAGCACGCATGCGCACAGCGTGCTGGAGCAACGATTGCGCGCTGTGCGCATTAGTGCTGGAGCAAGTGAGGAAGCTATTTCGTTTCGAAAGACGTTTCTAAAGATCATGGCATGTGAAAACCACAACAGTTATGCTCTATGTAAGCACAACTAGCGATTCATCAAGACAGATTGATGAAAACAACCGTTTCGCGGCAGAAAATAGATTTTTAGAAACTGCATTCTCGGTGCCCCCACCACCGCCATTACATGGATATACTGGCTCGCGCTTGATTTTAAATTTCTTCTACAGGCCTCCAAACTACACCAAAGTAATCTCGGTGAGTCAAACGTCTTATAATATGTCGTAAATAAGGTCCAGGTTGTCAAAAACGAGCATTGTCCTTTAAGCAGAGACAGGTGCCTGCGCTGTTAGGGTTAGGTTAAGCAGAGACAGGTGCCTGCGCTGTTAGGGTTAGGTTAATCAGACAGGTGCCTGGACTGTTAGGGTTAGGTTAAGCAGAGACAGGTGCCTACGCTGTTACAAGCAGTCAGGAAGGACAGGAGGAGCCCAGAGAGGCTGGACATCAGGTGTCTGCTTACCCAGTCGGTGGTGAAGGGTGCTCCGTTGGCCATGAGCGTCCTGACCTCATCGTCCTGACCCTTACGGGCCGCTTCCAGCAGGCGCTTGCCCAAGTCCACTAGCGACATCTGACACACAGGACAACATGGGGTCAAAGCTGAAGCATTCTACTACAGTATGAGACTGACACATTCACATGTATTGTATTGTAAGACACTTTGGCGTCTGCTAAATGACTAATGTAATGTAAGCATTCACATGTGACTGATGCATGATTCAACTGTGATCAAGCTATGCCATCATAACAATAGGACTATTATTACATCTGATTCAGATATTTTCAGTTAATTTGGGGTGTATTATATTCTTACAGGGTTATGGGTTTATTCACTCATGTGAGAACGTATTTCAATCGATTTGGTTTTAACAGGTATTATTAAAACACAACATAACAATGGCGTAACAATCGCATTTTCCTTGTCGAGTTGCTGTGCAGAAATGTTGACGTAAACTACTCAGAGCTGACCACAGTAAAAGTACATAACAGTTACTGGCTGCGGGCGGTCGATACACAAACTAATAATGCAAGTTAAACCCGACAACAAAGAGCGCTCTCTGTCAAATCTTCGGGAGTGTCTGGACGAGAGCGCCACGACGCCCGAGGGAACATTCCACTGATCTGTATTACCACTGGATGGACTGACGCCGCATAGGCTGGGCGGGAAACACGGCCCCTGCGTACAGAGATCTGATGACTAGAGCAAAACAATGTTCGCTATCTCTTTGAAAAAGTAATGTAATGAGTTGCTCAGGCGAACTCAACGCATTATGAAAAGCAGCACGAAAAAAATGGTTTATTAAATAATTATATATACGGTTTTCTAACAAGGCACAGCCCGCTTCGCAACATTAAGGACCGCGATTGCAACATCGTACCAAGCTCACTGACATGAGGCTGTTTCGGGGTGAAAGCCAGAGCCTAGTCTAGTCCAGACTGAGGAGCCATTTTACGCGCCTCAGTGGTGAAAAGGGGCTGGAGTCGGCGCCATGTGTTCTGTAAATCCAACAATACTTCAACACAATCATTTAATAAACCCCGTCAACAACATTAGTTACAACACAGGAAACTCTTTGATATTAAGTTGTTGGTTTTCCGGGGGAAGTCAGTAGAGAAATTCCTATTTTACACGATGAGAAAAAACTACTTCCACATCCGGTTAACAGCATTCTTTCTCGCACGGCTCATCGAGTAAAGCTTTGGTAGATTTTATTCTCATTTTATAGGTATATATAGCAATTCTAGAGTTGCATTTCTATATACTTATGCGCGAACGATGCTTCTTACCGTGTCGTGTGAACCTGGTGGCGCCCAGTTTGTTATTCAGCCCGCCGGAGACGGTCGCTTGTTGGCTAATGAACTAGAACTGCGTCTAAATTAAGCTAAGCTAAGCTAGCTAGTACCTAGTTAAACCACAGCTAAACCATGCAGGCAGGGCAGTTCTTTCTAGTGTGAAACTAGTCTAGACTGTGATATAATGTGCTGTGCCGACCATACTATTTGCGCAACGTGTCCGCTTTCCCTGCTACCACGCTGCTGTGTTGCCGTGCTAGCTAGACTGTTTCGGGGGGGATAGGGAGCATAGCAGGCTACTTTGCAAACAGAGAGCTAGCCTAGCAAGCTAACGACAGCCAGATTGCATTCTGAGTTGATAGCATTGAAGACGTCAGTATTTCTTACCTTAAATGGACGTCAAAATGATTATTATAAAATGAGCATATGTTCTCTGATTATGGATTCGAGTCTTTAATGCGTTTTCCCCATCTACTCTGTAGAAAATAAATATTATTTTTGTATATAAACGGGTTCAAAGATGGCAGCTCGTCGACACCGGAGGTGGAAACCAACCTTTTAACCTCCCTCGTGGGCGGGTACATAGCAGCAGAGGAGCTGAATAGAGAAAGTCAGATGACTCGTACGCCGTTCTCAGATCGGTTTGTGTGTCCACTAGTAGCGTCCATATTCCAACTGACGGCTAGAGCAGAACTGACCGTAGATCGACACTCAATCGGTACTTGTTTACGAGGGAAAATTCTAATTGCGACCTGTAGTGGAGTTTAGCTGCCTGTGACTGTCTAATGCCTTACATTTCTTTGAATGTATATTTGCCGTATAAGTTAACATACTTGTTCTCTTACACTGAATGGATGCCGTAAACGTTTACAATCAACAACATGATTGCATGCATTTCTCTAGCAGACTGGCTTTGTTGATGTGTTTGCAAATGATTTACTTGACCTTTGTTATGTCATTCATATTTGTGAATAAAAACCATGTGAAATGTATCAAGTATATTTATGCTTTTGTTTATTTCAGAAAGGAGCAGATCTGGAAACAGTTCAAATGGGAATTGACTGCTCGGGAGTGCAATCTCACAACATGTCATTGTCAACCCAAGGATTCTAAAACCATGGCATTTCCTAGACTGTGCAACGTCATAGCACAGTGTGACAGTCTGGAACATTCATGGACTTTCTTCCTTAAAAAAAAAAAAAAACTGCCCTACATTGCCATTCTTTCCTTTTAACATTCAAACCTTAGGCTGTAGGCATTGCAGAACATCATGAAGAAAGGCTGACCCAGTTCTGTATCTGAACAACTTAATATTTCCCATCAATCATTGCACTCAGAAGAGGCCTGCTCAGAGCAGAGTGAAAGCAGAACACTTAAATAAATAAACATGAAAGGTGGATTTACAGAGTGCTTCTATGTCTCAAACATGAAAATGAAACAAATAAAACAAAAAGATGCATATTTGAGGCTCTGGTAGAGCTTGTATCTAATTGTGTTAGTTGGCTCAACTGCTTTTTAAAATACTACTGACACTCTAGACTTGGCACTATCATAGCCTTGTTAGACCAAGGGCCGAAACTGTAAACATGTCAGAAAACATGGAGGCACTGCTTTTCTGTCAGTCAGTGGGCGTGTGTGTGTCTGGCACCTTGAAAATAATCAACTTTTCTCAATAAGTCAAGCTGAAGCACAGATGGCTAGTTAGCCATCTACCAGAGTTGGGCCATGCTGCCTACAGCTTAACTCAGGCCTGGATTGTGCAATGTGAACAGGGTAATGTACCACAGTGACCATTTACTGTACTATGGTTCTACTTAAAAGGATCTTCTACTGGAGTTGTGTTTGATGGCGTTCTCTGTAGTAATACCGGTGGTCTAAACCAGCACAAGTCATGGAGGAGGGCATATCGGCCTGCTGTCTGTCACTGTCTCACACACACACACACACACACACACCCTTCATAGTTTGTGTTATACTTAAGTTATGGAACAAATACAGCACACATCATAGAGACGGTTACAGGACCAGTAAAGGACCAGAGACTTGACTGAAGGCATGGTTTAGTGAAGAGAGGAGGGAGGGGTAGAAAGTGAGTGATGGTTGAAGGTAGACGCAGGCTTCACAGCAGCAGGTTGAAGTCCAGAATGTTGATGCTGGCGATGGGTTCTCTCCAGTAGTTGAAGGTGGTGTACTCTGGTAGCTCCTCCTCCACTTCCTCCTTCCTCTGCAAATTGGAGGCCTCCTGCTTCCCAGCCTGCTTGTCATTGGCCTGCTTGCTGTCAGTCAGGCCCAGGTCCTCCAGCTCAGAGAGGTCGAGGGCAGGGATTGGCTGCCTCCAGTAGAGGAAGGAATCATACTTGCTGTTTGATTTCTGCAGCATGTTGTACCTGGAGGAGAGGGATGTGGACAGGAGGTTAGAATGTGATGAGCTTTCTTAGCTGTGATTACACTGAAGACGTCTATTGATCACATCAATTGTATTTATCCCCCAGTATTTCAAAAAGAGACAGGAATATTTTTGTAGCTCAGATTCAGGTTTTTATTTAGTCGGCTTGCACTTAGGGACCGTTCCATATTTGGGAGGGGGGGGGCATGGTGATTTTTTTTAATGCTGGGGAGGGCAAAGTATTTTATTTTATTTTGAGATGAGGGGGAGGGCATATAAAGTTGCCATCTGAGTCAGTCTCCCACCTGTAGGCAGACTCATCCCCCTCAGAGATGAGCCCAGTGAGGGTGGTGTCGTCAGTGATCTTCAGGAGCTTGACTAACTGGTGGCTGGAGGTGTTAGCTTCACATGCTGCTTCCGGTCAGACGGGTAGTTAGTGATCCACCTGCAGGTAGAGTCGGAGAGCTGGGAGAGCTTGTCCTCCAGGGCCGGGAGGATGATGTTTCAGGCAGAGCTGAAGTCCACAAACTGGATCTTGATGTAAGTTCCTGCAGAGTCCAGGTGCTGAAGGATGTAGTGAAGGGCCATGTTTACTGCATCGTCCACTGACCTGTTGGCCCTGTAGGCGAACTGCAGGGGTCCAGGAGAGGGTCTGTGATGGTTTAGATGTGGGACAGTAAAAGGTGCACAAAAGTCTTCATTACCACAGAGGACAGAGAGACGCGTCTGCAGTCACTGAGTCCTGTGATCCACGTCCTGTGATCCAAGTCCTATGATCCAGGCCCAGTTCCAGCCCGCTGTGTCACCATCTGTCTCCAATCAAGTCCCCCCCCCTCCTCCCAGTGTTTCTCCCTTCTGTGTATACCTAGTTTACTCTAGATTTTCTAGGATTGTTGTTGTTAAATGTTTATGGCGTTTTATTATGTGATATGTATCCTATAATGTGTTACTGGGACACAGCTAACATATAGTTGCCTGCTACTCGGGTAAAATATTTATATTTATTTATTCACTCCTCTACTTTTTATAGTGTTGTTTCTTACAATGTAGTATTTATTCTATGCATACGTGGTCCGTAAAATGGTCCTATGATAGCTAATACAGTTCAACATTTTCCAGGAGTTTGCTTGATTGTCTCGTTGAGAGAGGTGAGGAAGAATTTTTACAGTTCTCCTATATAACAGTTTTTTTTCTTCCCTCTCGTAAATTAGGGGCAGGACCAGTCAATGTACATCACCCCCCTTTCTTTCTGTAATGCGCATTGTGTTACCTTTGTGTGTGAAATGCGCTATACAGTTGTCCAGGATGGTGAGAGACTTCATTGTGGTAGGGGAGGAGGGGGGCAGTAGGGGAGGGGGTGGGCTCTGAGGGGGGCATTAGTGGAGGAGGGGGGCAGTAGGGGAGGAGGAGGGCTCTGAGGGAGGCATTATGGGAGGAGGGGGGCTCTGAGGGGGGCAGTAGGGGAGAGTCCCGGGCCCCTGCTGGGGTGGGGGAGGGGAGCTGGGGGGTGTGAGGATGGCGGATGGTGTCTTTCAAATCGACAGTAGAACTCATTCAGAGGGTTAGCCAGGCACCAGTCGTTAGTGGAGTAGGCGGCTTTCGATTTCGGTCTGTAGTTGGTGATCTGAGGCCTTTCCAGACGGAGGACAAGTCACTTTCTTCTGAGTACCTTTGTTTAGCATCTTTCACTGCCTTTCTAAACCTGTACTCAGCCATTTTAAACCACACCTTGTCCCCACTCATGCTTTC
Source organism: Borostomias antarcticus (assembly GCF_949987555.1). Lineage (NCBI taxonomy): Eukaryota > Metazoa > Chordata > Actinopteri > Stomiiformes > Stomiidae > Borostomias > Borostomias antarcticus. The sequence continues at coordinate 11,866,824 of NC_140254.1, forward strand.
TGCTTTTCCAACCTTGGCTGTCTGAGTTTGGCTGTGAGCTAAGGTTTGTCGTTGTTCTAGCCAGCCATGGTGCGAGTTGGTACGTCCTCACTGTAGCTGACGAATAACATTGCAGCGGCCATGAACTCATCCTGGCTGTTGGTAGCAGCCTTCAACCCATCCCAGGCAGCCAGGTTCAAACAGGCCCGAGCAACCTCCTCTTCTTTACTGGTCCACTTTTCATACGTCCTCACAACAGGCTTAGAGTTTTAAATTCTGCCTTCAAGAATCAGGCGAACTAATGCTGTTTATAAACGTAAAGTGGACTATCTGGACAGTCTGCTGCACTTGCTGAAGCCAATATATATTTTAAATCTGTGTCTTTTAACAGTCTAAGTGGAGGCGCTCCTCAGAACATGATACCATATCACAGAGTGGTCCAGGTCAGATCCGGATCACTCGAGAACTCACACAACTCTTAATGCGCAATAACCAGTCTATGAGGCAGCAAAGACAAGGATGGGTTTCTTCCACTTTACGATGTAGATCTGGGTCAGCCCTTTGTGCTCATTTGGACCCGGGTCACTTTGAGCATGTTGAGGAGAATGTAGGCTAGGTCTCTGGGTGCTGCGTTGTGCTGCACTAGTTAATTGGTTACGGCAGAGCCAAACATTGACCATAACCTGGTGACCTTCTTCTTCTTCTTCTTCGTGCGGGTTAGGTGTTGTGTTCCCCTCTCCTCCCCAGGCTCAGGGCCGACCCAGTGACCCATCACTGTCGTCTGATTCTCATAGTGGAAAGGTGGCCCGCACTCAAGTCTACATGATAGTGCTTTATAGGTAGGTACTGCATTTGCAATGCGCTCCCCATCCAGTTGTTACACTCACTGGCCCGGAGCGCCATTCACACACCAATAGCGGCAGCTGCCATGCAAGGCGCTTGCCTGCTCATTGGGAGCAATTTGGGGTTCAGTGTCTTGCCCAAGGACACTTCGACAGGTAGTCAGGAGGAGCCGGGATTCGAACCACCGACCCTACGATCACTGAACGACCCGCTCTACCTCCTGAGCTATACAACTGCCGTTATAGACCCATGGTAGGACAGAGTTCCAGACTCCCACACTCATGCACAGGTCTCCCAGGCGGCCACATGGAGAGCGTTTCACGCCATGTTGGACTTGTTTTCATCTTATTTATAGGCTTTGGTGTGTTCCTCACATTCTATTTCGAGGAAAGGGGGTCGGTCCAGGCCAAGCTCTTCCACACATGCAAAAGAGATTCAGCAAAGAACCTTAAGAATGTTTCTTGACCAGTTGAACTAAAAGCTCATCTAAAGCCTGAACTAACCTGAACACAGCAATTCAGATTATTCAAGATAACTAGGTTGCAATCATGGGGCTATTAGTGGTCAAATGTGGCTTATAGTAGATCCCTATTAAAGCCTTAACCTTAAAACAGGGCTAAACATGATTTTTCCCTTTACTACTCCTTTAAGGTACTACAAAGACTGATTTAATCAATGGCTTTTACAGTAATGCGCCATCATCGAACCCCGGCCCTACCACACCCATCAACCCACAGACAATCCATCCGCATAAAGAAGCGGCTCTCTGATGCCGCTGTAGCTGCCTGATACGAAGACGCGGAGGAGGTCGACGCTCCTGGGCATTTAGAGCGCTTTAGATTAGCTCCCTCTAATCGTGTAAATATAGATCCACACCACCGACCATGTCATCCCCCTATTCTGCATCTGCGCGAGCCGTGGCGACCAGTTTCGCCATCTGGGTCATGCGGAACCTAAATATATCTGATAGAACGAGGCAAGCAGTCTCAGCCGGCCGGCATGACATGACAATGCATTATAGTAATCTCCATTTAACTAGAAACCAGCTGCCGACAGACCCAGTTCTGTTATGTTTCATTAGGCCTATGTAAGCCTTTTAACTGGTTATATTGCCTAAAACATCTATAACATGTTTGACCGTGCACCAATTAATCTGTCAGAAAAAAATCCATGACCTCGCTAGGATAGCCTATAATATTTAAGAAAAATGAAACATCCAACGTTGTTACATTTCATCCAGGCTATTTGATCTGTCGGTGGGCGCAGGTGTGCGGTCTTCATGGGCTAAACTGATGTCACAGACACTGCAAATGATGGAAAAGGAGATTCGATAGAATTGGGGTTACCTTATTGCAGTTTTTTTTTAAAGAATAATCTTGTTTAGCTGAATCGTCTTCGAGTGACAAAGCCTCTGTCTGTCTCGGGGAAACGCTCGAGCAAACGCTGACGTCGATGCTGCTGTGAACTGAAGCGCTCGCTCACCAGCCGGCTTTTTTCACCAAGGGACAGCCACTCCCCCACGCACACACGCACACACGCACACTTTACACAACACATCGGGCGTCTGTGTCGAGATAATACGCGTGATTCAATCATATAGGTTTTTGCAAAGTGAATTATTCTAATATTAGCCTAAAGCTTTGAAAGAAACAATGGATAGGATGTGTTTATTGAAAATAATAACGAATCAGGCCAGTATGGTGGCATTATCAACGTCGCAATATGAGGTTCATATAAGAGCTTTTACTGAGTCATATGTTCATCCATTAAAAATGGCATGCTATTACAATGCGCCAGTGCCTTTAACGGTGAACAGTCCAGCACTGAACAGTCCATCAATGTAAAAATAATATAATAATAATAATAATAACTAGAAAGTACATTTCCTGGAGAAAATGTGAGGTGGGCTAGCTGCTGCAGCTGTATGTAACAGCTACTGTTAGAACTACTACGGACCGGGCAATCTCCATGCACCCACCGGCGAAGACCTTGTGTCTCTAGCCCACTCGGGCTGAATTGTGAGGTCCGTGGCGTGGACAGTGGCGTGGTCTGTACACTGCTCTCCAAACCCCACTATCTACATGTCTGCTCTCAACCCTACTCTACAAACCCCACTATCTATACTTTGCTCTCCAAACCCTACTCTACAAACCCCACTATCTATACTTTGCTACTCTAGAAACCCCACTATGTATACATTGCTCTCCAAACCCTACTCTACAAACCCCACTATGTATACTCTGCTCTCCAAACCCGCCCTACTGTGGGGCAGCTGTAGCTCAGTTGGTAGAGCGGGTCATTCAGCGGGTCATTCATTAGCCAACAGCATGACGCCACGATCAGCACTGAAACACAGTCAGAATGTCACTCAGTCACATCAACCCAACAACCCATCAACCATTGGGGCGGTTGTAGCTCAGTTGGTAGAGTGGGTCGTTCAATGATCGAAGGGTCAGTGGTTCGAATCCCAGCTCCGACTGTCCACATATCGAAGTGTCCTTAAGCAAGACACCTAACCCCAAATTGCTCCCAATGAGCAGGTTAGCACATTGCATGGCAGCTAACGTGAATGAGAGGCCATTGTAAAGCGCTTTGAGTGCCGTTAAGGTGGAAAAGCGCTATATAAGTGCAGTCCATTTACCATTTACTCTACAAACCACACTATCTATATTCTAAACCTTACTGTCTAAATAATTGGAATGGATTCATCATGTTAGCATGTTTTACTAAGATTGTTTGATTTTCTTTTTTCTCTGACAAATAAGTATATGATTACTACTCATACTTTGACTTGTTTTGACTAAATATTTCGTCTGTCCTTCCTATTGTAAACCCTACACTAAACTCTCCTGACAACTCTAATTCTTTTTCTCTTTGCTCTTCCTTTCATGTCTTGTACGTACTCTTGTCCGTGACCAGGTGGAGAAAGTGTCTCCATGCCATGAAGCTCAAGGACTCCATCTTGTACATAGTGTGAGTAGCCAGAAGATGTGAAGCTTGTGTTTAGTTCCTCCCCACCACCCCGACATGAAACAAGCCAGCCACACATTCACCCTGACTGGCTCCCTCCACAAGCATGTTAAAGCCAGAGTTCTGGTGACCTTGCCGGACGGGACACTAGCCATCTTCCACAGGGGCCTGGGTAAGGATGAACCTCCCACTCCACCATCCCTGTAATGACCCTACAGTATTCATGAATTCCCAGCAGCCATGCTCTACTAGTAGGCCTTTGGCGGCCGTTGGTGTGTCTCTCTCCACAGATGGACAGTGGGACTTGACCAACTACCACCTACTGGACCTGGGTCGGCTGCAGCATTCCATCCGCTGCATGACTGGTACACGACAAGGTGTGGTGCCGGAACAGTATCTACATTCTCCAGCCCAAGGCCATGAGGATAGAGGTACTCTGAAGCACTTCCCCTATACATTCTGCCTTTGGTGACTGCTAATTCCTAAAATAATACAAAGCAGTGTGTGTGTGTGTGTGTGTGTGTGTGTGTGTGTGTGTGTGTGTGTGTGTGTGTGTGTGTCCTTCGATGGCAACCCTCATAAGGAGAGCCAGGTGAGGCAGCTGGCCTGGGTGGGGGATGGCATCTGTGTGTCCATCAGGCTGGACTCCACCCTGCGGCCGTACCATGCCCACACACCAGCCCCTCCAGGACGTGGACATGGCAGCCCATCTAAGAAGAGGTGTCCTAGAGGAGCAATGCTTTGCCCTGAGCCAAGAGAACTTCGGATTGATCCCCGGGCTGATATGCATACAGAATCTTCCGGACCTCATGGCTCATCCTGACTAGTGAGTTTTTGTTCTGCCTTTAAGCCGACTGCTCCCAATTGATGTCATATTATCAATCTGTCAGTGGTTATGACCAGACACCTTCTCACTGAGCTCTGTTTCTCCTTGATTGCCCACCTTTCTCCCTACCTAATCATACCTGTCTGTCTCCCTTCTCTCCCCCTCCAGGCCAGAATACCTCCCCCCCTGCCCCCCTCCAGGCAAGAATACCTCCCCCTCTGCCCCCCTCCAGGCAAGAATACCTCCCCCCCTGCCCCCCTCCAGGCCAGAATACCCCCCCCCCCCCCGCTCCCCTCCAGGCAAGAATACCTCCCCCCCTGCCCCCCTCCAGGCCAGAATACCCCCCCCCCCCCCCGCCCCCCTCCAGGCCAGAACCTTAGGATTGACTGAGGACTACGTTCAGCACCTGAGCAGAAACAACACATCCATTTTGTCAATGTAGTGCTTCTTGTTTCAGCACACATTTCTACATTTGTCTTATGTTAAATCATGGCAATATATAAATGCATGGCCAAAAAAGGAATGTAATTGGATTGTTAATCTCATTTTTTTTTTTACTCACCAGTAGATGCTATAAAATGTGATATGGGAAGGTCCTCGAGTTACAATTATACAGTTTCACCAATAATCTTTTGTACCAAGTATCAATGCGGCAACGCCTGTACACAACAGGGGATAGTGGGTTACGATAGGAGCTTGGGTCTTGTGATATTCTTTTCAGTTTGAGATGATTGTGGATATACAGTAATGTGTTGGTTTAAGAGATTAAGAATTTAGGAAGTGGAGTGTTTTCAACATGAAACAGTGTTTATTGTGCTGGGAGTATGTCCACTTACACATTCCCATAGAAGAAAATGTTAACTTGTGCACTCATTGAAACATGGTTAAAAGTAGTTTTCACCCATTAATTATTATCCTTCATTCTGCAATTCTTGCACCCGTCACTGATCAGAACTGTGAGTTGAGCGGGCTATCTAGTCCTATTTAAAGGAGAATGCTCGTTTTTGACAATCTGGACCTTATTTACGGCATATTATAAGACGTTTGACTCACCGAGATAACTTTGGTGTAATTTGGAGGCCTGTAGAAGAAATTTAAAATCCAGCTCGAGCCAAGTATATCCATGTAATGGCGGCGGACGGGGCACTGAGAATGCAGCTTCTAAAAAATCTATTTTCTGCCGCGAAATGGTTGTTTTCATCAATCTGGCTATTCATGTTCATATTTTTAATGTTTTTTTTAAGTTCAATGTGTTTTTATAGATCAAAAAAATGTCAGTACTTGTCAGTACAAAATGTCATTACCAAATATCTTTGTGGATAATAATAAATGAATTTTTGCGGACTAAATGTGTCTTGATTTTACAGTAGGCAATTATTTCACAGTATAGAAAATCTTAAATCTTATAATCGTATAGAAAGTCTTATATTAGCAGTAATAAAAATATGGCACTATGCTACTGTAATGATAATAACAGTACTTTTACTATTACTGTAATCGTAATACAGTACTTTATAACATTACCGTATATATGATTTACAGTAAGCATACTGTAGAATACACATATGACTCGTGTGTGTGCCGTTAGAACTGTGGGAGGAGTAGCGTGGCAAACTTTTGGGGTTGCTCTAGATCCAAACCAACCAACCAAACAAACAAATAAAGTCGACCAAGTATTAGAGTGTGTTGCCCTTCGGGGCAACCACACTAATAATAATAATAATAAAGATGTCCAGCAGGTGGCGACAATGACCAGAAGATGTCACCCGTTCATGTCGTCCCGCACGCGGAGCGTCTTGGTCCACGAGGGGAGCTGTTCCTCCCGGTCCACGGCTGCTCAGAGTTGGTTCTGTAGTGAAGTGGAGAGTTTCCTGATTGTGAGACAGAACTTGAAACCACACCTCAAAAACTGCTAGGCCTACATACAAACAGCACGAGCGTGGTGGACGTCGGTACTTGAAAAGGTGTCAAACGGATACATTGCTGCCGTTCCATAAAAAGTTTTTTGGACTCTTTATAAACGGGAGGTAAGTTAACCGTCAATTCCCGGCTTCAGGTTTGGTAATGTTACAATGTTTCAAATATGAGTTCGAATTGAATGAGGAGGTGGGTGTTGCAATGTTTCAACTAGAACAGGGAAAGTGCTCTGAGTTCCAAGTTGAGATATTGTTACCGGTTAGCTGTTTTGAATCAGGTCCGTCTTTTTAGACCCAACTGAAAAAGGCGAACTTTCACATTTGGACATCTCTTAACTTCGTATCTCGCCGGCTTTTCCAACTTCAATTAGCTATACTCTGTTTAATACCGTAAAAGTGTCTTCAGAAAACTACTTTAATTCGAAACACGATTGTTCTCTGGTCAATGTGTGGTAGGCTACTTTTGATGAGATACGATTTATTGTCCCCCGAAGAGAAAATCGACTGACTTTCTTTCGGTCTAGCTGACATCACCACAGTAATAGAACAGAAGTTTAGATGTATGACGTCTAGTCTGCTTGGTAAAGGTCCCAGCTTCACCCCTGCTATTTCATTTGAAACATCATTCAGGTGCATTATATCTGCCATGTTAGATTTGCTCCCAGAAAGCGTGTGTTGTGAGTGTGTGAGACACCTTATACATTAAGCCTACATTGTTCTATTATAGTGTTAGTTATTAAAGTTAAAGTAAGGTGTCACAGTGGGGCTACAGACAGACAGCTCTCAGGGAACAGACTTTTCCACTGGTGTCTTACATCCGGTCGGAAATGAGATGCCAAATTACACCCAGGCCATGTATGAGGGCACAAACTGTCATGGAAGCCTCAAATTAGCGGAAGGAGTGTGTGTGTGTGTGTGTGTGTGTGTGTGTGTGTGTGTGTGTGTGTGTGTGTGTGTGTGTGTGTGTGTGTGTGTGTGTGTGTGTGTATTTGTGTGTGTCTGTGTGTGTCTGTGTTCCACTCCATGGGAAATCCTGTAACTGGTTCCAACTATTTCAGATAGAACTGTTGATGTCCAGTGGTAAGGCTCAGTCCACTAGCTGTAGTGTTGTCATCCATCTCCATCTGTGAGAGGGTCATGTGGTTATCCTAAAGGTCACGTGGTTATGCTAAAAGTCATCAGCATTGAGTCATGTGTGGTCAGAGGATCTGTCTCCTGATGCTCTGGAAGTCCCTGGTTTAACCCCTGACCCTGCCCACACACACACACACACACTCACTCACACACACACACGCAGACACACACACAGGCGTTTGGCGGGTGAGTGGAGAGGGGAGGAAGTGGAAAAGCCGGTACATGTCCAACAACAGGTCATAATGGTTAGCTGTACATGTCCAACAACAGGTCATAATGGTTAGCTGTACATGTCCAACAACAGGTCATAATGGTAAGCTGTACATGTCCAATAACAGGTCATAATGGTTAGCTGTACATGTCCAACAACAGGTCATAATGGTTAGCTGTACATGTCCAACAGGTCATAATGGTTAGCTGTACATGTCCAACAGGTCATAATGGTTAGCTGTACATGTCCAACAACAGGTCATAATGGTTAGCTGTACATGTCCAACAGGTCATAATGGTTAGCTGTACATGTCCAACAGGTCATAATGGTTAGCTGTACATGTCCAACAACAGGTCATAATGGTTAGCTGTACATGTCCAATAACAGGTCATAATGGTTAGCTGTACATGTCCAACAACAGGTCATAATGGTTAGCTGTACCAGTGGTGTAGCCAGGAATTATTGTGTAGGTGTGCCTGGAGAAATTTAGGTGGGCCAGGGGGAGACTCATTAAGCGGGGGTCTGAGCCTGAAGCACTTAATTTTTGGTGAATTTTTATTTATTTATTTATTTATTTATTTGTCATAAGCTACCTAAGCAGCAGTGAAAACATAAACACAGGCACGGCGGCCTCAGAAAGTTGACATCCACATGAGCACTTGTAGTTTAAAGGCATGATCAAACAGACAGCAGCTGTGTCAAATCCACATAACACCCAAAATAAAATGTAAAAAAACAAAAAACAGGTATCCTATATTGACATTGATATTGAAATAGCTAGGCTACATTACAATTAGTGAGATGTGAATTAGCCTACCATTTGATGATGACAGCAGGAGACGACGGGGCTTGGTGTTGAACATTGAGATGATTTCGTCATGCCGCAGAGACTCGGCCAGCTCTCTTTCAAATGACAGGAGGGATAAACTTCAGTCGACCGGTCACCATCGATGCCCTGTTGCTGGTCTTGATTCGATTGACAGTTGAAAAAAGTATCTCCACGGTGCAACTGGTTATCGGTACAGTAATGAGTGCCCTCAGGAGACTTTTCATGCTTGGAAATGTCAGTTGGGCAGGTGTCGAGTCGACAACTTCCATTAGTGATGGAAAGGACCTGCCATCGGCTACCTTCCTCTTTAGCTTATAAAAGCTGGGAACACCTTGGGTTTGGGTTGTGTCGGGGGCTCATCTAAAGCTGACAAGTCTGACGGTGCTAACTTGTCTGTTCCACCGGAGGCTCAAAGCTGGTTCTTTGAGAGCAGGTGCAGTGGAGGCTGATGTAGGTTCTTTGAGATTAGGTGCAGTGGAGGATGATGTAGGTTATTTGAGAGTAGGTGCAGTGGAGTTTGATGTATGTTCTTTGAGAGTAGGTGCAGTGGAGTTTGATGTATGTTCTTTGAGAGTAGGTGCAGTGGAGGCTGATGTAGGTTCTTTGAGAGCAGGTGGAGTGGAGGGGAGGAGTGGAGGATGAGCTGCTAAAACATTAACCGTCTCTGGCGCATGTTGGGATGGAGGAGAATCGCTGTGTGCAGCGGAAGCTGCAGTCTGGATAGTTCAGAATCCTCTGTGCAAGGTTGTTTTAGGAATTGAAACAAATTCGTTTGTTTCGCCATTTTGCCCATTCATTTAGCCATTTTCAAACAAGTTACACTTTAAAGTAGGCTACCCTAAGCTAGCTATAGTTTGAGAAGGAGCAGGAATGTCAAAGGGAATGTCAAAATCGCTGTGAGCGGCTGATTGGCTGTGGGTGTGCCCAAGCCCACCCAGGCCCACCCACAGCTACGCGGTTGAGCTGTACATGTCCAACAACAGGTCATAATGGTTAGCTGTGTCCAACAACAGGTCATAATGGTTAGCTGTGTCCAACAACAGGTCATAATGGTTAGCTGTGTCCAACAACAGGTCATAATGGTTAGCTGTGTCCAACAACAGGTCATAATGGTTAGCTATGTCCAACAACAGGTCATAATGGTTAGCTGTGTCCAACAACAGGTCATAATGGTTAGCTGTGTCCAACAACAGGTCATAATGGTTAGCTGTGTCCAACAACAGGTCATAACGGTTAGCTGTGTCCAACAACAGGTCATATAACCTTTAGCGGTACATGTCCAACAGGTCATAATGGTTAGCTGTACATGTCCAACAGGTCATAACACTTAGCTGTACATGTCCAACAGGTCATAACGCTTAGCTCGTGGGGCGTATGTGGCTCAGGAGGTAGAGTGAGTCGTCCAATGATCGTAGGGTCGGCAGCTCAAATCCTGGCTCCTCCGGTCCACATGTCGAAGGGTCCTTGGTCAAGACACTGAACCCCAAATTGCTCCCAATGAGCAGGCTAGCACCTTAGCATGGTAAATGGTAAATGGACTACACTTATATAGCGCTTTTCCATCTTAGCGGCACTCAAAGCGCTTTACAATGGCCTCTCATTCACCCATTCACACACACATTCACACACCAATGGCAGTAACTGCCATGCAAGGTGCTAACCCGCTCATTGAGAGCAATTTTGGGGTTAGGTGTCTTGCTCAAGGACACTTCGACATGTGGACAGTCAGAGCTGGGATTCGAACCACTGACCCTTCAATCATTGAACGACCCACTCTACCAACTGAGCTACAGTCACCCTATGGTAGCTGCCGCCATTGGTGTGTGAATGTGTGTGTGAATGGGTGAATGAGAGGCCATTATAAAGCGCTTTGGACAGTAAGTGCAGTACATGTACCATTTACCATTACCATTTACATGTACCATTTAGCCTTGTATTCTCAGGCTTTATTCTATTTTATATAGGCCTTATTTATTCCCTCTGGGATAAATGTATTCCCTTGGGGATATTAAAGCACCTCTCTATCTACAGTACCCTCTTCTTGTGGCCAGTCTCACCCCAGCAGAGCAGGAGATCAGTGTCCCTCAGCACAGCTGTCTGGAGGCCAGCAGCAACATTTCATTGTGATTGTACACGGTACATGTGACCAATAAAGATCTGACTCTAAACCTAACCCCTCTCTTGACCGTAACCCTGACCACTTACCCAACCTTGACCCCTTACCTAACCCTGACCCCTTACCCTACCCTGACCCCTTACCTAACCCTGACCCCTTACCTAACCCTGACCCCTTACCCTACCCTGACCCCTTACCTAACCCTGACCCCTTACCTAACCCTGACCCCTTACCCTACCCTGACCCCTTACCTAACCCTGACCCCTTACCTAACCCTGTCCCCTTACCTAACCCTGACCCAACCCTGACCCATTACCCAACCCTGACCCATCTCATAGTACAGCTCTTACCCTAGTCCCAGTCATCTCATAGTACAGCTCTTACCCTAGTCCCAGTCATCTCATAGTACAGCTCTTACCCTAGTCCCAGTCCTCTCCTAGTACAGCTCTTACCCTAGTCCCAGTCCTCTCCTAGTACAGCTCTTACCCTAGTCCCAGTTCTCTCCTAGTACAGCTCTTACCCTAGTCCCAGGCCTGCCCTATCCTCTCTGTCCCCGTTTAGCTTCTACAACAGGGCTTCTTTCAAATTCAGTGAACGTTCGTGACGAACATGTTTTCTTTGAACCGTTAAATTTGAACAGAGAGCCCCTCTGTGATCAATGATGATTTTCTGGATGATGTATTTTGGATGTAGTCCCACTAGTACAACCTAATTTAACGCTAGTTAGAAGTAAAAGGCCCTCCAGTATTCAATTAATTAATTCAGTCAGACAATGACATTTCCCTCAGTCCAGCGTCTGTTTTTGTTCACCGCAAATCGTTCAGACCGTTCGCTTATGTTTGCAAACGTGCAGCGAACACAAAGCTCTCTGAAAAAAGTTATAATAGTTTGCAAACGTTCACAAATTTGAATGCAGCCCAGTTTTTCTCATCACACTCTTTAACTGAACCTTGTGAGAATAGTATTCACCCATTCTGGAGTACGTAAGTCCATGACCATAGTCTCTAACTAGCACCAGTCTCCACACACACACACTCACACTCACTCACACACACTCTCATGCATGCACTCTCATACACGCACGCACACACACACACACACATACACAGCATAAACAGGCCTGGCGTGTAACTGATGGACGGCCGTCTCAAAGAGGCGTGTTGTTTCGCCGGCCAACGCTCTCAAACTGCCGTTAACCAGTAGGAAAGTTTCTAACCAGAGTCTCAATGAAAAGACTACATTGTGAGCCCTCCACCTCCTCTTCCTCCCTCCCCCCTCCTCCTCCTCCCCCCCCCTCTGTCACAGAGACCTCTCTCTCTTTCTCCTCTCTTAACTAATGTTATGCTTAAAGGCCCTACGAGGAGTTTCGGGAAGCGGAAGTGTTTTCCGCCCAAAAAGACCACATTTCCCATGAGCCTCCCCACGCAAACCTTAGCTACCTGAGCCGGGTGTTTTGAAGATGGAACGATCGCCACCGACGAGGTAATTACATAGGTCTTACTAGTAACGTTACTTTTGACAATATATAACGGTCATATTTAAATTATTCTTCGTCTTGTCGGCGGCTTAGGCTACTGCAGTAAATCGTTTTGTCATTCCAAGGAAGTTCTGGACGACCCAACCACGAAATAATAATCTAAAAATAAACTACATACAAGAAACGACATTTGTCGAAAATTGACTCATAAACAAGTGTGGGTAATGTAGATTCACCCACATTAAAATTAGACTTGTTTCGTAACCAAAAATAAACTCCTCAGGGTACCTTTAATGTTAAAACCCACCTAGGCCTACTACCACCACAACTGCTACTGCTGATGTTGCCACCCCCAGCAGCAGCCTTGACACACCGTTCACATTAGCTGCAAGGTCACGGATGACTAAAGAATGTGTAGTAACTGTCAGTAGTGACATTGTAATAAATGCAGTTTGATACTCTTTTAAACACTTTCAAAATGTATTCTTGTAAAAACTATTTGAATGTGGGAGGATTGATGGCATTTTACACTTTACTGTATGCTTCCATTTCCATGATGGTTATGGAATGGAAAAAATGCAAAAAAAGAAATTCAAAGTATCGATTGAAGTATTCAATTGGTATCGGTATCACTTTAAGGGTACTGGTATTGATACTGGAATCGTAATTTTTGAAATGATACCCAGTCCTATGTAGGGGCGGAGGGCTGTAGGGGCAGAGGGCTGGAGAGGTGGAGGGCTGTAGGGGCGGAGGGCTGGAGAGGTGGAGGGCTGTAGGGGCGGAGGGCTGGAGAGGTGGAGGGCTGTAGGGGCGGAGGGCTGTAGGGGCAGAGGGCTGGAGAGGTGGAGGGCCGTAGGGGTGGAGGGCTGCTGTAGAACAAGCCAGGCAGCATGGAGCTCCACCGGGCAGGTCCCTGGGCAGACATGGATACTACGCATGACTCATCGTGCTGTGTTTTTGATATCGAGTGTCGGCTGAATGTTTCCTTATATGGACGGATGAGGACAGTGAGAGAGGATGATATTCAGTGTTCCCCCTGTTGTAAGGCAGCTCTGTCCCCAGTGCTGCACTGACACGCAGGGCTGTTAGCTGGTCTAGTCTGTCAACGATGGGCCAGCTAAGCTGGGTCGCCAGTCTCAACGCTGGCCTCCATTGTCAGCTAGCTAAGTCCAGGCTAGAGGCATTGTTCTATTGTGTGTGTGGATTCCTGGTAACTTGGCATTGGAGGAAACCGTGTGTTTGTCTGTCTGTCTGTGTGGGTGTGTATGCGTGAGTGTTTGTCTGTGTGTGTGTATGTTTGTCTGTATGTGCATGTGTGTTTGTCTGTGTGTGTGTGCATGTGCATGTGTGTGAGATCTCTTGTGTGTGTTAATGCGGTGTCACTGGTCAGAAGTGTCTCGTTACGGGTTAGGGTTACGGAGGGGACTAGCATGGACGGGGCCCACGCCGGAGGCGGGTTCAGCGGCCAGGTAGTAGCGGTGAGCGCCTTCCGGGTCGTGGTGGGGGCTCTGGGACGGTGGATGCACGCTGAGGCCAGCGGATCAGCTGACCCACTTCTCAGGAAGCCCTGAAGAACCTGTCCTGTTCTGAAGAACTGCTTTGTGGGGATTCTGGGGAAGCACAAGTAGCATTTAACTAATGTGAATGACTTAACTGAACTCCATTAAAGACAAAACAAATGCCAAAGCTCAGGAGGTAGAGCGGCCGCTTGGGGATCAAAGTCCCCGGTTCTATCCCAGCTTGCGGAGTGTGCCGAAGTGTCCTTGAGCAAGACACTGAACCCCAAAATCGCTTACATGCAGCATGGTGACGCAGTACCTAGTACTGTTGCCTCACACAACAAGAAGGTCTCCGGGTATGGAGTTAGATTTGTGTCTTTATTACATGTGCGAAAATAAATGATATGAGACCCTACCCCCAGTGAGACAAGTAATATCCCTAACCCTACCCCCAGTGAGACCAGTAACACCCCTAACCCTACCCCCAGTGAGACCAGTAACACCCCTAACCCTACCCCCAGTGAGACCAGTAACACCCCTAACCTACCCCCAGTCAGACCAGTAACACCCCTAACCCTACCCCCAGTGAGACCAGTAACACCCCTAACCTACCCCCAGTCAGACCAGCTCTCCAGTCAGGTGCTCTCTGCTAGCATGTCTGCTTCTGAGGGGAAGTCAGCTGGAACTCACCTAGCAACACATCTATGAAGCTAGCCTAGCAACGCCACATCCGTAGCGTCGACACGTCGTCCAGAATTCAGCTTCTCTTCTGCCTGTTTTAGTTTCTATCTCCTAGGTAACCACAGATCATCCCCTAATACCAGCCTTGGGGATTCTCCCGGCTAAATCTGTCCAGGCCACGCCCACTGCTCAGCTGGGTTAACACAGCAGCCCGGAGCGTTTGAAACAGTTTCAGAATAGTACGTGATTGTTTCGAGAGCTGCCGACTTGGAACGTTGAGAAGTTTTAAACCCGGCGTTGTCAAGATACAACAGATCTCATGAAGAAACTTCATGTCAACGATGAGATGGACGTTCTACAACTAGCATGTTGATACTAGCTGCTGTTCTGTGTGAACCCTGGCAGACACAGTCAGGGGCTGGACTAGAGGCTGGAGCTGGAGTAGAGGCTGGAGTAGAGGCTGGAGTAGAGGCTGGGGCTGGCTACTGCCAGGTCAGTAATAGGCTACTGGAATATGCTGGTTTCTAATTTTGGTTTAGATACACATGAGTGTGTGTTCTGTGTGTGTGTGTATGTGTGTGTGTGTGTGTGTGTGTGTGTGTGTGTGTGTTTATCTAGGTTGTGTGTGTGTGTGTGTGTGTGTGTGTGTGTGTGTGTGTGTGCGCGCGCGCGCTAGCTGAGTGTGTTTGGACTCCCAGCAGGCTCACATTCTTGAACATTTCCTCCCCCATCTCTCCTACCTTTGGTGTGTGTGTGTGTGCTGGAGGGCGGCCATGTCGTTATTAGTTGTATAATCAGACAAGGGGTAGTGTGAGTAAAGCTGCTGGAACAACAACCTGCTGGAGCAAAGTTCTCCACACACACACTCAGCCTAGATAAACACACACACATGTCTAGCTGGCTTTCACCTGGACACACACACATTGTCTGGGCCTGGACAGAAACAAACACACTAACTCTATCTGTGTGTGTGTGTCTGTGTGTGTATGTGTGTGTGTGTGTGTGTGTGTGTGTCTGCTTCTGTCTCTGTGTGTGTGTGTGTGTGTGTGTGTGTGTGTGTGTGTGTGTGTGTGTGTGTGTCAGCAGACCCTGGCCTGAGGCTGAGCAGTCGGACCAGACCACCGTCGGTGTGTGTGTGTGTGTGTGTGTGTGTGTGTGTGTGTGTGTGTGTGTGGAGTCTGGAGAGGCCCTCTGTGTCCAGATCCCCCTGAGCTCCAGGCCCGACCAGCCAAGTCATCTCTCTCTCTCTCTCTGCTCTGCGGGGGGCAGCCGGCGCGGGACAGGGCAAAGGTCAGGAGGACGGGCTGAAGGTCAGGAGGACGGGCTGAAGGTCAGGAGGACGGGCTGTGGCCGGCAGGACAGGCGTCTCTGGATGCCCCAGGACCACGGCGGGGCGCAGGCTCAGAGGAGCGGCGGCAGGGCGGCGACAGAGAGCAGGACGCTGGAGAGGAGGCGTGGCCCGGGGATGAGCGACTTCTGGCACAAGATGGGCTGCTGTGTGGTGGCCAAGCCCCCTCCGGTGAGTTACACACACACACGCACAAACGCCCAATCACAGGAGTTCTTACTAGAACAACAACAAAGCAGGTCCTTTACACACGTCCAATCACAGGAGTTCTTACTAGAACAACAACAAAGCAGGTCCTTTACACACGTCCAATCACAGGAGTTCTTACTAGAACAACAACAAAGCAGGTCCTTTACACACGTCCAATCACAGGAGTTCTCACTAGAACAACAACAAGGCAGGTCCTTTGTAGTACACATCTTTAGTGTACAGGGTGTAGTACACGTGTCTAGCGTCTATACTGCCTAGTGTACAGGGTGTGGTACATGTCTCTAGTGTACAGGGTGTAGTACACATCTCTAGTGTCTATACTGCCTAGTGTACAGGATGTTGTACACGTCTCTAGTGTACAGGGTGTAGTACACATCTCTAGTGTACAGGATGTAGTACACGTCTCTAGTGTACAGTATGTAGTACACGTCTCTAATGTACAGGGTGTAGTACACATCTGTCTATACTGCCTAGTGTACTTGATGTTGTACACGTCTCTAGTGTCTGCTGCCTAGTGTACAGGATGTTGTACACGTCTCTAGTGTACAGGGTATAGTACACGTCTCTACTGTCTATGCTGCCTAGTGTACAAGGTGTAGTACATGTCTCTAGTGTACAAGGTGTAGTACATGTCTAGTGTCTATACTGCTTAGTGTACAGGATGTTGTACATGTCTCTAGTGTCTATGCTGCCTAGTGTACGGATAGATTTATTGTACAAAGATACAATCACATGAAACACTGGGATGTTTCCCCAGTCTCTCTCTCTCCCTGCTTCTCTGCTGGCTGCGGCTGTGGCGCAAAGTCAAGGCCTGAGACTTCTCTCCCCGCATGGTGTTATCAGCAGGCCTGCCTGCTGGGAGCCGCCAATCTGTCCGGCTGAATTGCCTACCGTTTCCAAATCTCAAGGTTTGGTTGAGACGTTAAATAGTGCTCTCTCGGCCCACCCCCCACGCCTAGGCCTGCCCGTTTAGGGCCTAGTGAAGCTAGATTGGTGGAGGAGTGACCATACAGATGTGTCGCCTGTCACCCTAACATGATATCTCAATCACCAATGGTTGTCAGTCTGGGTTGTGTCTGTTTATAGTGTCCCATAGAGATGTGTCATTAATACCCCAGAGGAGAGGCCCCCCCTGTGGCCTAAGTGTGACCTCTTCACACCCACTACCCCGAACGGCCACAGCAGCATTATCTGTCTTCCTCACTCTATCGACTACAGTGTCCACGTGAAAACAAACAAACACATTAAATCAAATACATAGCAGTAAACCTCTGTAGATGTTAGAGACATTTCTCCCTAGATTCTTCAGTACACGTCTCTAGTGTACAGGGTGTAGTACACGTCTCTAGTGTACAGGGTGTAGTACATGTCTCTAGTGTACAGGGTGTAGTACATGTCTCTAGTGTACAGGGTGTAGTACACGTCTCTAGTGTACAGGGTGTAGTACATGTCTCTAGTGTACAGGGTGTAGTACACGTCTCTAGTGTACAGGGTGTAGTACACGTCTCTAGTGTACAGGGTGTAGTACACGTCTCTAGTGTACAGGGTGTAGTACACGTCTCTAGTGTACAGGGTGTAGTACACGTCTCTAGTGTACAGGGTGTAGTACACGTCTCTAGTGTACAGGGTGTAGTACATGTCTCTAGTGTACAGGGTGTAGTACACATCTCTAGTGTACAGGGTGTAGTACACGTCTCTAGTGTACAGGGTGTAGTACACGTCTCTAGTGTACAGGGTGTAGTACACGTCTCTAGTGTACAGGGTGTAGTACACGTCTCTAGTGTACAGGGTGTAGTACACGTCTCTAGTGTACAGGGTGTAGTACACGTCTCTAGTGTACAGGGTGTAGTACACGTCTCTAGTGTCTATGCTGCCTAGTTCCCAGACTCCCGCCTGCAGCCACTTCGAGTCTGAGAGCTTTAAACAAACCAAGGGTCAGAGTTCAGGAGCAGATCTCAGACTGAGAGAGAATGTTGTCCTGGTGATGTTGTTGTTGTTGTTGTTGCACGCTTTAAAGGAATATGAATCTCTGTCATGGTCTCACTGACTCACAGCTGAATGGACACATATGGCTGTTTCTTTCTAGAGAGAAGTTGTATATTTCTCTCCAAGGGGCCCTGGGGGATCTTGTCTGGGTATCTCTCTCTCTCTGAGGGATGTTGTCTGGGTATATCTCTCTCTCCTGGGGGATGTTGTTTGGGTATCTCTCTCTCTCTGAGGGATGTTGTCTGGGTATATCTCTCTCTCCTGGGGGATCTTGTCTGGGTATATCTCTCTGAGGGATGTTGTCTGGGTATATCTCTCTCTCTGAGGGATGTTGTCTGGGTATATCTCTCTCTCTGAGGGATGTTGTCTGGGTATCTCTCTCTCTCCTGGGGGATGTTGTTTGGGCATATCTCTCTCTCTGAGGGATGTTGTCTGGGTATCTCTCTCTCTCCTGGGGGATCTTGTCTGGGTATATCTCTCTCTGAGGGATGTTGTCTGGGTATCTCTCTCTCTCTCTGAGGGATGTTGTCTGGGTATATCTCTCTCTCTGAGGGATGTTGTCTGGGTATCTCTCTCTGTCCTGGGGGATCTTGTCTGGGTATATCTCTCTCTCTGAGGGATGTTGTCTGGGTATCTCTCTCTCTCCTGGGGGATGTTGTTTGGGTATCTCTCTCTCTCCTGGGGGATGTTGTCTGGGTATATCTCTCTCTCTGAGGGATGTTGTCTGGGTGTCTCTCTCTCCTGGGGGATGTTGTCTGGGTATATCTCTCTCTCTGAGGGATGTTGTCTGGGTATCTCTCTCTCTCCTGGGGGATGTTGTCTGGGTATATCTCTCTCTCTGAGGGATGTTGTCTGGGTGTCTCTCTCTCCTGGGGGATGTTGTCTGGGTATATCTCTCTCTCCTGGGGGATGTTGTCTGGGTATATCTCTCTCTCCTGGGGGATGTTGTGTGGTTATATCTCTCTCTCTGAGGGATGTTGTCTGGGTATCTCTCTCTCCTGGGGGATGTTGTCTGGGTATATCTCTCTCCTGGGGGATGTTGTCTGGGTATATCTCTCTCTCCTGGGGGATGTTGTCTGGGTATATCTCTCTCTCCTGGGGGATGTTGTGTGGTTATATCTCTCTCTCTGAGGGATGTTGTCTGGGTATCTCTCTCTCCTGGGGGATGTTGTCTGGGTATATCTCTCTCCTGAGGGATGTTGTCTGGGTATATCTCTCTCTCTGAGGGATGTTGTCTGGGTATATCTCTCTCTCCTGGGGGATGTTGTCTGGGTATATCTCTCTCTCTGAGGGATGTTGTCTGGGTGTCTCTCTCTCCTGGGGGATGTTGTCTGGGTATATCTCTCTCTCCTGGGGGATGTTGTCTGGGTATATCTCTCTCTCCTGGGGGATGTTGTGTGGTTATATCTCTCTCCTGGGGGATGTTGTCTGGGTATATCTCTCTCCTGGGGGATGTTGTCTGGGTATATCTCTCTCTCTGAGGGATGTTGTCTGGGTATATCTCTCTCTCCTGGGGGATGTTGTGTGGTTATATCTCTCTCCTGGGGGATGTTGTCTGGGTATATCTCTCTCTCCTGGGGGATGTTGTCTGGGTATATCTCTCTCTCCTGGGGGATGTTGTGTGGTTATATCTCTCTCTCTGAGGGATGTTGTCTGGGTATCTCTCTCTCCTGGGGGATGTTGTCTGGGTATATCTCTCTCCTGGGGGATGTTGTCTGGGTATATCTCTCTCCTGGGGGATGTTGTCTGGGTATATCTCTCTCTCCTGGGGGATGTTGTGTGGTTATATCTCTCTCTCTGAGGGATGTTGTCTGGGTATCTCTCTCTCCTGGGGGATGTTGTCTGGGTATATCTCTCTCCTAGGGGATGTTGTCTGGGTATATCTCTCTCCTGTGGGATGTTGTCTGGGTATCTCTCTCTCTCTCTCTGAGGGGCAACAGGGAAACACCCGTTTACCCGACGCAGATGAAGCCTGGTTCTAGATTAACGACACGTCACTGCAGATTCTCCATTGAACCTGAGGAGTTGTAGGCTATGCCCGTTCCCGCCTGTCAACCATACCCCCCCCCCCTACACACACACACACACACACACACACACACACACACACACGGGGATGCTCAGGAGAGAGGGAGAGGGAAGTGTTCTGCTCTGGGCCCCTGCCCCCCCCTTCCTCTGTCTTATTTTTAGGCCTGTGTTTGTTCTATTGTGGGGCAGCAACAATACACAGAAACACTGCTTCAAATAAACACACACACACACTCACTCACTCACGCACGCACAAACGCACGCACGCACGCACGCACTCACTCACACACACACATACACACACTCACTCACTCACTCACTCACACACACACACACACACACACACACACACACACACACACACACACACACACAGAGGCAGGCCATTCAGGGTGGAAAAAGGAGATGAGGCTGAGCCTGGGATCCTGGTCTGGTCTGGTCTGGTCTGATTCTGGGTCTGGGTCTGGGTCTGGGTCTGGGTCTGGGTCTGGGTCTGGGTCTGGGTCTGGGTCTGGGTCTGGGTCAGATCTGGTCTATCTAGTCTGGTCTGGTTCTTGTCTGGTCTGGTCTGGTCTGGTCTGGTCCGGTCTGATTCTGGGTCTGGGTCTGGGTCTGGGTCTGGGTCTGGGTCTGGGTCTGGGTCTGGGTCTGGGTCTGGGTCTGGTCTGGTCTGGTCTATCTAGTCTGGTCTGGTTCTTGTCTGGTCTGGTCTGGTCTGGTTTTGGTTTTGGTTTTGGTTTTGGTTTTGGTCTTTCCTTGTCCTGGTCCTGGTCCTGGTCCTGGTCCTGGTCTTGGTCTTGGTCTTGGTCTTGGTCTTGGTCTTGGTCTGATTCTGGTCCTGGTCCTGGTCCTGGTCCTGGTCCTGGTCCTGGTCCTGGTCTGGTCTAGTTTGGTCTGGCCTGGCCTGGCCTGGCCTGGCCTGGCCTGGAAGGTAGATGGTGATGGTGATTGTGTTCCTACTGTACGTCAGCTATAATGAGGATGTGTTTTGTGTTTTTACGAGTGCTCAGTCAGAGTCAATAACGAGGTTCTACCAAGAAAGAACATTGCTGGGTTCCTGGTAGAACGTTCTCCTGAGCTGTGTTTTAACTCCCTAAAACACGGCTGCCCTCCACTCCAAAACCCCAGAGGACTGGGAGCCCAATTCCACATGGTTGTCATTACACAATGTTAGACAACACACACTAATGGCATCTCCCAGAATAAGTTGCTAGGAGACTGGTTCCCTGTGTGTAACACACACACACACACACACACAGACACACACACAGCTGAGACAACCACTTAGACAGACCTCCCATCAGTCAGCCAGAGGCACACAGCCCGCTCTGAAGTGTGCTCTGAAGTGTGCACTAGCCCACTACCCTACACCCAGCCCTCTCTGAAGTGTGCACTAGCCCACTACCCTACACCCAGCCCTCTCTGAAGTGTGCACTGAAGTGTGCACTAGCTCACTACTCTACACCCAGCCCTCTCTGAAGTGTGCACTAGCTCACTACTCTACACCCAGCCCTCTCTGAAGTGTGCCCTAGCTCACTACTCTACACCCAGCCCTCTCTGAAGTGTGCACTAGCCCACTACCCTACACCCAGCCCTCTCTGAAGTGTGCACTAGCTCACTACTCTACACCCAGACCTCTCTGAAGTGTGCACTAGCTCACTACTCTACACCCAGACCTCTCTGAAGTGTGCACTAGCTCACTACTCTACACCTAGCGCTCTCTGAAGTGTGCACTAGCTCACTACCCTACACAGGTCTCACTGCATGCCTCCAGACCAGTAGTGAAGGTTCTGTTTTACATTCATATCAGAGCAGTTCAGACTAGGTGCAGCGCAGTTCAAAGTCAGTTGAGTTGAGTACCTTTCAAGTCGTAGTTCATCAAACTTTTGGCAAGCCGGTGTGATGTCGTAACCGTACACCTTGTTTTGAAACAAGTTAATAGTTGTTCGAACGGAGTTGTGTTTCCAAACCTTGGTTGGATCATTCCAGAGGCTGGCAGACTCTAAATCAAACTGGGGTTTTTCACTGGCAGCAGCCAAGCTGTGTTGTTAGGGTGTTATTAAACTGTTAAATCTGTTTCTAAGTCCAGAACAAAGTTGAATGTGCTTCAAAGAAACTGGGCCTGGATACCCGTCTGATACTGGCACTCTCTGGCACATTAAACCGAGTAGAATAGAGTAGAATAGGACTTTATTGTTCGACCAAAGCTGAAAATCTGTTTTTGGCCTCACCTCAAACAGTCAACAGTTCCATCTTAGTTACCATTGAGCTGTGACTGAGCGTGGTGGAGACAGAGGCTGTACTTTAATACAGGGGTGGTGGAGTTCACACACCAGTGTTGAAATAGAGAGAGAGCGAGAGAGAGAGAACGAGAGAGCGAGAGCGAGAGAGAGTTGAGTCAGGGAGTATGTGCATGCAACAACAGATCCCTAGAGTATGATCTCATGGGAGAGAAAGAGACACCCTTCTACCAGAACTAGATCACATGTAGTCATGTACCAGAACTAGATCACATGTAGTCATGTACCAGAACTAGATCACATGTAGTCATGTACCAGAATTAGATCACGTGTCATGTACCAGAACTAGATCACATGTAGTCATGTACCAGAACTAGATCACATGTAGTCATGTACCAGAACTGGATCACATGTAGTCATGTACCAGAACTAGATCACATGTAGTCATGTACCAGAATTAGATCACGTGTCATGTACCAGAACTAGATCACATGTAGTCATGTACCAGAACTAGATCACATGTAGTCATGTACCAGAATTAGATCACGTGTCATGTACCAAAACTAGATCACATGTAGTCATGTACCAGAACTAGATCACATGTAGTCATGTACCAGAACTGGATCACATGTAGTCATGTACCAGAACTAGATCACATGTACAGGCCCATTGTTTTCCTGTCTGCAGTGCACTCAACAAATGCTACCTCTAAACAACAACAACAACGCTAGATATCCTGCTGCTTAAGCCTGTGAATGTAAAATGTTCTATTATGTATCATTTGAACATTGTAGTGATTCTTATTACTGTGTGTGCATGTATGTGTGCTGTGCGTCTGTGTTTGTGCCTGTGTTAGTTGTGTGTGTATGTATGTGTATGAGCTGTGTGTGAGGGAGTGCTTTCTCTGACCCCCTGTTCTGTGGGGTGCGTATCTTCAGTCCGACCACCCAATAATCTGACTACCCATAATTCCGACTACCCAATATTCCGACCATAGGTCCCTATCATTTTACAACATTTTGTAATTCCAGTAGTGTATTCTGACTGTTATTTCTGACTATTTCGAATCTTGAAGTGTTATTTTTATAACGAACTTGTACTATTAGACTATGGATACTTCCGCATTCTCCCACCCTAAGCGTGACGTAAGAGCGGAATGGCCGCCGTGTGAATAAGGTCAATTATAGGCCCTTTCCGAATCCAGCTCCTCTTCCCTCGCCCTATGCACTCCCCCTCAGTTTTGGAAATGGAAGACGTGCCATACAAATGTAAGTTTGTTTGGGCTTGTTTTAATAAACAACTTTCATCACAAGAATTGCAGCCCAAAGTGCTTCATAACAGTGAAGATGAAATGAGCATGACATGGGCTTGTTTTAAATCAGGACAAACAAAATCAGACCTGCTTTGTTTTGATGCAAATAAAAACAAAAATACAAACAAAGAATACACTATAACAAATAATCGTGCTGAAGCAGCTGCGGTGGAAAAATGACAATTATTTTGACAATAGCCTAATAGCCTAATAATAATGAATTAGGTTAAAGGTGAAACGAATAGGTAAGAGTTCTTAAAATGATGTATAAATATAATTTAATGCCTTGGCCATATTGTCATTTGGATATTTCCACTTAGGACCTAGGTAGGCTATCTGATATAGGCAATCCTCATAAGCTGTAACAAGGAAAATATGAATGATGCCTCTACCGCTGCAAAGTGCTGTTGACGCAAAACCATGGTAACCGTTGTAGTTTGTGTTTCCTGTTTCCGCTGGAGTGAGGGGAGTGCATCCCTAAGGTTTTTATACCCTACACCCTAATCAAGGGAACTACATTCAGCTGTGAGGGGACTACAAAACGGAGTGCACTCTGTGACTGAGTGCGAGTGGGGAGGGACTGGATTCGGAAAGGGCCATAATAAGTGGTTTACATTTTGATAACCTGTGATCGCTAAGATCATTTGCAAAAACAGCAGTAGCTTTGTATTTCTGCGGAACATTTGTTAAAAATAAATCAAGGAGCGTCGACTTCTCAGGATGTTTGGGATTTGGCCTAGTTGGCGAATCTATAATTTGGGTCAAATGCACTGAATCACAGAAGAATTTAAAAGAATCAGATACAGGAGTTAACCAGTCCCAATTGAAGTCCCCCATTAAAGCCAATTCGTTATAGTCTATAGATGACTTAGAATCAGACAATGAGGAGTGGATCTACCCAGCCATGTTTCAGATAAAACCATAATATCAGCATTAGTCGATTTGGCCCAAATTCTAACCATATACATTTTTGGCAAGAGACTTCTCACATTCATATGTACAAAACCAATACCAGACCTATTTGTGTGTGCGTGCGCGCGTGCGCGCGTGTGAGTGATATCTCTGACCCCCTGTTCTCTGTGTGTAGAAGAAGAAGAAGAGAAGGAGGATTGACCGCAGCATGATCGGAGAGCCCACCAACTTCATGCACCTCACACACATCGGCTCAGGGGAGATGGCAGAGGGCCTGCCTCCGGTATGTTCCGCCACTCTGCTCTCTCTCTTCTGCTCTCTCTCTCTCTGCTTCTCTCTATCTGCTTCTCTCTCTCTGCTTCTCAAACCAGGTTCACATACAGCAGTCCAGTAGGCTTTAAGACGCAGCTCTAGAACAAAATACCATGTTGTTTCATGTCTGCTAATTTGGAACATTGAGAGTTCTAAAATCACCTTTGTCTCACCTCATGCATAGAGACAGAAGGGTCTGAACCCAGCGTCTCATGGCGGCTGTAATGAGTTGTGTTCAAACTGCTGTACGGGGGAATTAGGATGGCGAGTTGGACAGTCAGTGATTATAGTCACCATAGCAAGAGATGTTCATGGGAGAATCACCACTGCAGTTTGCACAGCTACTAGCACACTAGCTGGCTACTACTACACTAGCTGATTACTAGCACACTAGCTGGCTACTAGCACACTAGCTGGCTACTTACTACACTAGCTGGCTGCTACTACACTAGCTGGCTACTAGCACACTAGCTGGCTACTACTACACTAGCTATTTACTAGCACACTAGCTGGCTACTAGTACACTAGCTGGCTACTAGTAACTAGCTGGCTACTAGCCCACTAGCTGGTTACTAGCACACTAGTGGGCTACTAGCACATTAGCTGGCTACTACTAACTAGCTGGCTACTAGCCCACTAGCTGGTTACTAGCACACTAGTTGGCTACTAGCACACTAGTTGGCTACTAGCACACTAGCTGGCTACTAGCATACTAGCTGGCAACTAGCGCACTAGCTGGCTACTAGCACACTACCAGGCTACTAGCACACTAGCTGGCTACTAGTACACTAGCTGGTTACTAGTACACTAGCTGGTTACTAGCACACTAGCTGGCTACTAACACACTAGCTGGTTACTAGCCCACTTGCTGGTTACTAGCACACTAGCTGGCTACTAGTACACTAGCTGGTTACTAGTACACTAGCTGGTTACTAGCACACTAGCTGGCTACTAAAACACTAGCTGGTTACTAGCCCACTAGCTGGTTACTAGCCCACTAGCTGGTTACTAGTACACTAGCTGGTTACTAGTACACTAGCTGTTGTCCTACTGATTACTATTCATCAGTTCTATCACCCACCATCCCCTACCTTCCCTCCCTCCCTCCATCTCTCCCTCCATCCTCCTTCCCTCCCTCCCTCTCTCCCTCCATCCCTTCCTCCCTCCCTCCATCTCTCTGTCCATCCAACCACCTGCAGCCCCTCTACGAAACAAGGCCCAGTCTGTACCAGGGCTGCCACACATTCACATTCACACTCACAAACACACACACACACACACACACACACACACACACACACACACACACACACACACACACACACACACACACACACACACACACACAGGCTCCATCCATCCGTTGGGCTGTGTTCCACTTCAGGCACTAGCTCCCTTCTGTGCATCCTCCTCCACTCTACCTCTGCCTGTCAGATCAGTGGATGAGGCCTGAACAAACTCGCAGAGCTATGAAGACTAACCCGCGTTCTCGAATGGAACGTGTCCCGGGGAGAGTCCTTCCTCCTCGGCTGGCGGAGGTTCTAGAGAGGGGGACAGAGAGGCGGATGGAATTGGGGACACAGTTGCTGGCCTTGACAACCACATGAAAGAACCCCGTGTGTGTGTGTGTGTGTGTGTCCTGTAGGCTGGTAGAGGATCACCCGTGTCAGGTAACACAGGACGTCAATGTCAAGTTCCTTCCTGTCCCTGCTGGGGTTGTGTGGTCATCCCACTTACCTTGTCCAGATAGCCTACACCCCTTCTAGCCGCTAGCCTAGCCACTAGCCTAGCCTAGCCACTAGCCTAGCCATTAACCTAACCATAGCCCCTAACCTAGTCGTTAGCCTAACCTAGCCACTAGCCTAACCTTGCCACTAGCCTAACCTTGCCACTAGCCTAACCTTGCCACTAGCCTAACCTGTCTAACCTGTGTGAATGTGTCCTGTAGGCTGGTAGAGGATCACCCGTGTCAGGTAACACAGGAAGTCAATGTCAAGTTCCTTCCTGTCCCTGCTGGGGTTGTGTGGTCATCCCACTTACCTTGTCCAGATAGCCTACACCCCTTCTAGCCCCTAGCCTAACGTAGCCACTAGCCTAACCTAGCCACTAGCCTAGCCATTAACCTAACCATAGCCCCTAACCTAGTCGCTAGCCTAACCTAGCCACTAGCCTAACCTAGCCACTAGCCTAACCTTACTAGCCTAACCTAGCCACTAGCCTAGCCATTAACCTAACCATAGCTCCTAACCTAGTCGCTAGCCTAACCTAGTCGCTAGCCTAACTTAGTCACTAGCCTAACCTAGCCACTAGCCTAACCTAGCCACTAACCTTCTAACCTAGTCCCTAGCTAGCCCAACCTAGCCCCTAACATACACCTTTCTTATCAAGGGGTTATCAGAGACTCAGGGTGTATTCACACAGACACTAGTTAGTACGCACCAAATGAGCTTTGGGCCCGAGAGCGCTTCATTTAGGCCTGTGTGAACACAGCAATCGCACTCAGGTGCGCACCAAAACAGCTGCACCGAGACCCTCCAGAAGGGGTGGTCTCGGAGCGGCTTCAACCGAATTCTTGTGCGCACCAGTTATGGTGTGAAAGCGCGCGACCTTGGACCGACGCAACTACCTTGTGCACGCCACATGTTTGATCTAAAAAGTTTTTCATGACACACTTGCACGTGCCCCCAGAAAGATATTGACCAATGACAGCACTGAGCCTTTTCATGTGACTTGTGGTGTTACATTTGGACCAGAGTAACGAAAGTGCTGTGTGAAAGCGAACCGCAGTAGCTGAGAAATGAAAACAATGTATCACTTTCGCTTTTGGTGCGCATCAATGGTGCGCATTAACATATGTGAATACGCCCTCAGACACAAGTGTTGGTGCTCCATCTGCTCAGTAGAGAAGCTTGTAAAACCCTGACTGTCCTACAGCCAGGCAGACAGACAGCCGGTATGCAGACAGACAGCCAGGCAGACAGACAGCCAGGCAGGCAGACAGGCCGGCGATAAGGCAGACAGGATTGAATGAACAGGAACAGAGCAAACACAGCGGCCGGCTAGGTCAACACAGGTGTCTCTATCACAGTGAGACGTTACATAACGTCATTATGAAACGTCACGGCCATATCTGCTGAGACGACAGCTGAGAATGACAGCTCTGTCAATGCTCCGTTGTGTAACCAGTCGCTACAGTGGAGGGAAGGGACACTTCCTCAGCGACCATAATGCCCCCTAGTCTAGACCAGAGCTATAGAAGATGTCATATACTGACCATGTCTAGACGTGTCATAACTCCAGGTTACTCTGTGTCAAGATCGGCTCAATTCAGCCCAAGGTGATTCATTGACCGTGTAATAAAACAGATTTGTGTTGCATTGACAGCAGTGGCAGCTGCACAGCCTTCTGGGAGCTGGTGTCTGTGTTTGGGTGCAGGTCTGTGTCGGTGTAAAGCTGTTTAGAATGGAACACCGCTGTTATGTAACTACTGTGTTTGGAATGTTGAAACCTGGCATTCTCAAGACTCAACACATCCACTGTGGAAAGACTCAGGATGAGACGGATGTTTCCAGAACTGTGGACTCTTGAGCCCCTGATCAACACGTGCTTCCTGTCTCCACAGTCAGGCTCGGTCCAGCAGATGAGGTCTAAAGGACCCAGCATCAACAGCAGGAACAGCCTCTTATAGCTGGTGAGAACGCACACACACACACACAACCACACACACGCACACGCACACACATGCTCACACACACGCGCACGCACACACGCACACACACACAAACACACATACACACAGGCACATACGCACACTTAACATACAGAACCTTCTCTATGTACAGGACCATTCTCTTATAGCTAACACTGAACGCAAACCAAACAGAACACTCAACACACACATAATATATTATGTACTGGAAACTCAACACACATAATGTACTATGTACTGGACACTCAACACACATAATATACTATGTACTGGAGACTCAACACACATAATATACTATGTACTGGAAACTCAACACACATAATATACCTTGTACTGGACACTCAACACACATAATATACTATGTACTGGACACTCAACACACATAATATACTATGTACTGGAGACTCAACACACACAATATACTATGTACTGGACACTCAACACACATAATATACTATGT
>NC_140254.1:11900821-11918321 GCF_949987555.1 Borostomias antarcticus
ACCCTATAAGACCTCGCCCAAAAAGGTTCCCCCCCGAGAACCAATCCCAGCGCTTGCTGGAGGGAGAGAGGGAGGGAGGGAGAAGGTAAGAGGGAGGGAGGGAGGAGGGTGAGAGGGAGGGAGAGAGAGCGGGAGGGAGAGGGAGGGAAGGGGAGAGAGAGAGGGAGGGAGGGAAGGAGA
The DNA here is from genome assembly GCF_949987555.1 of Borostomias antarcticus. NCBI lineage: Eukaryota > Metazoa > Chordata > Actinopteri > Stomiiformes > Stomiidae > Borostomias > Borostomias antarcticus. The sequence continues at coordinate 11,901,002 of NC_140254.1, forward strand.
GAGGGAGGAGGAGGGAGGGAGAGAGGGAGGAGGGAGGGAGAGAGAGAGAGGGAGGAGGGAGGGCTCCTCTGCCCGTGTCTCAGCACACGGTTGTCTGTTAACCTGGACTCACAAACAATCCAGCCTCTTCCTCTGTTCCTCGCAGGCTTAAATACCACACACACACACACACACACACACACACACACACCAACACACACATCTCTCTGGGTCCACCTGTCAGACCTGCTCATACCAGAAGTGTTTTGATAACTTAACTGCCAAACTCTGTCTCCCTACATTCTGGAATGTTCTCCCCCAGTAGCATGTGTTCCCTTTGTGAGACAGACAGACAGTCAGACAGTCAGACAGACAGACAGACAGACAGGCAGACAGACGCAGGGCTGGGAGAACACAGACGCAGGGCTGGGAGAAGACTGATCCTCCGGCTGATGCTGAGACTCTAGACAGTCTCTTGGCTAATCTCCCGGAAGCGCTGAGCTATCAGTCGAGTGTATCTGTATCTGTCTCTCATAGCAACGTGAAGTGCTAGCGTCTCCATGCCTAGCGGGATAACGTCTCTGTTGTTATGCAACAGGCAACTCTGTGATGTGGTCAGAGGATCTCCATTGGTCCGGCTGTCTCTATGACAACCTACCGTACCGGTTTGAGAAACAGCACAGTGTCTGTAGATTGCATTGTAGTGGGGGTTTGGGGATCGAACCCGGGGTCGTTTGTAAGCGCTCTGTCCAGCAGGCCGGCAGGGCTGTCTCTCGTGGAGATGCAGGGAGCCAGCAGGCCAGGGTGGCTGCAGGGTTGTTGAGGGGAGATAGTGGTCCTATTCATATCACATGTTCTGCCACCTCCTAAAAGAGAACCACCATCTGGTCTGTGTCTCCTCAGTATTAGATTTAGAAGCTTTTGCTATGCACCATCAACGCCTGCTTTGTATTTTTTTGTGTGAATTTGCTCTTTTCTTAATATTTTACCGTTTTAGAAAATGACCCTCTCTCGCAGTTAACTGTTAGTTGTAAACTGGAGAGCTGCTTTCTATAAAATGATTTGTTTTTATTATGTTATCAAAATGTTTACTTTTCCTGTCTGAAAAGTACCCAGAATGCAGTGCTCTCACAGACCCTCCGCGTGGTCACACGCCTAGTCTTAAACAACAGAGTTAAAAGACAAACCTGAGATTATCCGTTGAAAGGGAGACTCAGCATAATCTGTGTTCACTAGTAATCCTGGTCTGTGGTTGAGATGTGACTGTGATGTTTCCAGAGGCTCCATCTTGCTGGTGTTTTTATTGCACGTGTGTGACTCCGCCCTCCAGCCAGGAAGTGCTTCCTGAGCTCAGAGGAGAGGGAGAGGATCTGTGGAAATGTTTTTACCTGCTTCGGGAAATACAATTGATATTTTATATCCCCCTGTGTGTGTCTCGTTTCTGTTCATCTTGTTCTCAAGGTGTGTATGTGAGTGTGAATGGGTGAATGAGGCCATTGTAAAGTGCTTTGGATAAAAGCGCTGTATAAGTGCAGTCCAAGGCTGGTTCACTTACAGAAACAAGAACATCAGCTGAATCTAGGTGTATCAAATGAGAAGACTTCTTCTCAACGAGATTAACCTAGTTATATTATTTAACCTGGTTAAATAAAATAATCACCCAAATATACAAACATACACCCACATGATGGATCTAATCCAGATGTTTTTCTCTAGTTAGGTAGGTAAGGGTGTTGGCGGTATCAAATCTCAACAACTCCACTTCCCTTTAACAATGGGCTGTTCCTATGAACCACTAATTCAGAACCACTCATAACACGCGCACACACACGTTCTCCCTCACGCACGCGCACACACATTTTCTCATGCACACACACACACATGAGGTTAGTATAGACCTGGTTAGTATAGAACCTGAACACAAACCAGACCTGGTTATAGAGCCTGAACATGTACCAGGCCTGGTTAATATAGAGCCTGAACATGGACCAGGCCTGGTTAATATAGAGCCTGAACACGGACCAGGCCTGGTTAATATAGAGCCTGAACATGGACCAGGCCTGGTTAATATAGAACCTGAACATGGACCAGGCCTGGTTAATATAGAGCCTGAACATGGACCAGACCTGGTTAATATAGAACCTGAACAGGGACCAGACCTGCTTAATATAGAGCCTGGACACAGGCCAGACCTGGTTAATATAGAACCTGAACACGGACCAGACCTGGTTATAAAGCCTGAACATGTACCAGACCTGCTTAATATAGAGCCTGAACACAGGCCAGACCTGGTTAATATAGAACCTGAACATGGACCAGACCTGGTTATAAAGCCTGAACATGTACCAGACCTGGTTAATATAGAGCCTGAACATGTACCAGACCGGCTTAATATAGAACCTGAACATGTACCAGACGTGCTTAATATAGAGCCCCAACCATCTACTCTATACCTCTCTCTACTCTGTCTCTCTGTACCTGTCTCTACTCTGTCTCTATTCTGTCTCTACTCTCTCTCTATACCTGTCTCTACTCTGTCTCTCTGTACCTGTCTCTACTCTGTCTCTATTCTGTTTCTACTCTGTCTCTCTGTACCTGTCTCTACTCTGTCTCTCTATACCTGTCTCTACTCTGTCTCTCTATACCTGTCTCTACTCTGTCTCTCTGTACCTGTCTCTACTCTGTCTCTCTACTCTGTCTCTATTCTGTTTCTACTCTGTCTCTATACCTGTCTCTACTCTCTATACCTGTCTCTACTCTGTCCCTATACCTGTCTATACTCTGTCTCTATTCTGTTTCTACTCTGTCTCTATACCTGTCTCTACTCTGTCTCTATACCTGTCTCTACTCTGTCTCTACTCTGTCCCTATACCTGTCTATACTCTGTCTCTATTCTGTCTCTACTCTCTCTCTATACCTGTTTATACTCTGTCTCTCTATACCTGCCTGGTTATCACAGTCTACTCTGCCGGTCTGTCTCTTTCTCTGTATGTTTGTCTGTCTGTATGTCTGATTGACAGCATAGTCAGAACACAGACTCCAGCAGCAGTCCACTCTCCTGTCCACTCTCATGTCCACTCTCCTGTCCACTCTCCAGTCCACTCTCATGTCCACTCTCCTGTCCACCATCTCAAACACACCTCTTAACCTGACTGAACTCAGAACACAGTGTTTATCAAAAACATCACATGCCAACTCCAATAACCCTGACCAATAATAACCCTGTGTGTGTATGTGTGTGTCCAGCCTCTGTTCCCTCTTCCTGTTTATTGAGTTTCCTCACAGTTACCTCACTTCCTCTCCCTGTCAGGGTACCATTTCCTGTGGGCCCAGTGTATTCACACACACACACACACACACACACACACACACTGCCAGGCAGTAGGCTCACCTTCTGGCAGTCTCCCTCCTTTATGAGGTGCTGCTGAGGGAGTCAGGGTGCTGGCGCCAAACAGCCTCTCCTCTCACCTCCTGTCCTCCTCTCCTCACTCCTCCTCTCTCCTCCTGTCCTCCTCCTCTCACCTCCTGTCCTCCTCCTCTCTCCTCACTCCTCCTCTCTCCTCTCCTCTCACCTCCTGTCCTCCTCTCCTCACTCTTCCTCTCTCCTCTCCTCTCACCTCCTGTCCTCCTCTCCTCCTCTCCTCTCACCTCCTGTCCTCCTCACTCTTCCTCTCTCCTCTCCTCTCAACTCCTGTCCTCCTCCTCTCCTCTCACCTCCTGTCCTCCTCCTCTCTCCTCACTCTTCCTCTCTCCTCTCCTCTCAACTCCTGTCCTCCTCTCCTTACTCCTCCTCTCTCCTCCTGTCCTCCTCTCCTCTCTCATCTCCTCCTTTCCTCCTCTCCTTCTCTTCTCTCCTCACTCCTCCTCTCTCCTCTCTGCTCTCCTCTCACCTCCTTTACTCCTCTCCTCACTCCTCTCTCCTCCTCTCTGCTCTCCTCTCACCTCCTTTCCTATCCTCACTACTCCTCTCTCCTCTCTCTCCTCACTCCTCCTCTCTCCTCACTCCTCCTCTCCTCTCCTCTCGAAACATGGACCAGACCTGCTTAATATAGAAACTGAACAGCAGCTCCCAACAACCACCGCCCTGATTCATACATAAACTGCTCTGCAAAACAACCTGACTGCATGTGTGTGTGCGTGTGTGTGTGTGCACGCGTGTGTGTGTGTGTTTGTGTGTGTATACATGCGTGCGTGTCTGTAATGCAATGAGTGTAAGTAATCGCTACAGGCTGTGAAGTACCATACAGTACAAGACAATAGAGTTTATTCAGAAACTTTTCTATTTATAGGATAATTTAACAGGGAGTATTTTGAAATCAAAATCATTCGTCATGTGAGTTATAAACATTAGCTTTGTGTATGGGACAATGGACAGGTCTGTGAGACAGAAGATAGACCTGTACTTCTCCTGATATAATGTTTACCATCAGTCTACGTCCATAAAACAGTGGCAGGCCAGACAGTGTGAAGTTTTATTGTTACGGGTTAATCTCTTTGATAACTTTTTTTTTGCGAGAGGCCTGTCCAAGACGGCCTGTGAGTATCTTATATCATTGTACACAGTTCCTGTGTCTTGTACATAATGAAAAATAACCTTGAATAAACATCCTGGAAAAGAAGGCAGACAGTAGCAAAAGAATATCCCCCAAACGATCATCTAAAATAGTCCAACAGAACAGAACACGTGCTCCTTACACAGTATGTCTCTGGTCCAGACCAGAACCGGGCCTTCGGCAGGGGTCCAACTGCACCCCTGTCAGTCAGCCCGGTGACGCCATGGTAACATGGTGACTGACAGTTCATAAACACGCTTTTTAAATCTCTCTGACCCGACACACAAACAGGGACTTCGGCCATCTTGTGGATTGGTAGTTTCAGTCCTGCGTTTTAAAATGGAGGATGTCTTCTTAACGTTGTCAGTTCCAGCCCCTGTGGAGTCCAGGTTTTTAATGTTATATGATCGTCACGTAAACATCCCGGTCCAGAGTCCAGTCCCACCACGGGCTGTACCAGAGGTCAAGGTTTTCATCCGCCATCTTGTGTGACCACTCTGGACCTGCTGTCCCAGAGACCAGTAGTGAGCATCAGCTACCCGGGTTCTCATCAAACCTGGAGGAACAAACAGAACACATGACCTGTTAGAACCTGACCAGTCACAGCAGAGAACACACAGCCTGTTAGAACCTGACCAGTCACAGCAGAGAACACGACCTGTTAGAACCTGACCAGTCACAGCAGAGAACACACAACCTGTTAGAACCTGACCAGTCACAGCAGAGAACACATGACCTGTTAGAACCTGACCAGTCACAGCAGAGAACACGACCTGTTAGAACCTGACCAGTCACAGCAGAGAACACACAACCTGTTAGAACCTGACCAGTCACAGCAGAGAACACATGACCTGTTAGAACCTGACCAGTCACAGCAGAGAACACACAACCTGTTAGAACCTGACCAGTCACAGCAGAGAACACACAACCTGTTAGAATCTGACCAGTCACAGCAGAGAACACGACCTGTTAGAACCTGACCAATCACAGCGGAGAACACACAGCCTGTTAGAACCTGACCAGTCACAGCAGAGAACACTCGACCTGGATGTACTGTACAGGATAGGACGCACTGCACTCACATACTGTCACACCGCACACACACACACACACACACACACACACACACACACACACACACACACACACTCACATCACACTGACTGCACTACTTTTTCTATATTGTTCTTTTTCTCAGCTCGCCCTTTGTTTTCCTATAGCATCTTTACTCGCTCTTTGCTCTGTCCTGTCTCTGCTCTGTCCTGTCTCTGCTCTGTCCTGTCTCTGCTCTGTCCTGTCTCTGCTCTGTCCTGTCTCTGCTCTGTCCTGTCTCTGCTCTGTCCTGTCTTTGATCTGTCCTGTCTCTGCTCTGTCCTGTCTCTGCTCTGTCCTGTCTCTGCTCTGTCCTGTCTCTGCTCTGTCCTGTCTCTGCTCTGTCCTGTCTCTGCTCTGTCCTGTCTCTGCTCTGTCCTGTCTCTGCTCTGTCCTGTCTCTGCACTGTCCTGTCTTTGCTCTGTCCTGTCTCTGCTCTGTCCTGTCTCTGCTCTGTCCTGTCTTTGCTCTGTCCTGTCTCTGCTCTGTCCTGTCTCTGCTCTGTCCTGTCTCTGCTCTGTCCTGTCTCTACTCTGTCCTGTCTCTGCTCTGTCCTGTCTCTACTCTGTCCTGTCTTTAAACTGTCCTGTCTTTGATCTGTCCTGTCTCTGCTCTGTCCTGTCTCTGCTCTGTCCTGTCTCTGCTCTGTCCTGTCTCTGCTCTGTCCTGTCTCGTCCTGCTCCCTGTCCATGTTGTCTCCATGTTATGCACCACGACCGAAAGCAAATTCCTGGTACGTTGAAAAACGACATGGTAATAAAACGAATTCTGATTCTGATCAGGGGGGAGGAGTCACACAAACTGACCCCAGACCAGCGTTGACTGCTGTAGGATGGAGGACTGAGGACACTCACTGTCTGACGACGTCTGGGATCTGCACACGCTCAGTAGGGATGTACTGGGACAGCTCCTGCAAGCTGGAGATGAACTGGAGCTTCCGGCTGAACTTGGAACTGAGAGAGGAGGAGGAGAGAAGGAGGAGGAGGAGGAGGAGAGAGGAGAGGAGGAGAAGGAGAGGAGGAAGAAGAGGAGGAGGTGAAGAGGAGGGGCAGAGAGGAGAGGAGGAGGAGGAGGAGAGAGAAGGAGGAGGATGGGAGAGGAGAGGAGGAGGAGAAGGAGGAGGAGAGAGGAGAGGAGGAGGAGGAGGAGGAGGAGAGGAGGAACAGGCCAGAGTAATGAGAGGCCAAACCGTATGTTATACGTAATAGTTTTGTGCCTTAATCAAAGTGTTACTCGGTGCCAAACCCCACAGGGACAATGATGATGAAGGTCCTGACCTGATGAAGGGTTTGATGATGGTGATGAGGGCCTTGATGTACCAGGTGGGGTGGACCACATATAAACCCTTCAGGTTCTTCCTCAACCTGGGGGCATACACAGGGCATGACTTATAACAACACACACACACACTACCAAAGGTGTGTGTGTGTCTAGACACGTTCAATCGGCTGAGTCAGGTTTCATCATCCCACTCATCTAGGGGCCTCAGACAGTCCACAGGAAGTCAAACAGGAAGTGGTCTACGTCCCTGTGCCAGCCAATCAAAGCCTACTGCTGAGTCGTCCTGAGTCATCCAATCAGAGCCTACCTTCTGTCGATGGTGGTGTAGCAGTCTCGGAGCCAGCCAATGGTAGGCAGCTTGGTTCTCTGAGCCAGGGCACACAGGTAGATGATGATGTAATCCTCTGACACCATCAGCTCCAACGTTCCCACAACGTACCTAGAACATAGACATTCAGACTGTATACCAAAGCACATTTTGTATTCTAAGGGAGGCCAACAAAATACCAACTTCTTTTAAAAACAAGAAATTCATATTTTGGTCCATGACTCAATAAAGGTTATTTTTTAATTCAGATAGTGCCTCAGATTCTCTTCAGACTGCCAGCCTACACCAGGGATAGCTACTGTGGTTTTTTATTGTTAAGATATTTGTATTACTTTTTTGTGTTACTGTTTATTTGTGTTTATTCCAGGCAAATAAACCCTTACTACCCAGATAAATAGCTTTAAACATTATTTTCTATGGTGGCGGCCTAAGTCTTTTCTACAGTACTGTATATACACACAGTGTGTGTGTGTGTGTGTGTGTGTGTGTGTGTGTGTGTGTGTGTGTGTGTGTGTGTCCTACCTGAAGAGGTTGTCCATGATATACTGATAGTTCTCTACGCTGTTGTCAGGGAGATAGCAGGAGGAGAACACAATGATGTCATTTGTCCTGTCTCCATAGTAACCTAGGGGGCCAGGGCAACAGAAATTTCAAAAATAAAAAGAGCTGCTTGTCCCCTCTACACACACACACACACATACACACACACACGCACACACACACAGCAGCCTATCCCAGCTCTGCCATGTGGACCTGCAGGGCTCTTTGACCCCGGGCTGACCTCCGTGGGACAGGACGCAGAGGTAGGGCTCCAGCACGCTCATGTTGACCTGGCTCCTCTGAGGAGGCTCTCCTGTGGTGAAACAGCGCCACCTGGTGCCCTGGCTGTCCACCTGGTCCTGCTCTAGACAGCCCACCCCGGCCTGGTTCGGCCTGGGACGACACGTAGCCACACCCAACCGCCACAGGTCCTCTGACGGAGAGAGGGGGAGGAGTCAGACGATGACAGATTAACGTGATGTCCTAAATGGAAATAACAGAATTTCCCCTCCAGGATTAATAAAGTATGATTCTCTCTTCCTGTTACATATGAGGGGATGTGGCTGGACAACGTCTCCGTTAGAGGTCGTGACCCCTGACCCCTCACCCTCCACGTCCAGATCGTAGCTGGGGAAGTGGAGGGACTCGCTGTCCGAGGGCGTTTCCATGGCGTCCAGGTCGATGTCCATCCCTGGGTCATCCTCGTCGTCGAGGGACGGGGAAAGCGTGGCGGCGGTGAAGTCGTCGGACACGCTGGACTCGCTGCGGCCCCCCAGAGACAGGCTGAGCGCCGGCGCCGCCAGACGCTTCTTCTTCCCGGGTCGCGACCCCAGAGCCAGGCTGCTGGGCGGGGCTAGCGTGACATCATCAATCTTTAATAGGGCTTATACCTTATCATGACATCATCAATATTATTGTCTTTCAAAATGCTTCAGTTAAATGTAAATGTACATATTCCAGGTCTCACCTGGTCTGGTCTCATCTGGTCTGGTCTCATCTGGTCTGGTCTCACCTGGTCTGGTCTCACCTGGTCTGGTCTCATCTGGTCTGGTCTCATCTGGTCTGGTCTTACCTGGTCTGGTCTCATCTGGTCTGGTCTCATCTGGTCTGGTCTCACCTGGTCTGGTCTCATCTGGTCTGGTCTCACCTGGTCTGGTCTCACCTGGTCTGGTCTCATCTGGTCTGGTCTCACCTGGTCTGGTCTCACCTGGTCTGTCTGCGGCTGAGGTGGAGCTCTCCTCTGAGACGTCAGCGTCACCAGCAGGGGGGCTGGGACCAACACAGAGTATTAGTTATTGATCATTAGATTATTAATTATTGATCGTTAGAGTATTAGTTATTGATCATTAAGTATTCATTATTGATCATTAGAGTATTAGTTATTGATCATTAGAGTATTAGCTATTGATCATTAAGAGTATTAGTTATTGATCATTAGAGTATTAGCTATTGATCATTAGAGTATTAGCTATTGATCTTTAGAGTATTAGTTATTGATAATTAGAGTATTAGTTATTGATCATTGAGTATTCGTTATTGATCATTGGAGTATTAATTATTGATCATTAGAGTATTAGTTATTGATCATTAGAGTATTAGTTATTGATCATTAGAGTATTAGCTATTGATCTTTAGAGTATTAGTTATTGATCATTAGAGTATTAGTTATTTATCATTAGATTATTAGTTATTGATCATTAAGTATTAGTTATTGATCATTAGAGTATTAGTTATTGATCTTTAGAGTATTAGTTATTGATCATTAGAGTATTAGTTATTGATCATTAGAGTATAAGTTATTGATCATTAGAGTATTAGTTATTGATCATTAGAGTATTAGCTATTGATCATTAAGAGTATAAGTTATTGATCATTAAAGTATTTGCTATTGATCATTAAGAGTACTAGTTATTGATCATTAGAGTATTAGCTATTGATCATTAGAGTATTAGTTATTGATCATTAGACAGTATTAGTTATTGATGGAGTATTAGTTACTGATCGGTAGAGTATTAAGTATTGATGGAGTATAAGTTATTGATAGGTAGAGTATCATTTATTGATGGAGCATTAGCTATTGATCGTTAGAGTATTAGTTACTGATCATTAGAGAGTAGACTTAACTGATCATTAAAGTATTAGTTATTGATCATTAGTGAGTATATTAGTTATTGATGGGTAGACTGTTGGTTGCCGTAGCTCTACTCTGTACTAGGCTCTACTCTGTACTAGGCTCTACTCTGTACTAGGCTAGACAGTAGTTAGGGATGGAAACTTGTTTCAGAGACTAGATGTCTAGAATGCAGTGGGCCAGAAAGTGCACATCGGCTACAATGCAAGAGCTGTTATGAAGATAGAGAAAACACACCACAATTAAAAGGTCTTGAACTGACCCCTTTTTTAAATACTTTCTCGCAAGTCAGAATCATGGAGCAAACTATAATAATAAACAAATATTATAAGGGGAAGTCAGTCTGGTGACTTTTTAGTGTGTGCTGTATTATTCTCTACGAGTTATTGACTCGCAGCTGAGCATATGGACACATATACAGACAGTTTGGATAGCTTTTATAAAGAGTTTATTTAATCTCTTGCATGATACTAGGATGTCATTAAAACTTTGATCTGGTCTGTTTGACCTCTGACCTGGAAGTGTCCTCCTTTAGCTCCTCCTCCTCTCTGGACTCCATGGTGATGATGATGTTGTTGTTGTTGTCGTTGTTTAGCTTCCCAACCAATCTACGAAATATCAGATCTTTTCAGTGACCCTGTGAGTGCCCTCTCTGCTGCCCTCTAGTGGCCAGTAGTGGAATCTACTCAGGCTTGTGGGACAGAGAAGCTGCTAAATGCACAGTAGCCTACTGTTCGGCCGATCAGCTGCTTTACATAAAAGCTGTACAGCTATCAGTGAGATGTGACTGTCTGAAACTCTTCACAAAACACGAGTTCCTTCTACTGACTTTCACTTACTGACTTTCAAAGTACAGTGAGTGATCCTCGACCCAGCTAAGAGGAACGCACAACTCAAGCTTTGTTCCAAAACAAATCAACAATGATCAGAACAATGTTACCTTGCTGAGCGCGGTTCTCTGGTCCTCTTGAAAACCTGTCAAACACCCTCCTCTCAGTCCCTGAGCCAGGCTGGCGTTACTGAGACAGTAACACACCTATCTGGCAGCTCCCAGTCAGAGTAACGCTATATGGCTGCGCAGCACTGAGGCGCGTTCACGTGAGGCCTGATCACCTGGCGGGGGGAGGGGGGGGCAAACAGGCCCGGCCCATCCCTGTAACCACGGTAATGTTGCCACACAAGCTCCTGCCTCGGAGGTGAGCGCCTGTATGAGCACGCTCGCCACGGGGAACAGGCTCTGTCCGTCTGGCTTGGCTGGTACCTCTGTATTGTATTGACAGACCATAATAGTCAGATGACGCCTCCTGCAGAGCAGAACATACACCACGTGACCAACAACAAGCTACTGTATGTCATAATGAAACATAGACCACTCAACCAACAACAAGCTACTGTAAGCCATAATGGGTGGAGTTTTGTCTGAATCTCCACGACAGCTCAGGCTGGTCTACAGACAGGTGATGGTGCCACATTTGTCATGTTATTTAATGGTGACATGGAATCCTTCCGATAACCCGGTGACATCTCTTCACGTTTCCTGCTGAGCTGACTTGACACCATATGATATGACACCAGGCTGTTCATATCTGGTCCCATAAACAGCTCCAGTGACGCCCAGAAATGACAGACTCAGCAGGTGACCTTTGGAGTTGACAGAGTCACTCTATCTGTTCCAATATCAACATTTCTCTCTGTGAAGTTTGACAAGTAGAGGCATGGCTAGGGATGAGCGCGCAAACATACACAAACACACACATGCACACACACACATACACACACAAACACAGTGTATGCTGGGAGTAGTGGTAAGGACACACCCTATGAGGAACACAGAGAATGAGAATGTTCTAGAATCTACGTTGTCATTTGAAAACATTCCACTCTCCCAACACCACCACCACCACTCACTACAATATGACCAGCATGGTGCTCACAGAACGAAGAGGAAGCAACATACTACTTGAGGAAAAACTAGAGACCAAAACATTTAGTGAAGCCATCTTTAATTAGAGACGTGTGGTTTCTATTCTAATCTTCTCGTACACCTGGTTTTCTCAGAGACATGGCAGAGCCACAGACACAGCAGATTCTCGTATTGCATAAACAGGAAGAACACCGGCAGCTGATTGTCCTGCAGGAGACACAGATGAGCGTTCGCAGCGGTCAAACAGACGCCGGCACCACGAGGCCCCCGGGTCGCCTGACTGACCTACTGTACAAATTATAAGCATTGGGTGTTTAAGATGACAGGTGATTGGTAGATTGGACAGGCAACCCGCACACCTCAAGAACAAGTTTTTAACCGCCGCGAACATGCAGAGACAGGGCTGTGCACACTGGCAAGAGCCATCTTCTAGCTACCGATTATTAACACTGCCAGGATGTGTCTTGTTATGACATCACCCCGTTATTCAGGGCGTGTCTCATTGTTATGACATCCCCCCGCTATTCAGGACGTGTCTCAGTGTTATGACATCACCCCGTTATTCAGGGCATGTCTCAGTGTTATGACATCACCCCGCTATTCAGTGCGTCTTGTTGTTATAACATCACCCCGTTAAGCAGGGCGTGTCTCGTTGTTATGACATCACCCCGCTATTCAGGGCGTGTCTTGTTGTAATGACATCACCCCATTATTCAGGGCCTGTCTCGTTGTTTTGACATCACTCAGTTAATCAGGGCATGTCTCATTGTTATGACATCACCCCATTATTCAGGGTGTGTCTCGTTGTTATGACATCACTCCATTATTCAGGGTGTGTCTCATTGTTATGACATCACCCCGTTAAGCTGGGCGTGTCTCGTTATGACATCACCCCATTATTCAGGGCGTGTCTTGTTGTTATGACATCACCCCGTTAATCAGGGCATCTCGTTGTTATGACATCACCCCGTTAATCAGGGCATCTCGTTGTTATGACATCACCCTGTTATTCAGGGCATGTCTCGTTGTTATGACATCACCCCGGTGGAAGACAAGGGGAGTGGCTGTTTAAGGGGGAGGTTACTAAGGAAGGAGGTGTTGCTAAGCAGGGTTGCTACTAGAGACATCTTTGGGTTGAAGCTGTGTTTGTGAAACCTGAAAATAAGAAGCCAGGTCAGTGCGTGTCGGTGTGTGAGTATGTTTACAATAAGCCTGTAAAGTAAACTACATATCCCATAATACACTTCAACACCATTAAGGTGTGGAGACAGTCAACAGATTTACCTCTCAACTTCATTCGTGTTGACTTCGGCAAAAAGACAATGCGTCATGCATGTTCAGGTTAAACTGAACTAACAAGAGTCCTGTGATATACCTGAGTACCCAGAACACAACCACTATCAGAACCATGCTAGAACTAGCATCTTCATAAACTAGAGACTATAGCAGAACCAAGCAGGCCAGAACACTTGCCTCCGCGCTGTCTAGATACAGCGTGGAACACAGTAACACACACAACAGCATGGTCCTCCTCCATAGTAAAACACAGGACAGGAAATACATCTTCAGATCAAGTTTCATCTTCAAACACCAGTCCACATTTCCTGATGTGTTCAGTGGCCAGGCTCAGTTTTGGTATCCACACAGATTCCAAGTCTGGGTGGGCGTGGCCAGGATGAGGACAGGGGGGTTGGATGTGAGGAAAGACAGCAGGTTCGGGAATGGAACAGAGCCACTGGCTAGAAAAGGACTTCCATGCAGACTAGCAGACAGGAGGTTCAGAGATTTATGTCCTGAACAGTGAACACTGGAATGACGCTGTGGTGACAACTCCACAACAAGCTGACCTACAGCTGTAGCACCACACAACCGCTCTGAATGCACACAGACTGGAGGCTGACTGTGTCTGCATGTATCAGTGAGAGAGAGAGAGAGAGGGAGAGAGAGAGAGCAGAGGTCACCGCTGGGAGTATATTTAGAGATGTGACTCAGACTCAGTTGGTTCTCATGACTGAACAGTGTTGCATCTGTCTCTCATTTTTCTCTCTCACTCTCTTTCTTTCTCTACTCATCTCTCATTTTACTTTAATGTCCTCATATTTGACTGAGGGAGCTCTCTCTCTCTCCAGGCACCAAGGAGGAGCCCTTCATACACTGCATCATTGTTGTTGTTGTTGTTGTTGTTGTTGTTATTGTTGTGATGTGCAGCCAACCACACTTCAATCAGGATCAGGGAGTCCTAGGAGAGGTCAAAGTTCAGGCTGAAGGCAGAAGAGGATTATTGCTCCTCCTCCCCCGCCCGCCCCCTGCCCCTCCCCCTCTCCCCCTCCCCTCCCCCCAGGTGGCTGAACCTCTCCAGGATGGCGTCGTGGTTGAAGCAGCCCAGCCCGGCGTCCAGCGGGCTGCCCTCCACCAGGCTGTTCATGGGCGTGGGCGGCACGCCCCCCTGGTCCTCCTCCCCCACGCCTGCTCCTCCGCCCTCCTCCCCCAGCAGACGGCGCCGGTGGTGCAGGGAGGCGGAGTAACAGCGGAGGCGTGGCTCCCCGCCCCCGTCGGAGGAGCACGGAGACAGCGACTGGTGGTCTGAGTGGTGATCCTCTAGCTCCTCCCCCACCTCCTCGCAGTGCACCTGCTTCCTGTCCCGCTCCACCAGGAAGTCTCTGAGGACGGGGAGGAGCTTCTTGCGAGAGGCGAGGGCATTGCCCTGATGATAGGCTTTGATGTCCTTATAAGGGCTGCTGGCCGGCGATAGGCTGAGAGACAGGGAGTGGGCGTGCTCTAATGCTCGGCTTACCTGAGGGGCACAGACCAATCAGAACAGACACAGCAGGAGGGAACCAATCAGAACAGAGTCTTTGTGCTGGTCTCTACTATTCCCTTTAAATGTAAATGTTGTGGCCAGGCTGCAGTTCCTACCTCCTCCCTGTAGAGGGTGCTGGAGCTGTATACAGCCAGCTGGCGACAAGGCTCGCCGCAGCCCTCGCTGAAGGAGATCGTCATGGCGACCAAAACGGCCAGGCGGTGCTTGTGACAGAACTCACAGAGCTCCTGCTGTAGGGTCCTCCTCTGCAGGAACAACTGACGGAATGCAACAACAAACAATAAACAACAAAACAACAACAGAAAGCAATAAACAACAACAACAGAAAGCAATGAACAACAAAAACAATAACAAACAAAAGTCAGAACAGTGCATTGTCGTGTATGGGGAGACTCTGGGTAGATTCTGAGAGGACCGAGGCGAACTTCTGAACTGCTATAACTAACTTCCTCCTGTAACTAACTTCTTGCTGGTACTAACTTCCTGCTGTAACTAACTTCCTGGTGTTACTGACTTCCTGCTGTAACTAACTTCCTGCTGTAACTAACTTCTTGCTGGTACTAACTTCCTGCTGTAACTAACTTCCTGGTGTTACTGACTTCCTGCTGTAACTAACTTCCTGCTGTAACTAACTTTCTGTTGTTACTAACTTCCTGCTGTAACTAACTTCCTGGTGTTACTAACTTCCTGCTGTAACTAACTTCCTGCTGTAACTAACGTCCTGCTGTAATTAATTTCCTGGTGTAATTAGCTTCCTGCTGTAACTAACTTCCTGGTGTAATTAACTTCATCCTGTAACTAACTTCCTGATGTTACTAACTTCCTGCTGTAACTAACTTCCTGCTGTTACTAATTTACTGGTGTAATTAACCTCCTGCTGTAACTATGTTCCTGGTGTTACTAACTTCCTGCTGTAACTAACTTCCTTCTGTAACTAATTCCCTGGTGTAATTAGCTTCCTGCTGTAACTAGCTTCCTGCTGTAACTAACTTCCTGGTGTAATTAATTTTGTGCTGTAACTAACTTCCTGATGTTAATAACTTCCTTGTGTAACACACTTCCTGCTGTTACGAACATTCAGCTTTAACTAAATTCCTGCTGTTACTAACTTCCTAAATACTATTTGGAAGTACTTTATGCTGAATGATCTGTTTTAACCATTTTTTTTCCTGTACAGGTACCTTTTAGGGACGAGCATCGGAAATTAGCTTTAGCTAAAAATGCCATGGTGTTGCACGAATAATTTATTCATGTTTAATGCATCTGTCCCTGCCAAATAAACAATAATTGTAACTACCTTCCTGCTGTAACTAACTTCCTGCTGTTACTAACTTCCTGCTGTAACTAACTTCTTGCTGTTACTAACTTCCTGCTGTAACTAACTTCCTGGTGTTACTAACTTCCTGCTGTAACTAACTTCCCGCTGTAACTAATTTACTGCTGTAACTAATTTCCTGGTGTAATTAACCTCCTGCTGAAACTAACTTCCCGATGTTACTAACTTCCTGCTGTAACTAACTTCCTGGTGTTACTAACTTCCTGCTGTAACTAACTTCCTGCTGTAACTAGCTTCCTGCTGTTACTAACTTCCTGCTGAAACTAACTTCCCGCTGTAACTAACTTACTGCTGTAACTAATTTCGTGGTGTAACTAATTTCCTGGTGTAACTAATTTCCTGGTGTAATTAACCCCCTGCTGTAACTAACTTCCTGATGTTACTAACTTCCTGCTGTAACTAACTTCCTGGTGTTACTAACTTCCTGCTGTAACTAACTTCCTGCTGTAACTAGCTTCCTGCTGTTACTAACTTCCTGCTGTAACTAACCTCCTTCTGTAACTAATTTCCTGGTGTAATTAACCTCCTGCTGTAACTAACTTCCTGCTGTTACTAACTTCCTGCTGCAACTAACCTCCTGGTGTTACCAACTTCCTGCTGTAACTAACTTCCTGCTGTAATTAATTTCCTGGTGTAATTAGCCTCCTGCTGTAACTAGCTTCCTGGTACAATTAACTTCCTGCTGTAACTAACTTCCTGCTGTTACTAACTTCCTGTTGTAACTAACTTCCTTCTTTAACTAGCTCCCTGTTGTAACTAACTTCCTGGTGTAATTAACTTCCTCCTGTAACTAACTTCCTGATGTTACTAACTTCCTTGTGTAACTAACTTCCTGCTGTTACTAACTTCCTGCTGCAACTTACTTCCTGCTGTTACTAACTTCCTGCTGTAACTAACTTCCTGCTGTAACAGGAAGTTCTGTACCTCCAGGGTCATGTAGACGGTGCAGACAGCCACTCTCAGGTCTCCCCCGGAGACAGTCTTCATGTCCTTAATAAGGATCTGCTCCGTGGACAGACCTGAAGCACACACACACGCACTCACAAATAAACACACACACACACACACACACGCACACAGACAGACACAGGAAGCTCAGCTGGTGCAACACAGATCACTATACAATCCATGTAGCATGAAATCCCTCCACAACGATGAGGGTTACTGGTGCTACTGTATCCAGGTCAGAGGCCAGGCAGTGACCTACTCCCTCCACTCTTCCTCACCTGAGAGGTCAAACCTGGCGTTGTGTAGGGACTGGAACAGGGCGCCCCTCGGTGGCAGGTCTGGGAAGCGCTCCTCCAGAAGGCGGGTCATCTGGCTGTCCCTGGGCGT
>NC_140254.1:11923321-11945821 GCF_949987555.1 Borostomias antarcticus
AATGCTCTCTGGCCTGCCGAGAACAAGATACATCCTCTATATCCACTATACTACAATAACAGCTGAAGTAATAGTACACTACACTACAACACTCTGAAAGGCCGAAGCATACTAAATATAGTACAATACCACCGGTATAATACTATACTACAATACTGTAACAACTGGAGTATACAATACTACAATACTCTGACACACTGGACGGCTGGAGTATAATACTTGAACAGTTGGAGCATACTGCTGCACTCTTCTGCAGTATAGCCATGCAAGGACAAGGACGGAGATAAAAACAAGCCCGAAATAGCCTGACTGAGAGAACAGGGGGCTGGCGGGGCGTTGAGGGATGGAGGAGTCACTGGACGGGAGGATGAATGTGGGACATGGAGGACAAGAGAGAGAGAGAGAGAGAGAGAGGTTTCTATCAAACGCCCTTGGAGAGGAGGGGAACTGTGAGCTCTCTCTTGCTGTATGACCAGTATTGGGTCAACACCCTCGCTCCATTCAAGACAGTGCTGCTCCCCCTGCAGTGTTAAAGTGGGCGGTTGTAGCTCAGTTGGTAGAGCGGGTCGTTCAGTGAACGAAGGGTCAGTGGTTCGAATCCCAGCTCCGACTGTCGACATGTCGAAGTGTCCTTGAGCAAGACACCTAACCCCAAATTGCTACCACCATTGGTGTATGAATGTGTGTGTGAATGGGTGAATGAGAGGCCATTGTAAAGCGCTTTGAGTGCCGCTAAGGTGGAAAAGCACTATATAAGTGCAGTCCATTTACCATTTAATGAGCAGCCCAGGCTGACAGAATGATCCTGGCCTTAAGGAGGATCATAGAGGAGGTGAAAAGGAACAACCTACTGTAACAGCAGTCCTGTGTTTTATTGATTTCAAAAAAGCATTTGATTCAATACACAGAGGCGTGATGGTGAAAATCCTTAAGGCCTACATGGTCCCTCTTAACCTACTCTGGGCCATAGAGGCCAGGTACAGCCAGAGTGGTAACCCTGGATGGCAACAGTGAGGAGTTCAACATCCTAACAGGGGTGCTACAGGGGGACACTCTTGCCCCCTTTCTCTTCATTGTCGCCCTGGACTACGTGCTTAGGAAAGCCATCAGTGGGCAGGAGCAGGAGCTTGGCTTCATAATAACACCTAGGAAGTCTAGAAGAAACTCTGCTGTAGTCCTGGCAGACCTGGACTACGCAGATGACATCTGTCTGATGTCCAACCGTGTGGAGCAGGCACAGGAGCTCTTGAACAGAGTAGAGGCAGAATGTGCCAGGGTTGGCCTCAGGTTGAATGCAAAGAAGACTGAGGCAATCACTTTCAACACCCCGCTGGACCACCCACCTCTCAAGACAGAAGGGGGCAATGCTCTGGCAGAAGTTAGCGACTTCAAATACCTGGGTTCCTAGGTCAAGTCATCAGAACAGGACCTTAAGGTGAGAAAAGCGCTGGCATGGAGGGCCCTGAATGGCATGAATAGTGTGTGGAACTCCAATCTCCCTCGACACATCAAACTGAGCTTCTTCCATGCGACCGTGGAGTCAGTCCTCCTATAGGGCTGTGAAACTTGGACCCTGAAGCCTACCATGCAGAAGTCTCTGGATGGGTGCTACACCAGAATGCTGCGTGTGGTACTAAATATCAACCAGAACGAGCATGTTACCAACAAGCATCTGTATGGGGGGCTACCAAAGCTGAGTGAGAAACTGGCCTTGAGTAAACTGGACAACCGCAATCACGGATAAACGGTAGGCGACTGTGGCAACTCGTTAAGTCGACCCAGCTGGTCCAATCTAGCTATGAGCGCGTTCACGGTAAAAGGGGAGGTATTTGCTCAAAATTACCAATCGCATACCTTATGGCGCGTTCTATGGGAGTACATCGATCTGGTACGAGTTCACGGGTGGGAAGTTACGGGTTTGACTGCCATTCCAGTGCATTTTTACGTGTAGAAGGTCGGAAAAACACGAGTTACGGGTTGCCTGGAATGCGCCACGCCCCCCTAATTAGCGTATAAGGAGCGAGCAAACAAAGAATAAATAAATGTGGAAATAAATGTGGAAAAGAATGTGAAAATAAATACATAAATAAATAAATGAATATGGAAATAAATGCAAGAAATAATTAATCAAACAATAAATAAATATAGAATTTTATACATTTAAATCAAATTTTATGTATTTATTTACACATTACTGCATTAATTTATTCATTCATTTAATTATTTTTGTGCATATTTATTCATTTATTTATTGGTCATTTGTTGAGTCATTTATTTATGTATTTATTTTTAATTTTGACAGGTTTGGTCCTCCATACCTTGTTGTCGGAAATGAAAAACAAAGAATAGATGTGTTACCATATCTAGACTCCATGGGTCTGAAGCCCAAAGACCACATCAGAAATCTTGGAGTTATCTTTGATAGTGATCTAAGTTTCAATAATCACATCAGCAATGTATGTAAAACAGCATATTATCACCTCAGAAATACCTTGAAGGTCCGTGATATTATCTCCATTGCCGACTGAGAAAAACTCATACACGCTTTTGTATCTAGCAGACTTGATTACTGTAATGCACTTTTACCCGGTCTACCCAAGAAATCCATTAAAAACCTGCAGCGAGTTCAAAATGCTGCTGTGCTGCTAGAATCCTAACGCGCACTAAAATGAGAGAACATATCACACATGCACTCCAATCCCTTCACTGGTTACCTGTAACTTTTAGAATTGATTTTAAGATTATTTTATTAGTTTTTAAATGTCTTCATGGTCTTGCCCCACTTTACCTCAGTGACATGATTGTGAGATATACTCCGGCTAGGCCACTTAGATCATCCGACAGCAATTTGCTGGTCATTCCGAAAACACGGATGACAAGTGGAGACTCAGCTTTTAGTTCCTATGGCCCTAAACTTTGGAATTCACTCCCAGATAACATTAGAGCCATTGACAGTGTCAGTAGTTTGAAAAAGAAACTCAAAACACATATTTTTACTGTTGCTTTTATTTAGGGTGACTGTTTTTAGAGAGTCCCTGGTTTTGTGGTTCCATATGCATGTTCTATTTTATTACTATTATATTTTTTATTTTATTTATATTATTTTGTTATGTGTATATGTATATAGGTATTTATGTGTGTGTATAAATGTTTTATATGTTCTGTGAAGCACTTTGTAAAACTCTTGTTTGAAACAGTGTTATTATTATTATTATTATTTTCCTAGATTCCGCCTTCGTGTGAGCTGGAGACGGCAATCTCGTTTTGATAACGATGATGCACATTTGGCTGTTGTATAGTTAAATTATAACACATAATTTTAGTGGTAGTAGTAGTAGTAATATACTGTGGTAGTAATGCAGTAGCATTGCATTAGTGATACAGTATCAATGTAGCAGTAATGCAGTATTAATGTAGTAGTAATGCAGTAGTATTGTAGCAGTAATGCAGTAGTATTGTGATAGTAATTCAGTATTAATGTAGTAGTAATGCAGTAGTATTGTAGTAGTTATGCAGTATTAATGTAGTAGTAATGCAGTAGTATTGTAGTAGTAATGCCTTATTAATGTAGTAGTATTGCAGTAGTATTGTAGTAGTAATGCAGTAGTCGACACAAACATACAACGTTCACATCCACAGTGACTCCTCAGGGGTCTATGGCCAGGAAGGTAATAATGATATTAAATATTATTATTATTAGATTAGATTAGATTAGCAACTACTATCGTCTAAAGCAGACCCTGTAAAACCAGAAACCACACTTATAAACCCTGGGCTTTAAACAGACCTCAACAGAGCTACCCTAGAGCCTCTATGGAGCCTGGCAGGCAACATCCACAGAGATCTTATTGATCCTGACAGGCAGCCTGCATCTGCTCTCTTCACCAAGGTTGCTCTATGTTGCCTGTCAGCCCTCCAGGCATAGTGACAGGGAGGGGACAGACAGACAGACAGACAGACAGGGAGGGGAGAGACAGAGAGAAAAGGAGAGGACAGACAGACAGACAGACAGACAGACAGACAGACAGACAGACAGACAGACGGGAGACAGAGAGACAGGGGTGGACAGAGCCAGGCTGTTAAACCCCAGGAATCTGGAAGTCAAGACTTCTGTCTAGAGAGCTGCCTGCCTGCCTGCTGTCTGTCTGTCCGCCTGCTCAGTGTGTGTGTGTGTGTGTGTGTGTGTGTGTGTGTGTGTGTATGTGTGTGTGTGCGCGTGTGTGTGTGCACATGTCTGTCTGTCTGCCTCATGGACAATGACCCAGGGCCAGGGGGCCAGGGTTAGGGCCAGGGGACCAGGGTTAGGGCCAGGGTTAGGGGGCCAGAACTGCCCTTCAGTGGACAGAATAGAACAGAATCAAATAGAACATGGCAGATTAGAACAGAATCAAATAGAACATGGCAGAATAGAACAGATGTACAAATGTCCTGAAAATGTCAAGAGCTTTGTAAGAGGATGTCTTGTTGTGAGTCTTGTTGTGTAGTAGTAATGCAGTAGTATTGTAGTAGTTATGCAGTATTAATGTAGTAGTAATGCAGTAGTATTGTAGTAGTAATGCCTTATTAATGTAGTAGTATTGCAGTAGTATTGTAGTAGTAATGCAGTAGCCGACACAAACATACAACGTTCACATCCACAGTGACTCCTCAGGGGTCTATGGCCAGGAAGGTAATAATGATATTTAATATTCTTATTATTAGATTAGATTAGATTAGCAACTACTATCGTCTAAAGCAGACCCTGTAAAACCAGAAACCACACTTATAAACCCTGGGCTTTAAACAGACCTCCACAGAGCTACCCTAGAGCCTCTATGGAGCCTGGCAGGCAACATCCACAGAGATCTTATTGATCCTGACAGGCAGCCTGCATCTGCTCTCTTCACCAAGGTTGCTCTATGTTGCCTGTCAGCCCTCCAGGCATAGTGACAGGGAGGGGACAGACAGACAGACAGACAGACAGACAGACAGACAGACAGACAGACAGACAGACAGAGAGACAGACAGACAGACAGACAGACAGACAGACAGACAGACAGACAGACAGACAGACAGACAGACGGGAGACAGAGAGACAGGGGTGGACAGAGCCAGGCTGTTAAACCACAGGAATCTGGAAGTCAAGACTTCTGTCTAGAGAGCTGCCTGCCTGCCTGCTGTCTGTCTGTCCGCCTGCTCAGTGTGTGTGTGTGTGTGTGTGTGTGTGTGTGTGTGCGTGTGTGTGTGTGTGTGCACATGTCTGTCTGTCTGCCTCATGGACAATGGGGACCAGGGGACCAGGGTTAGGGCCAGGGTTAGGGGGCCAGAACTGCCCTTCAGTGGACAGAATAGAACAGAATCAAATAGAACATGGCAGATTAGAACAGAATCAAATAGAACATGGCAGATTAGAACAGAATCAAATAGAACATGGCAGAATAGAACAGATGTACACTCCTGAAAATGTCAAGAGCTTTGTAAGAGGATGTCTTGTTGTGAGTCTTGTTGTGTGTCTTGTTGTGTGTCTTTGGATAAAAGCGTCAGCTGAATGACTGTAATGTAATGTCTTGCTGTGTGTCTTGTTGTGTCTTGCTGTGTCTTGTTGTGTGTCTTGTTGTGTGGTTGTGTGTCTTGTTTTGTGGTTGTGTGTCTTGATGTGTCTTGTTGTGTGTCTTGTGTCTTGTTGTGTGGTTGTGTGCCTTTTTGTGTGGTTGTGTGTCTTGTGTCTTGCTGTGTCTTGTTGTGTCTTGTTGTGTGGTTGTGTGTCCTGTTGTGTGGTTGTGTTTCCTGTTGTGTGGTTGTGTGTCTTGTTGTGTGGTTGTGTCTTGTTGTGTGGTTGTGTGTCCTGTTGTGTGGTTGTGTGTGTTGATGTGTAGTTGTGTGTCTTGTTGTGTGGTTGTGTGTCCTGTTGTGTGGTTGTGTGTCTTGTTGTGTGGTTGTGTGTCCTGTTGTGTGGTTGTGTGTCTTGTTGTGTGGTTGTGTGTCCTGTTGTGTGGTTGCGTGTCCTGTTGTGTGGTTGTGTGTCTTGTTGTGTGGTTGTGTGTCCTGTTGTGTCTTGTTGTGTGTCTTGTTGTATGGTTGTGTGTCCTGTTGTGTGGTTGTGTGTCTTGTTGTGTGTACCAGTAGCTCCCCCTTTCTCAGCTCTGACAGGTCCTGACCAGTCATGTGACATCATCACCACCCCAGGTCCTGGCCTGGTCACATGACCCTGGCGTTAGAGCAGCTGTGAAGAAATATGCAGACTAGTATTCAGCCCAGAGTTACACAATGTGCTGATGTTGGAACGGAGTCAGTGTTTGATTTAGTTTAGTTAGTTTAAAAAAGGACAGTTTGCACTGAGAAAATACACAGTACATAATATCAGGCACACATATGCGCACACACATGCACACACACAAACACACACACACACATTTTCTGCCTTTGCCCTGTAAACACCCCCTCAAGGTTTTATAACAGGTTTTATAATCTGTCCCATGTCTCCATCCTGAGCTGCACCCAGAAGGCTGCACTTCCTTACTTACCAGCCCTGATATTGGTCTGTGGTGTGGGCTCTGCTTCTGAATCCCTCCATCCCTCCCATCCATCCATCTATGCATCCATCTGTCATCTCTCCATCCATCCATCCCTCCATCTCTCCATCCATCCATCCATCCATCCATCCATCCATCTAAGCATCCTCATGCCTTGGTTCTGTTGTGACAGTGAACTTCTTTATCAACATGGATGCAGCATGCAGCACAGGTGCAAAAATATGTTTTTTGTGTGTGTTTGTTTGCTTGTTTGTTTTTACAAAGACTGACATCCAAAACAGTTTATTCATTGGATCGTAAAACTGCAAGTCTGACATGAGCGGCCGTGTCCTCGCAGCTAGCAGCGCGGGACAGGCAGCAGCCCACGCGCGGTGCTACTACTGTACACACAACTACACCCGGCGAAAGAGTGACACAAGCATCCCTGTAGTACAATACCACCAGACTCATCTCCTACCACCAGACTCATATCTCCTACCTTCACTGCGGCGCTGCAGCTACGAAGAAAGCCGTCCATGTTCGCCAGCAGAGCACGGCCGATATCCTGTCCTCTGCAGTAAGTTGACAGATAGCTGGCGGGTTAGAGAGAGAGAGAGAGAGAGAGAGAGAGAGAGAGAGAGAGAGAGAAGAGAGAAGAGAGAGAGAGCAGGGGGGGGGCTCTGGTCTGTTGGTGTAGTGTGTTGTTGCAGCTCTCACGTGTGAGAGGTGGGCGTGTTTACATCGGTAAATATTCCTCTAGGGTCGTACTGTACCGTTGCGATCCATCGGATGGGTGTAAGTAGCTGCGCGGCTCAGCGTGCGCGTGTCGGTTGGACGTGGTGACGTCATTGTTTACAGCCTGTTAGCGGAAGTGGACAATGTAAATAGCCTGGTCATCTGTTCATCTGTCTGTCTAGCAGCGGGGTTACACAACCTGGACTATAGTTGGTCTGAATACTATTTAATGTAATTTTCTCTTGATCGATAAACACTTGTTAACATCAAGTCGAATTTCGGACCAAGTGAGATATTTGCGTGGTCGTCAGCTGACTTCATGCTTGTGGTGAGTTGTTTTCTTTCCAGCAGTTCAGCAGCTAGCAGGTTAGCTTAGCTTGGCTAGCTAGAGCTGCCATCATCACGCTTCTCCAGGGGAGCTGCCGTCGGGTTAGCACGGTGTTGGCAGCACGGCGATATCGCCAGCCCGCCTGTTATGCTCATGTCAGTTTTGGCGTTGTAATATTAGGCAGCTATTCAAATGCGTTCTCCATCACCGCTGTCTTATGTTTTAGCTGTTGTAAATAGCTACTAACTAACACGTTTACCGTAGCGGTCTGTCACCAGCTGGCTAGCGAGTAGCTAAGCAAGCGAGTTCATATTTAACGTTATCTCAAATCAGGTGAATTTGAAACTCAAACAGAGCACTTGGATCGTAACCACCAACTATGATTATACTGGAACGAATAAATTACTGTTTTAATAGCATAGCTAAGTTAGCTGATGTCATTGTGCAATTGTCTTGCAGGTTTGGTGTCCAGGAATATGGTCACCCGAGAAGTGCACCCTCTCTAAGCTAGCTAAATAGGACGGTCAGCCTGAAGACCAGCGACATCCTGAAAAGCTACCTAGCTTAGTCACCAGCCCTGTCACGAGGCTGGAGGGGAACAAGCCTGACTAAAGCACTGCTGGTGTCACCTGCCCTAAAAACAAAACACACCCATTCTCACAACTCTCCAACCTGCTGTCTCTTTGAGGAGAAAGACACACGTTAGTTGGTTATCTGGACAGTAAAGTCTTGTAGGTTTAAACCTGTTATATTCAGTTACTCCAGTCACTCTCAGTTGTAGCTCAGTTTGATCTGGTATGCCGATGTTTTTGCTGCCCAAAACTATTCAACCATATTTATCTTACTGGAAGCTTTAACTGTATCTCACATATTTATCTGGCAGGAAGCTTTAACTGTATCTCACATATTTATCTGACAGGAAGCTTTATACTGTAACATGCACAGAGGCAGGGCTGGAAATTACTTGTAAAATAGTTGTTGTTTTGGTGTTACTACTTGTTTTGGTTAATCTTGATGTTTTGCATTAAGATTTCTGGAGTATATATTTTCTGTAGTTTGTTGAGTTTTGTACTTTTTTTATTGTGTGAAGCTGAACCCAGCGGGTCGAGTCGAGGCTGTTATCAGAAAACCCAAACTTGAACTGGGAGCGAATGTAACGTGACATTAGATTAGAAGCTGCTGCTGCTGGCTGATGTGAAGGGAGACAGAGAAGCCAACCGCAGATCCTCCTGTAACCGTCTGTCTGTCTGCTGCGAGGAAATGCTGTTCACTCAGGAATGAGCCTCCCTCTCAAACAAATCACTGCCAACTTAGAAACACCTAAACACACTAGCCTCATGTAAAGGGCTGTCTACGTCTGAAGTCTCAATCACCCTCAGCGGTCCCTCAAGCCAACTTGGCCTTACTTTTTAAATCTTAAGTGCTACAGTCAAGATGGCCGCCGCCGATGGCGAGCAGGTGGGTGGGGATCTACTGAGCATGTGCAGAGAGGACCTGGCCCTGTCTGCCAAAGACGTAACTCTCGCACCAGCGGTCTCCATGGCAGCGGGGGACAACCCCCCCAAAGTGGAGCCTGAGGCCTCCCCCAAGCCCGCCCCCGCTACCGACACCCCCGCCATGGACGCAGAGGCCTCGGACACACCCAGGGAAACTACAACCCCCACACCCGCCGTGGGAACTACAACCCCCACACCCAGGGAAACTACAACCCCCACACCCGCCGTAGGAACTACAACCCCCACACCCACCGGGTCTGAGAACAACGGCAGCCCGGGGGCCTCAGCTTCCAGCCCTCCATCCGCAGCCCAGCCAGAGGTCCAGGCAGAAGTCCAGACGGAGGGGGAGCTGTCGGAGGAGCTCTCCCAGTTCCAGACCACCTTGGGGGGCTCGGAGGACCAGGGCCAGTCCTCGGACTCGGCCTCCTTCTCCATCCCCAGCCTGGAGCTGTCGGACGGCGCGACAGGGAACTCCCTGGACGAGGCGCCGTCCTCCTCCTACTCCGCCCTGGGGGCCAAGGGCCGCTCCCCCTCAGCCGACCTCCCCTGCCTGGGGGAGGAGGCCCTGGCCGCCGGGGGCGGGGCTGGAGGCGGGGCCGCTGCTCCTGCCGCTGCTGTGGTTTCTCCTCCGGCCACAGGGGGCGCTGCCGCCGCCCCGGAGCCCGAGCCCGCCACGCCGGCGTACTACTTTGTGAAGTGGATCACATGGAAGGAGAAGAAGACGCCCATCATCACACAAAGCGAGAATGGACCCTGTCCCCTGCTGGCCATCATGAACACCCTGTTCCTCCGGTGGAAGGTGCGTTCTTCTGAGTACCTCACAGCCAAACACTCGTCTGAGTAGCAGCGATTACTAGCTCCTCTCTCCAGGAGGGCTTCTGCTAGAGTAGGAAACAGACCCAGGGCCCAGTCCCAAACCAACCACTAGGTCCTAGGCGTTACCTTGTGTGCCTCATCAATGGGTCTGTTCCATATCCATTCGGCAAGGCCTTGGGCTAAGGGGTTGACTGGTGATGGGGTAATCATTCCGGTTCGAGTTTAGAAATGAATCAACATCACTCTGGGCTCTGAGTCATGTTCTCTCTAGAAAGAAAACGTGTGTCTGGATCACGTGTGCTCTGTGGTCTCTCCCCAGGCCAAGCTACCTGCCCAGACAGAAGTAATCACCACAGAGGATCTGATGGCTCACCTGGGTGAGACAACTGGGCCATCTTTACTCTGAAGAGAAGGAATGTCTGTACACTGTATATAGTACTGTAGCTCCCACAAATAACATCTAGGGCCATCTTTGGAGTACAGGAAGACAGCTCAGTACGGTGGTTAAACCTGGGGTCATCACACCCAGAGAAAACTGCTCCGCTCACATGAACATATGCTGACCTGATTATCATGCAGTCACTAGTCACCTCTGTCTAGTCTGCAGCTATGGAGACATACAGTATAGCCCACACTCCTAGTTGGTTATTATCTGAGTGAGGACTCATGTTCTCTTTCTGTGTGTGTGTGTGTGTTGGTGTTCCCTCTGCCACAGGAGAGTGTGTATTGTCCATTAAGCCCAGGGAGAAGGCTGAAGGCATGGAGCTCAACTTCCAGCAGGTATGTGGGATGTAAACACGCTGTCAGCCTGCTAATGTTACTGTAACCCTTCCAGGGGGAGGGAGGGAGATGGGAAGGGGAATGGGGAGGTATAAATTACATTATTAACCCTCCCCTTCCCCTAGACATGGAACCTGGTACCTCAAGATTAACAAGGACCCTTTTTTAGCCACTTATCCTAGTGGTAAAGTATTTTAATCCTGTAACAACCTGTGTGTGTGCGTGCGTGCGCGCATGTGTGTGCGTGCTCGAACATGTGTGTGTGTGTGTTTCTAGAACATGAGTGATGCCATGGCTGTCCTGCCCAAGCTGTCTACAGGTCTGGACGTCAACGTGCGCTTCACCGGTGTGTCAGACTTCGAGTACACCCCAGAATGCATTGTGTTTGACCTGCTGAACATTCCTCTGTACCATGGCTGGCTGGTGGACCCACAGGTAGGGGCTTTCACAGTAAAAGTCCTCCTGAAAGTGTTGTCCTTTTCAAAGTCTTGTAGTCCTTTCATATTAAAAGTCCTTCTCAAAGTCTTCCAGACCTTTCACAGTAAAAGTCTTTCTAAAAGTAGTTCAGTCCTTTAACAGTAAAAGTCCTTCTCAAAGTCTTCCAGTCATTTCACAGTAAAAGTCCTTCTTAGTCTTCTAGTCATTTCACAGTAAAAGTCAAGATTAAAGATTCCTTTTATTTGTCACATGTATGGTGTACAGTCACAGTGAAATGTTGCTACCGACTACAAGATTATGCTCAATACATAGCCCTTTTCCACCAGAAGGACAATATCGCGTGCGTGGTCTATAGATTGGCTGTTAACAACTGTACTTTACTCCATGATAAGAGTGGTAATCGACCGCTTCAGCTATGTGTAAATGTGCGCCAGGAAGGCTCCCAAGTGTGAATCTCTCTATGCTAAGTGCCACCACCAGCCATCCAACTGACTTTATACAAATTATAATTGACAATCCCTAAAACAATAGTGTGATGACGACCTACTATATTTATAATGAAGTAGACTACGCAAGCCACTTTTGTGACACACCACCTAAACAATTTTACACATGCCTATATCTCCAAGCTGCTGACATATAACGGTTCCGCTCAAAACTGGTCGAAACGCGGGCCTGTTCCCTAGATAGAACCAAGGTTCCAAGAATTCTGAACCGAACCTGTTCACGAACCAGAGTTACTTTGGTGGAAAAGGGCTAACAGATAAACTCCAACACTCAGTATTCATACTTCTCAAAGTCTTCCAGTCCTTTCACAGTAAAAGTCAGTAAAGGTCACTATCCTTCACTCCGCTGGACAGTAGGACCAGCACAGTGTAGGTCAGATTGAAGTCGATATTGAGTCGATTTATATAGCACTACTCATACAAACAAATGTAGCACACAGTGCTTTACAGAAAAATTAACAGTTACAAGTTCGATTTACGGCACATTTTGTAAAAAAAAATATATATATATATCTTGATGGACGTTTGAGAGAACTTTTATACTCCGGGAGCAAAGACACCATGGTCTTCGGCTAAAAAAGAGTCAGACAAAAGAAGATAACGTACACAAATAAATATTGGACTGGCTTTTACCATCTGGAGAGAGGTTGGAGTTACTTTGGGCATCAAAAGCGACTTGGATCTCGCCTTTCTCCTCCTCGACGCGTAAGTAGCTAAATTCAGGTTCATAAGCAACGTTAGCCAGCCTAGTCCCCCTAAAATGTTAGCTACCATGTATTTCTGTATTATACCGACTAACATGGTGTAGGCATACACTAACATACATGGATACAGTTCCAGCAAGCTAACTAGATACCAAACGTTTTCTCCCACTCAGGCGAGTGGTCAGTCTTAATGTAATCGGCTGATTTAGCCATGTGTTTGTGTAACGTTAGCCATGTATTTAGCTGATAAATCAGGAACAATGGGTAATTGATCGATGTCGGACCTGTTTTTCAATCGTAGTTGCAATGCTGGGCCCATTGTAGTCATGATAGGAAGCCTGTTTCAAGCTGTTTTCCTTTTTACAGCTACAGAGAGGGCCCTTCCTATTTCAACTGACTAGTGAATATGCGGCTGGGGGGGTGGGGGTGTGAGGGTGCATATCCATATATGGAGTGAAAACGCCCACTTGTTTATGTCTGATACGCTGCGCCACTGCCCCATCTAGTGGCCCAAAAAAATCGAACTGAGCGCCTTTAAGATAGTAGATAAAAATAAATAGTAGAAAAAAAATAAGAGAATAAAATAGGACAGATCATATACAGGTATGGTAAAAGAGAATAGAAAGTAAGTAAAAAAAATAAAATAAATGTTAGTGAGTATAATAAAAAGTATATTGGTAAAACAACATGATGAAAGCAAGATTAAAAAGAAGAAAAGGTTGTAAGGTTATAAATGTTTGTAAACTAGGAGCCTCTAAGTTCTGTAGCTGTAGTATGTTCAGTATGTTTCTAACGTGTGGTCTCTCCTCAGAGATGTTCAGTATGTTTCTAACGTGTGGTCTCTCCAGAAATGTTCAGTATATTTCTAATGTGTGGTCTGTCCTCAGAGCTCAGAGATATTCAGTAGATATTCAGTATATTTCTAACATGAGGTCTCTCCTCAGAGCTCAGATATATTCAGTATGTTTCTAACGTGTGGTCTCTCCTCAGAGCCCAGAGATATTCGGTATGTTTCTAACGTGTGGTGTCTCAGAGCCCAGAGATATTCAGCATGTTTCTGTGTGGTCTCTCCTGTGGTCTCTCAGAACTCAGAGATATTCAGCATGTTTCTGTGTGGTCTCTCCTGTGGTCTCTCAGAGCCCAGAGATGGCGTCGGCCGTGGGGAAGCTGAGCTACAACCAGCTGGTGGAGAAGATCATCGACTACAAGCACTCAGCAGACTGTAGCCTCGTCAGCGAAGGTGACCCCCGACCCCGACCCTAACTACCCTTTAACTCTGACTAAAAACACTCAGCTCACCTTCCACTCATCTTCTTGTTTATATTTTTAGTGAAGCTTAACATGATCCATACAAGCAATGTGGTCATTTTCATAGGCTTTTAAAGCCTTTTCTATCCTAGCCATCTGTAATACTCGGTTCTTAAACATAATAAAGTTACAATACAAATTTCACAAGCATATGAGGACTGATTAAGTAAATAATAAAAGATAGAAATTAATATAACTAAAAAGCTAGAACTAGAGAGTTGTGGTGTACCTCCATGATACTCAAGAATAAGAAAAAACTAAATAAAAAAGACAGATATTTACATTAAACTGGCGCGAGCGTGTACACAACAATATGTCGGGCTCTCTGGGTTCATGGCAGGGCTAGTAGGCTACTGGTTAGTTAGTAACCAGTAACGGCTAGTTCACGTTAACGAGAGGCTACTGTACATTGATGTTAGAACAGAAAAGGTAGACGATCGTGGAATAGACTAAACAAATGTGGACAAAATATAATACAACAGTAGAGCTAATAGATACAAAATAAAGGGTTGCTGGATAAGGAAATGGGTTGAGTGACAAGAGCCGTTGTTATGGAAACGGTAAACATTCTCCACTCGTTGCTTTGGTGTGAATAGTTCAGTTTTAGAATGTTGCAAAGCACAGTTTTGGGTTACTGTTGCAGGTGGCTGCAAGTTGCAACCAGTCTCATAGCAAATCTTGTATGTGAACTGGGCTATAGAATCCTAGATAAACGTCCTCCATTAGAACCAACCTGTTCTTAGAATCCTAGATAAACCTCCGCCATAGGAACCAACCTGTTCTTAAAATCCTAGATAAACCTCCGCCATAGGAACCAACCCTTTCCAAAGGCAGGGTGCCCAAATACAGGATCTCCAGTTGAAATTGGATGTCCACTTTGAGTGCTTTTTGCAAAACCTCATGTACCTCCTTCCAGAAATAGATTAGTAATGGGCACAACGACAACATATAGAACGTTTCTCCTCAGATAACCCACATCTTCTCCAGCAACTGGAAGAACTGCTGTCATGATTCTTTTGAGCTGGAGTAATGAAGAACCTAATGAGCTCTCCATAAAACTGAACTTAAGTTCTCCATTGTGGCTCACATTCGTTTTCCCATTCTTCTTCTTCTGATATACAACGTTTCCTCCCTTCACATTTTTGTTTTACATACAATGAGTTATATTTTTGTTGTTGTTGACACCTATAAAGTGTTGATGGTTTTCTGGTTGGATTTGAAAACATAGGCCTCTATGAAGACTTTTAATAGAATATAATCAAAGTACCTTTGTTTATTTGCCTTCACTAATTGCTCAATATAATGCCGAACTTGAAGAAATCTTTAAAAATCATTATTATTTAAATCATGCATCTTCAGATTTTGAAAGCTGTTCTCTGACCCCTGCTGGAGAAAACCACTCACATTCTGACCCCATGACCTTTCACCTCTTAACCCCGTGAGATTTGTATGGTCAATTCGCCTTATTCACCTGGCAGCCAGACTCTGATTGTTTTTCACTGCCGTTGTTTTCGCGTTTGGAAATGCATGGAGGTGAATGAGCCATAGTTAGCCGTCAGCTGCATTCACTCCCATGTATTTCCAAACGCGAAAACAACGGCAGTGAAAAACAATGAGTCTGGTAATGATGAGTTTGTAACCCCGATAGTGTATTCAGCCTTATTTTGACTATTTTGGTTCTTGAAGTGGTGTTTTTACAGTGAATTTTTAACATTGAAGGCAACGGGCACTTCCGCATCCGCACCCCTAATTACGTCAGACTGACCATTATGGCAGCTGAGGTGAATAAGGCGAATACTACTGAAAGCCCTCTATTTGGTGCGCCCTCTATCCAGGCCTGGTAGCGGAGCAGTTCCTGGAGTCCACGGCCACCCAGCTGTCCTATCACGGCCTGTGTGAGCTCAACACCACCGCCGCGGAGGGAGAGATCTCCGTCTTCTTCAGGAACAACCACTTCAGCACCATGATCAAGCACAAGGTGTGTGTGTGTGTGTGTGCTTCGCTATTGTGTGTTGTGATTGTATGTTTGTGTAAGTCGCAATTGTGTGTTTGTGTGTGTGTGTGCTTATGCGTGTGCGTGTGTTTATGCGTGCGTGTGTGTGCGCGTGTGTTTATGCGTGCGTGTGTGTTTATGCGTGTGTGTGCGCGTGTGTGTTTATGCGTGTGTGTGTGTGTGTGTTTATGCGTGTGTGTGTAACCTCTGACCCTCCAGGGCCACCTGTACCTGCTGGTGACGGACCAGGGCTTCCTTCGGGAGGAGGGTCTGGTGTGGGAGAGCCTGCACAACGTGGAGGGGGACGGGAACTTCTGTGACTCGGACTTCCGCCTGTGCCACCCTCCCCAGAGGGCGCTGCCCGCGCTGGGCGCCCCCGACACCAGCCAGCCCACGGCCCAGCAGCAGCAGAGGCAGATCGACCAGGTCAGACCACGCCCCCTAACCACGCTGCTGCTTACATTACATTAGTCATTTAGCAGATGCTTTTATCCAAAGCGACTAACAATAATTGCATTTAACGTAGGAAAAGCCAATGTACTACTACTTTCTAGAGCTCACAAGTGCATCTCCTTTCTAAAACAAGTGACTAAGATCATAATCTAGTGCTGAAGGCAAAGTGCAAGAATAGCAAACTAAAATCCAGTAGGTGCTTAAGAGGGAGGATGGTCATGTGTGTTCAGGAGGCTGCAGACGGACGCGGGGGTGTGAGCTGGTCACCAGAGACCCAGGCGGTCCGTACCGCCCCCCCCCTCCCAGCTGGTCACCAGAGACCCAGGCGGTCCGTACCGCCCCCCCCCTCCCAGCTGGTCACCAGAGACCCAGGCGATCCGTACCGCCCCCCCTCCCAGCTGGTCACCAGAGACCCAGGCAGTCCGTACCGCCCCCCTCCCAGCTGCAGTCTGTCTCCTCTGGGTCTGAACGGCCTGAGAAAGGGCCAGACGCTCATTAGCCAAAAAGAAGAGCCCAACAGTGCCTTTGAAACCCCAAAGGGAAGCCAAGAGATTGACCTGATGAGAATGGGTTCACATACAACAGCTAAAACCGTTATTAACTGTTTAGAATGTTCCACAACTTTCAACTGTCTCTCATAGACGTATAATGTGTTGGTTGGCTGCCCTTGACATCGGTCAATGATCGAGAAATAATTGACCTGTAGGATGCGCGATTGTCCAATCAGAATCAAGTGTTTCAGAGAGCGGTGTAATAAAGGCACATACAGTATCAGAGAGTGTCTGCCTCCCTCCCTCTCTCCAGGGCTGGCTCGTGGCCATGTGTCTTACATATCTGTGTGTGTGTGTGTGTGTGTGTCCGTCCGTCCGTCCGTCCGTCCAGGACTACCTGGTGGCCATGTCCCTCCAGCAGGCTCAGGGGGAGGCCCCGGGGCCCCTCAGCGACCTGGAGCTGGCCCAACAGCTGCAGGAGGAGGAGTACCAACAACAACAACAACAACAACAGCAGCAGGGTCCCTCTCAGCCACATACACAGCAGGTCAAGCACACAAGATTCCACACAAGGTTCCACACAAGGTTCCACATCAGAACAGCTCACGTCGCCCTGTTCACTATGTGTGGGACAGAGGAGAAAATCACAGCACTATGGAATGAGGTGCAAACCTGTTACGTTTCAGGGAAAATCGCAGTTTAGACCGGTAAACTGTTTTTCAACATTTTTATTTTCCCGATTTCTAAGAACCTAGCTCGATGATGTCATGGAGCCTTAATCATCATAGTGAGCGCATCTTGTGATGCGTACAGTGAAGTGATGCATTGAAACTCCATTAGGACACTCTTGAGATGGTCTAAACCAGCCTGATACAGGGTTCCCACGATCCTTAAAAAGTCTTAAAAGGCATTGAATTCATTAATCTTAAAATAAGGCCTTAAAGGAGTAGTAAAGGGAAAATTCATGTTTAGCCCTGTTTTAAGGTTACTTATGATCATATACAATTTACTACTCCTTTAATTGGTATTAAAATGTCTTAAATCAATCTTTCAAAGTCTTAAAAATGCTAAGACATGGGAAGTAGAATTTTTGTGTCACGATTTCAATTCAAAATCGAATGAGCTTTCGACTTCAAACTTCGAAATCAAAAGCAGGTTCGCAATTACTTTTTTTCTCCCCGCCCCCATGTGCCAGCTGAATCATGCCATGGGTTTAGTACCACAGCGGAGAGCTTTAACACAAGCACTGATGCATTCAGCCTGTCCTGGTGTGTGAACCTTCTTAAAGACCTCTGGTAATGGAGGTGTCCATAGCTGCCTCAGCCCTGCTTCACCAGCAGCAGCTCTCCTAACTCAGAACCAGATAATGAACATTCAGTTCCCAAACCGTAGCACTCCTTATTGTTTTGTCAGGCAAAAAAAACACACTTATATTTTCAGGGAATTCCACACATATATGAAGTACAAGTGATTCTGATCACCGATCCGACATCCATCTACTAGACGTGTTTTTTCCATTTTCAAAGAACTTTTTTTTTCCTCAAAAATCTAATCAGAATTGCTTGTATTACATACCTGTGAAAGTTCATGACAATTGGAGAAAAAAGGAAATTTGTTCTGAAAAAACGCCATTGTTTTTTCAGACGGAAAAAAAAAAGTTATCCTCTCCTCATGGAATTCCACACATGTATGGGTCCTGCTTCTAAAATGTCTTAAAATTGTTTCTAAATCCATTAATTTGGGACTTTTTTTTTGACTCTCCACTCTTTAGTGGAGCCCCCTAGAGGCTTGAGATTGACCATCTATCTTCACTAGGACAACCTCTACGCACCCGTATCTTTGGAAAAACTACAAAGTTGAGCAGAGATACCAACCCTTGGCACAGGTCTTACAGGCCATATATTTTTCCTCCTGGGGATCTCTGCTCTCTACTGAAGTGTTTTCTTCATTTTTAAATAACTTTTTTTCCCCAAAAAATTAGGGGGTGGAGCTGAATTAAATTCTTAACTACTCGGCCTAGGAAGGGGCTAGAGACACCTGGGGGGTAGATCTCTAATTTGTTCACATGCCCTCTGGCTCACTGTCAGAGTGCCACAAGCAGAGAGTCTGCGACATTTCTCACAGTATTAGTGTGCTACAGAGTTCAGTAAGTGACGCCAACAGCAGAAAAAATAAAAATGCCATGTGACTAATCCCCATATCCTCATGCAAAACCCCACTGTAAATCCACATTTTAAATCATTTAAATGAACATTAAAAATAATTCTTCCCAGGGGGCCGTGCTCCTGGGCCTCTCCCAGACGAGGTCGCATCATGAACAAAGGTTTGGTTTCTAACTCTGGTTGTTTCTTTTTTTTTTTCCCTTCCAGGTCAGAGGTCAAGTGCCAGGCCAACAGGGATCGAGAAGACGAGAGAAAGACTCAGACTGTGTCATACTATAGCCAGACCTCCCTGCCTCCTCCTCCTCCTCTCCTCCTCACCATAACCAGTCTCTGTGATCCCCTCTGGTCCCAGTCTGCCAACCCCGTACCACACACACACACACACACACACACACACACACACACACACACACACACACACCCTCTAATAGTGTGAGTTAGGCATCAGTTCCCCTGCCATCCAAGACTCCTCTCACCAAACCCTCACCTGGAGGTTGTACACAACAGGCCAGCAGGGGGCATCAGTGTTCAACTGCCCTTGTCTACATACTTGTGAAGTCCACAGTAGTAACCAGTCTGTAAGGCTGTAACCAGTCTGTAACTAGTCTAAGGTTGGCGGTCAAGCTGTAGAGGTCAGAGGTCAGTCAGGACATGGGATCTGGACCTGAGCCGGTTCTGAGGTTGACATGGCTCAGTGGAGAGACAGACAGGATCCTAGCGCCCTTCCTGCCCCGCCCTGACCCCCACCACCCAGAAGAGCAGAGCCTTGTGTGTGTCTGATCTAGCCTCGCCTGGCTTGGCCTGGTCTAGCCTGTTCTGGTCTAGCTTGGCCTGGTCTAGCCTGTTCTGGTCTAGCCTGTTCTGGTCTAGCCTGGCCTGGTCTAGCCTGTTCTGGTCTAGCCTGGTCTTGTCTGGTCTGTGGAGAGGAGCCATTCTTTCAGGGAGGAAGTTACCGTAATTACATTCCTGTCTCATACAGAGGGAGGCACACCTGCTTCGATACTTTAACCAGCGCTGCTGGGGCCTCTAGAGCTGGGGCCTCTAGTGCTGGGGCCTCTAGAGCTGGGGCCTCTAGAGCTGGGGCCTCTAGAGCTGGGGCCTCTAGAGCTGGGGCCTCTAGTGCTGGGGCCTCTAGAGCTGGGGCCTCTAGTGCTGGGGCCTGTGCTTGAATAGTGTTATGTGTGCTGGGGCCCTGGGTTGAGTGGAGACCCTCTGGAGGTGCTCAGGGGAAGCTCTGCAGGGGGCCACATAGTTAATATGCAAGAGGGAGAGAGAGAGAGAGAGAGAGCGCTGTGTGGTTGGCTGAAGGCCTCTTCTGATGGTGTCCGTTACTCGTATGGAAGGAGCCGAAGGCAGCACTGTGCACTTGAACCAGAGAGCATTTGATGGATGGTACTGACGTGTGAAGGCCAGTCCTGGTGTGTGTGTGTGTGTTTGAGGTGGCGGTTGTCATTGTTATTGAAGGACTGTAACACGATATGCAGACGCTGAGTCCTCAGTTCTCATGGACATGGGATCCAGGGACCTTTTATGAAGTACCTTTAGGGGAGGGGCTTACAGCAACACTAGACCACACCCACTTGTCAGCAAGTCTTAATTGTCACAACCTCTTATTGCTTCGTATTTAATTTGTTGTCATTAAAGGAAAATCTAAACCAACGTTCTGGTGTTTTCTGTCTGAGTTCATGTTCCTCTGGTTAGTCTGTAGATGCTCAACCAGCAGCAATAAATAGTTTGATGATGTAGCTGTTCGTCACACAGCTTCTATTGAGTCTGTAGATGCTTGACCATGAATAAAACTAAACCCAACTAGTTGCAATGAGAGTGGAGTTTATGGTTTGGCTGTAGGAGTCACTCAAAATAAAGTGTTCTGTCACCAGGATTGATACACAGCCATTATAAAAAGTGATTCTGATTAAGTTGCCATTCAAAAGAGGAACAAAATCTTTATTAAAAAAAAAACGTCAGGTTTTATTGAGTGAGTCATGCATTAGTCTGGTCCTGATAGAACGTCTCTACCATGTAGAAAAGGCTCAACATAACGTAAGGAAGGTTCTGTGACAGAAGTAACGTTATTCTCTCCATGGTAGAAAAACAAAAAAAACAAAAACGGACACTAGAACTTCCCCTTTAAGGGGCAAATACACATTCTACTGGTCTCTGGTGTCCAGGATGACGTGACCAAATATGGACAAGTACTGGAACGCTCCCCACCAATGGAGTGGCAGAGATTCAGTCTGGGGGTGGGACCAAACACAGATAAACGCACTTCTGAGTTGTGTTGGAACGCTAAGAGTTGGAATCGTAGGAGATTCCTGATGTCTGCGGTAGGAAGGACTGGGAAGGCGACAGGAGAATCTGGACATGTTGCTGATGGGATCCTGGGCGGGAACCAACAGTGCTCTGATGACACCAACCACCCTCAGGGTCAAGGGTCACGGTGGCTTTCCTCTCAGACCCTGCACACGGGCATGAGAGGCTCTGGCCAGTAGGTGGAGCTAGAAGCCTCTGAAGATGAGACCAGGGTTGGGGTCATGATAAGGGTCATGGTTGGGGTAAAGGTCATCCCAGGGCTCCCACTCAGATATGTCCTTCAAAAGGTCAGGGGTCAAACTTCCTCATAAAGCACTTCTGGGAAACATGACCTGCACGCCCTCAGCGTCACGGCAACAATTGCATTGATAAAAAAGTAGTCCCTTCTGTACCAGTCGAGGGTCAAGGGTCAGGTCACAGGAAACAGCTGCTTTACCATATAACCACCAACCGAACTCATAACCACAGACTAAAGTACATACAGCTGGACGTAGGAGAGCCTTGGGCTTCCTGTCTGCCACTAGTGGTTATACACATGGCCCTGTCGGCCAATCACACCACAGCAGCCCTGAACAGGTGACAGACGTCGCAGAGGTCATCTGGGTCGGCCGCTCCGCGAGCCATCAGGCAATACTGAACACGGCGTCACATCTGAACACGCCATCACGTCTGAACGCGCCATCATGTCTGAACACGCCATCATGTCTGAACAGGCGCAGTCACGTCTGAACACGCCATCATGTCTGAACACGCGCCATCATGTCTGAACACGCCATCATGTCTGAACACGCCATCATGTCTGAACAGGCAGTCACATCTGAACACGTGCCATCATGTCTGAACGTGCGTCATCAAGTCTAGAGACTGACAGAGAAACCGGCTTAGTAGAATTAACATGTAAAAACATGGACATATCCAGGAGTCAAGCTCATACTGTTTAAAAGTGGGAGGAGTGGTCTGTCATTCATCTGCCAGACCATCAGTCACATTGTTTTGAGCATTCGTTAAATATGCAAAATGAAGTTAACGTAACATACGTATATAGTAATAACATTAATAAGCGTCATAGTAATACATTAATATACATATTTAGTAAAGGGTTACAGACCTACATTAGTGGAACATCAATATGAGTTTTTGCATAAATCTGTTGCAACAGTTTTTGTCATGTCACCACAGGTAGTAATTTTGGTTTAACTGGGAAAACGAGAAAACAATCAAACTAATGTTTTAGAGATGAGTTGGTCTTAGTTCACAGAAAACTTCCAGTTCATTTGAAAAACGTCAACGTTCAAACCTGATCCTTAACGATACAGAACTACAGTAGTGTGTAATCACCCAGACAAACAGTCACACACAGTAGATTTCTACAGTCTTCTCTCTCTCTCCCTATTTCTCTTTTTCTCTCTCTCCCTCTCTTTCTCTCTCTCCCCCTCTCCCTCGGCTTATATTTGATCATCCCAGACTCTCCTAAATAACCCCAGGG
>NC_140254.1:11950821-11958321 GCF_949987555.1 Borostomias antarcticus
TCGGTAACAGTGGTTGGTGGTGACCTCTGACCTGGTCAGCTGACCTACCTGACCTTCTCCTGCCAGGGTTCCTTCAGCGCCACGGCTGAGGGGTCCTCAGGATCACGGCGGAACGTGGTTGGAGTGTGAGCCAGGTTCTCCGACAGACGGCGCCTAGAACCAGAGAGCAGACACATGGTTTCAGATACAGAACCATGTGACCCACTGTGGGATTATCTACTCACATGAGCAGGCCTTAAAGATGCTCTGTTTCATTTCATTTCAATTTCATTTCAAACCTTTATTTATTCTCAAAAAGACTCGCTGAGATTACAAACACAATACAACAAATGAACAAATTAAAACATAAAACAGAACAACACATTTAGCATAGAAACAAAATAACGATAAATAAGATGAGAAAGATAAGTAAGGTGCGTGTGTGCGTGCATGTGTGTGTGTGCGTGCGTGCGTGTACCTGATGTCCCCAGCAGCGATGAAGACGGGCTCCTTGCTCTCCAGGCTGGTGATGCTGTCCACTGAGAACTGAGACACGTTGTCACTGCTGCAGGTCTGGGCCTCAGGCAGCTACAACACACACACACACACACTCTACTGTTACAATAGACAGACTCTGCTGTTACAATAGACACACACTCTACTGTTACAATAGACACACACTCTACTGTTACAATAGGCAGAACCAGTGAGAGGTTCTACTGTTCTCCATGGCTAGTATGTCTAGTATTAGTACAGAGCTTTCATAGGCAGCTGGAGGCTTCAGAGACCAGACCAGGCCAGGCCAGACCAGACCAGACCAGACCACCCCAGGCTAGGTTAGACCAGGACCAGACCAGGCCAGGCCAGGCTAGGTTAGACCAGGACAAGACCAGGCCAGACCAGACCACGCCAGACCAGACCACGCCAGGCTAAGTTAGACCAGGACCAGACCAGACCAGGACAGGACAGGACAGGACAGGCCAGACCAGACCAGGCCAGGCCAGACCAGACCAGGCCAGGCCAGGCCAGGCCAGGCGAGACCAGGCCAGACCAGACCACGCCAGGCTAGGTTAGACCAGGACCAGACCAGTCCAGACCAGGCCAGGCTAGGTTAGATCAGGACCAGACCAGACCAGACCAGGCCAGCCCAGCCCAGCCCAGCCCAGCCCAGCCCAGCCCAGCCCAGCCCAGCCCAGACCAGCCCAGACCAGACCAGACCAGGCCCAGGCCCAGACCAGGCCCAGGCCCAGGCCCAGGCCAGACCAGCCAGGGCTCTCACCTCTACCTGCAGGTCCCCGATGTCGTCCACGGCCCAGGCCTCGTCGTCGTTGTCGTAGTTGGTGACGGTGGAGAAGCTTCCCGCGCGCTGCTCTGCCGTGATCCCGCCCCCTCCACCGCTGCAGTCCGGAAGGTTCTCGGCCGAGCGGGCGCTACGGATACGCGTCTCCGGGATACGCAGGGGAACAGAGGACGTCTCGAAGCTCTCCACCTCCAGCACCTCCACGTAGATGATGTAGGGGGCCTGGGGGGGTAAATGGTAAATGGACTGCACTTATATAGCGCTTTTCCACCTTAGCGGCACTCAAAGCGTTTTATAATGGCCTCTCATTCACCCATTCACACACACATTCACACACCAATGGCGGTAGCTGCCATGCAAGGTGCTAACCTGCTCATTGGGAGCAATTAGGGGGTTAGGTGTCTTGCTCAAGGACACTTCGACATGTGGACAGTCAGAGCTGGGATTCGAACCCCTGACCCTTCGATCACTGAATGACCCGCTCTTCCAACTGAGCTACAGCAGATTCATGTGTGTACCATCACCCCTCAGTTGAGTACTACAGAGTGTGTTATCTGTGTGTGTG
The DNA here is from genome assembly GCF_949987555.1 of Borostomias antarcticus. Classification (NCBI taxonomy): domain Eukaryota; kingdom Metazoa; phylum Chordata; class Actinopteri; order Stomiiformes; family Stomiidae; genus Borostomias; species Borostomias antarcticus. The sequence goes on from NC_140254.1 coordinate 11,952,666, forward strand.
TGTGTGTGTGTGTGTGTGTGTGTCTGTGTGTGTCTGTGTGTGTGTGTAGGTGTAGGTGTATGTGCACTATTCTTGCACTTTTCAGGACTAGATTATGTCACTTGTTCAGAAAGGAGATGCACTTGTGAGTTCTGGTGAGTAGTAGTACACTGACTACCTATGTTTAATACAATTATTGTTAGTTGCTTTGGATAAAAGCGTCTGATAAATGACTAATGTAATGCATGTGTAATGCGTGCAGATGTGTGTGTGTCTGTGTGTGTGTGTGTCTGTGTGTGTGTGTGTGTCTATGTGTGTGTGTCTATGTGTGCATGTACAGTATAAGTGCATCCTCTCCTCTACTTGTCCTTGGAGTTGAGCACCACGTGTGTGTGTGTGTGTGTGTGTACCTTGTCTTTGGAGTTGAGCACCACGGCCTGTGTGTGTGTGTGTGTGTGTGTACCTTGTCTTTGGAGTTGAGCACCACGGCCTGTGTGTGTGTGTGTGTGTGTGTACCTTGTCTTTGGAGTTGAGCACCACAGCCTGTGTGTGTGTGTGTGTGTGTGTGTGTGTGCGCGTGTGTGTGTACCTTGTCTTTGGAGTTGAGCACCACGGCCTGTGTGTGTGTGTGTGTGTGTGTACCTTGTCTTTAGAGTTGAGCTCCACGGCCTGTGTGTGTGTGTGTGTGTGTGTGTGTGTGTGTGTGTGTGTGTGTGTGTGTGTGTGTGTGTGTGCGCGCATGTGTGTACCTTGTCTTTGGAGTTGAGCACCACGGCCTGTGTGTGTGTGTATGTGTGTGTACCTTGTCTTTGGAGTTGAGCACCACGGCCTGTGTGTGTGTGTGTGTGTGTGTGTGTGTGTGTGTGTGTGTGTGTGTGTGTACCTTGTCTTTGGAGTTGAGCACCACGGCCTGTGTGTGGGGCACGCGGGCGACGTGGTGGTCGAAGGCGGCGGTGGGCAGCCAGACGCGGGCGGGCAGCTTGTGGTTGAGCAGCGACAGCTCTGAGATCAGCCGCTGGGTCTTCTGCTCCTTGGTGGGCAGCGTGGCCAAGCGCTTCCCGATGCCCATCAGGGACTTGATGAAGTCCCTCTGGGGGCGCAGACGCTCCGGCTGGGGGGGTGGGGGGTGGGGGTCGGGTGTTAGTTACATAACCTGCTTTTTAAAGAAAAATCCACTTCCAAGCAAAGCAAAATTTCATTTCAAGCTGCATCACACCGCAGTGAAGTAGGAACTTCTGACTTCCTCCAAAAACATTATTTAATCTCCCAGATCAGAGCCCTAGAGAGATCACAGGCAGGGGGGGTTGGGGTTTTAAAGGTGAGAGCAGGTCTGGATGGCAGAACAAACAAGAGTAAAGGGACTTTGGACATAAAGGCCACATCTACAACCAAGCAGATACTAGGGTAGTGGAGGGTTGTTCACCAGCTGCAGTACCGGATTCTGACAGCAGGGGTCAGCAGTGCCGCAGCAGCAGAAAGTCCAGGCCACAGAAAGGTGGACAGACACTCCTGGCTTCCTAGAGCCGCTTGGCCGGGGTCTGTGGAGATGTTTAGTCACCACCCAGGCCTCCAACATCCTCCTGACAGCGAGGCCTGGACTCAGCGCTGGAGAAGTAGGTCAGAAAACAAACCAGGAAGTTCCTTGTTCCACTCTGTCTCTAAACACTGTATGACTGTGAAGAAACAGACGTGTCCATATGAATGTCCACCGTCCTGAAACGTCACAGAGGGTTATGGAGGGACAGTCCAGTAAACGCTCTGTTGACTGTACTTCCTGTCAGGTCAAGGCCGGTTACTCTGCCTTCTTCAGACTTCCTGCCTCACACTTCCTGAAAACTGCATGCTGGGTAGAAAGTTCCCCTCAGATCTGGGCTCTGATTTCCATATTCAAAATCTCCTCCACCACAAAAGAACGGTCCACCAACTAAAGACTAAACACAACTACGGAAAAGGCCAAATACTGGCTAAAACCCCCAGGAGAGTTTTTGAGAAAGTCTGATAATTGCTCTACCACCGTTTAGGTCATACAATGGATGTGGGTGGGCACCTTGAAAAATCATTCAAAAAACATGTTAAACTCTCAATTTCAAAGACTTTGAGACTTTGAGAGTTTCACTTGTCTTTGAAATTGAGAGTTTAACATGTTTTTTTGAATGATTTTTCAAGGTGCCCACCCACATCCATTGTATGACCTAAACGGTGGTAGAGCAATTATCAGACTTTCTCAAAAGTGCTAGTTTTGTCAACGTTTTGATCTGAACCATTGTATATGATCATAAGTAACCTTAAAACAGGGCTAAACATGATTTTCCATTTACTACTCCTTTAAAGCTTAAAACTGATCCAACGCTGCAGCTGCTGATGTCACTTGTCCTTTACTGAGGGCATTACTACTGTAGCGATTACTCTAGTCTAGACAAATGTACTTCACTGTAAGTCGCTCTGGATAAAAGTGTCTGCTAAATGACTGAAATGTAAATGTGATCCCTTCCCTCTCCCTTCTGAGCGTCTTACATCATGTTTCAGCGGTTGGCTTCTTCTGTTTTCCTGCTCCATTCTAGAGTTACTACATGTGTTCCTACATGTCCTGGGACTCCGGGTAGCACAGGCAGCACTATGATGTCTCTCACCCCACGGACAGAGACCTGCCAGGGCTGGGAGCAAGGAACACATCCCTCTCCTCCCCTCTGCTCCTATCCTCCCCTCTCCTCCTCTCCTACCCTCGTCTCCTCCCCTCGTCTCCTCTTCTCCCCTCTGCTCCCCTCTCCTCCTCGCATCCCCTCCCCTCTCGTCCTCGTCTCCTCCCCTCCCCATACTCCTCTCCTCCCCTATACTCCTCTCTCCTCTCCTGCCCTATACTCATCTCTCCTCCCCTCGTCTCCTCTCCTCCCCTCGTCTCCTCTCCTCCCCTCATCTCCAATTCTCCCCTCGACTCCTCTCCTCCCCTTAGGAGTTCAGTAAGCAGGGGGGCTAAGGGAGGCTGAGGGAGGCTGAGGGGGGCTGAGGGGGGCTGAGAGAGGCTGAGGGGGGCTGAGAGAGGCTGAGGGGGGCTGAGGGGGGCTGAGGGGGGCTGAGAGAGGCTGAGGGGGGCTGAGAGAGGCTGAGGGGGGCTGAAGGGGGCTGAGGGGGGCTGAGGGAGGCTGAGGGGGGCTGAGGGGGGCTGAGGGGGGCTGAGGGAGGCTGAGGGGGGCTGAGGGGGGCTGAGGGAGGCTGAGGGGGGCTGAGGGGGGCTGAGAGAGGCTGAGGGGGGCTGAAGGGGGCTGAAGGGGGGCTGAGGGAGGCTGAGGGGGGCTGAGGGAGGCTGAGGCTACACAGAGAACAGAACAAGGTGGGGCTAGAATGCATTGTCTACTCTATAAAGGACAGCACTGCATAATAGTACACACACACACACACACACACACACACACACACACACACACACACACACACACACACACACACACAGTAGTCTAGGACACGCAGCACACAGCACCACGTGTGCCCTCCTCCTCTAAAGCGCTGCGCGTGGGCGGGACTAATGGTTCCCGTGGTAACGGGTTCTGAGGCAGAGAGAGAGAGAGAGAGAGAGAGAGGGGCAGTAGTAGTATTAGATGAGCCAGGATCCATCCTATGCTACCGTCTCATGTCCCCGTTCAGAAGCTGCTCTGTGGGGAAGAACAGAAAGAAACAGGCCCCTCCTCTTCACGCCCCAGCGGGGCTGTTGCCACGACGACATGAGGGGGTAGGGAGGGGGAGGGGTGCAGAAGGGCATGCTGGGTACTGACAGCTGAACAGAGAGGGTAAACAAAGAACCACACACTCAGCAACACACAATCAGCAACATAATCAGCAGCATACTCCTACTATTCACTACTCACTCCTACTACTCACTACTAACTCCTACTACTCACTACTCACTCCTACTACTCACTACTCACTCCTACTACTCACTACTAACTCCTACTACTCACTACTCACTCCTACTACTCACTCCTCACTCCTACTACTCACTCCTACTACTCACTCCTCACTCCTACTACTCACTACTCACTCCTACTACTCACTCCTACTCCTCACTCCTACTACTCACTCCTCACTCCTACTACTCACTACTAACTCCTACTACTCACTACTCACCCCTACTACTCACTCCTACTACTCACTCCTCACTCCTACTACTCACTCCTACTACTCACTTCTACTACTCACTCCTACTACTCACTCCTCACTCCTACTACTCACTTCTACTACTCACTCCTACTACTCACTCCTACTACTCACTCCTACTACTCACTCCTCACTCCTACTACTCACTCCTACTACTCACTACTCACTCCTACTACTCACTCCTACTCCTCACTCCTACTACTCACTCCTCACTCCTACTACTCACTACTCACTCCTACTACTCACTCCTCACTCCTACTACTCACTCCTCACTCCTGCTACTCACTCCTCACTCCTGCTACTCACTCCTCACTCCTGCTACTCACTCCTCACTCCTACTACTTACTACTCACTCCTACTACTCACTACTCACTCCTACTACTCGCTACTCACTCCTCCTACCTACCTACTACCCTATCTAAACTATTCACTACTCACTCCTACTACTCACTCCTACTACTCACTCCTACTATTCACTACTCACTCCTACTACTCACTACTCACTCCTACTACTCACTCCTCACTCCTACTACTCACTACTCACTCCTACTACTCACTCCTACTCCTCACTCCTACCTCCTCACTCCTACTACTCACTCCTACTACTCACTACTCACTCCTACTACTCACTCCTCACTCCTACTACTCACTCCTACTACTCACTCCTACTACTCACTACTCACTCCTACTACTCACTCCTCACTCCTACTACTCACTCCTCACTACTACTACTCACTCCTACTACTCACTCCTACTCCTCACTCCTACTACTCACTCCTCACTCCTACTACTCACTACTCACTCCTACTACTCACTCCTCACTCCTGCTACTCACTCCTACTACTCACTCCTCACTCCTACTACTCGCTACTCACTCCTACTACTCGCTACTCACTCCTACTACTCACTCCTCACTCCTACTACTCGCTCCTCACTCCTACTACTCACTCCTCACTCCTACTACTCACTACTCACTCCTACTACTCACTCCTCACTCCTGCTACTCACTCCTCACTCCTACTACTCACTACTCACTCCTACTACTCGCTACTCACTCCTACTACTCGCTACTCACTCCTACTACTCGCTCCTCACTCCTACTACTCACTCCTCACTCCTGCTACTCACTCCTCACTCCTACTACTCACTACTCACTCCTACTACTCACTCCTCACTCCTACTACTCACTCCTACTACTAACTCCTCACTACTCACTCCTACTACTCACTCCTACTACTCACTCCTACTACTAACTCCTCACTACTACTACTCACTACTCACTCCTACTACTCACTACTCACTCCTACTACTCACTCCTCACTCCTACTACTCACTACTCACTCCTACTACTCACTCCTCATACTCACTCCTACTACTCACTCCTCACTCCTACTACTCACTCCTACTACTCACTCCTCACTCCTACTACTCACTCCTCACTCCTACTACTCACTACTCACTCCTACTACTCACTCCTACTACTCACTCCTCACTCCTACTACTCACTACTCACTCCTAGTACTCACTA
>NC_140254.1:11963321-12000821 GCF_949987555.1 Borostomias antarcticus
AGAGGGAGGGAGGGAGGGTGGAGGAGGGAGTGAGACAGAGAGGGAGGGAGAGAGAGGAGAAGGGAGAGAGAGGGGGAGGGAGGGAGAGAGGGAGGGAGAGAGAGGAGGAGGGAGGGAGAGAGAGGGAGGGAGGGGTAGCGGAGGAGGGAGTGAGACAGAGAGGGAGGGAGAAGGGAGAGAGAGCCATTGAATAAATGAACAGAACACAGCTGAGATCAGAAGACGATGACACGGTGTGGGTGACTTGTAGAAAAAGTGGTGGTTCCCGTTTCCCAGCTCGGTCTGAAGCAACAGTGCAGGTTGCATCATCCGTTTCCAGCGCCTCCAGGCCTGGTACTGTTCTTCTCTAGACCTGCTGCTTCTCTAGACCTGCTGCTTCTCTAGACCTGGTACTGTTCTTCTCTAGACCTGCTGCTTCTCTAGACCTGGTACTGTTCTTCTCTAGACCTGCTGCTTCTATAGACCTGCTGCTTCTCTAAGCCTGGTACTGTTCTTCTATAGACCTGCTGCTTCTCTAGGCCTGGTACTGTTCTTCTCTAGACCTGCTGCTTCTCTAGACCTGCTGCTTCTCTAGACCTGGTACTGTTCTTCTCTAGACCTGCTGCTTCTCTAGACCTGCTGCTTCTCTAGACCTGGTACTGTTATTCTCTAGACCTGCTGCTTCTCTAGACCTGGTAATGTTCTTCTCTAGACCTGGTACTGTTCTTCTCTAGACCTGCTGCTTCTATAGACCTGCTGCTTCTCTAGGCCTGGTACTGTTCTTCTATAGACCTGCTGCTTCTCTAGACCTGGTGCTTCTCTAGACCTGCTGCTTCTCTAGACCTGCTGCTTCTCTAGACCTGGTGCTTCTCTAGGCCTGGTACTGTTCTTCTCTAGACCTGGTACTGTTCTTCTCTAGGCCTGGTGCTTCTCTAGGCCTGGTACTGTTCTTCTCTAGACCTGCTGCTTCTCTAGACCTGGTGCTTCTCTAGACCTGGTACTGTTCTTCTCTAGACCTGGTGCTTCTCTAGACCTGCTGCTTCTCTAGACCTGGTGCTTCTCTAGACCTGGTGCTTCTCTAGACCTGGTACTGTTCTTCTCTAGGCCTGGTACTGTTCTTCTCTAGACCTGGTACTGTTCTTCTCTAGACCTGGTACTGTTCTTCTCTAGACCTGGTACTGTTCTTCTCTAGACCTGCTGCTTCTCTAGACCTGGTACTGTTCTTCTCTAGACCTGGTGCTTCTCTAGACCTGCTGCTTCTCTAGACCTGGTGCTGTTCTTCTCTAGGCCTGGTACTGTTCTTCTCTAGACCTGGTACTGTTCTTCTCTAGACCTGGTACTGTTCTTCTCTAGACCTGGTGCTTCTCTAGACCTGTTTTGTTTGTTCTTTTGGTTGCGTCTGTTTTGCTGGCCGCCCTTAGCTCTCCCTCTACATATTTGGGTTTAATGGTTTGTCTCTATTCTTTATCATTGGTTGCAATAAACCCTACTCCTGGTTTTTGCTTTTTACCCCGTTGTCTGTGGTCCCTGGGTTATAGTTCTATTGTCCTTGTCTGTGGTCCCTGGGTTATAGTTCTATTATCCTTGTCTGTGGTCCCTGGGTTATAGTTCTATTATCCTTGTCTGTGGTCCCTGGGTTATAGGTCCATTGTCCTTGTCTGTGGTCCCTGGGTTATAGTTCTATTGTCCTTGTCTGTGGTCCCTGGGTTGTAGTTCTATTGTCCTTGTCTGTGCCCCTGCACACAGGTCTCCTCCTCTGTCCCTAGACTTGCCATCTGGAAGGGGTCCTTAACACTGTTACATAACCTCAACCCTAACCATTATTACTGTTACGTAACGACACTTTCACCTCAGCTCAGAGCTGCCTGGCCGGCCGGCAGCAGAGAGATGAATGAACACTGTCTCGGTGTGGGAGGGTGAGAGGGGGGGGTTGAGTCCATCTGTAGGGTTTAAAGGCCTGGGCTTGGCCTGGTCTCAGGGCAGCTCCAGACTTCACATGGTGCTATTGTCCAGCAGGACCGGTACCCAGTAGAAATAATAACTGTCAACGTGAGCGTTCTGAGGAAACCTTCCTCCTGGTTCCTGTCGTATGACGTAGAACCGAGACAGGAGGGCAGAACAGGGCAGGACTGCTCTCCAGGTCGTCATGGATACCTTCGTCTCCTGAGTGCGTGGCTCGCTGCCGAACAGAGATCACATCAAACACTCAGGCTTTGTTTGTGTTTTCATGTGTGGTTCAACAGGTTTCTCCCTGCTATCAGTGGTGACAGAAGTGTGTGTGTGTGTGTGTGTGTGTAGGGTTACACCACTGAGAGACACAATGTGTTGGCGCTGCATGTCAGAGGCTCCCTGCTGCCCATCTTATCACTGACACAGGGGGGAGAGAGAGAGAGAGCAGGAGAGAGAGAGAGAGAGAGAGGAGAGAGAGAGCAGGAGAGAGAGAGGAGAGAGGGGGGGGGGCAATAGGAGTAAGACAGATAGAGGAGAGAGAGAGAGGAGAGAGAGCAGGAGAGAGAGGGGCAGATAGGAGGGATACAGGTAGAGGAGAGAGAGAGAACAACAGAAGAGGATCTGACCTCACATCATCACAACCTCCTGAGACTGGACACGACCAGATAAGAGATCCTGTCTGATGTCTCACTTCTGTCTACCTCTCACTCACACGCGCGCGCGCACACACACACACACACACACACACACACACAATATTGCAGTGAAGAGATAGCTAGAACAAGTTCATCATAACAGAGGTGTATTCCAGAGCCTAGGTGGACGGAGGGAGCGGATTGGCTGAATGACCTCAGACAGCCCCCATCGCCACAGCAACGCTCCCGTTTGAAGCACCCATTTCATACTGGTCAGGTTGCCATGGTGACCTTCAGTGGTGCTGCCATGCCAACGGGGCACTTCAAAGCTTGGCGATCTGAAAGGTGAGAGAAGGCTCTTGGAGCGAGGAGGGTCCGTTTCCCAGCAGCCAGCGGGCCTGTTCTACCTGAGGAGGGTCCGTTTCCCAGCAGCCACCGGGCCTGTTCTACCTGAGGAGGGTCTGTTTCCCAGCAGCCAGCGGGCCTGTTCTACCTGCCGGCATCCCCACCAGCAGAGCCCAACACCGGGTCACACAGAGGACAGCCCAGTCTAATGGCTGAGTTATCATAACAGCACGCTAGCCAGGCCAGGGAAACACCACCGCTATGAGTCACAGGATGCTCACAGTTTAAACAGCTAACAGAGCAGAGAGAGAGAGAGAGAGAGAGAGAGGGAGAGAAGGACAGAGGGGAGAGAAGAAAGAGAGAGGAGAGAGGGAGGAGAGGGGTTGTGTAGTTTCTTGTTGTTGGTGGGCTGCGCTCCATGGCCTCAGCCAGCCCAGATCAGCCCAGATCAGGAGACAGAGCCAGAGGCCCCGAGGTGCTGGCCCTGTCCGGCCTGGGTGGGTGGGTGGGGTGTGTGTGAGTGTCTGTGTAGGGTGGGTGGGGTGTGTGCGAGTGTCTGTGTAGGGTGTGTGGGGTGTGTGTGAGTGTCTGTGTGGGGTGTGTGGGGTGGGTGTGTTTGTTTGTTTATTTAGGATCCACCATTAGCTGCACCATAGCTACGGCTATTCTTCCTGGGGTCCTTATAACAATCTTTACATTGTGCCAATGCAATTATTTCTTTTACAATACACATAACAATACAAATACAATACAGATACAATACATAAAATAAAACTAGAGGGGCTTGCACTCAGAGAGTGCAGACCTCCGCCCCTGTCCCCCCCCCCCCTCAACTGCTCTCCCCCTTCCACACACCCCCCCCTCTACTACCTTTCCTCTACCTTTCCTCCCACCACCACCTCTCATGTGCTGTGCTCTCCTACTGGCTTTTTGAATTGGTTACTGTAGCACCACCTGTAGCTTCCTCTTTCTGCTTGACATCTTTCCTCTCCGATTTCCAAAACGTTGCTAGTTTTGTGAAGACTTCCCATTCGCATTCATTAACAGCCAAGCAGAGCAGTAGTGGAGGGAGGGGTGGGCTGGTTCAGAGTCTGCAGACAGTAGTTTACAAGATGTACATTTGAGATGGGAGTTATACAGCCAATGGCATGTTAAATCTATAGTCTATAGGCGAGATATAGTTTTCTATGAAGTCAATCATTTTAATGTGCAGACACTTTATTTTCATCCACCTGAAAGTGTCTGCAGTTTACTTTGAATGCTTGACGTTTACATTATCGTTTAAATACAAGTTGAGACACTGGTCTATATAACAGGTGTCACTGTGTTGCTTGGCAGTATTGTCTTTACGCTCACTTGCCCATGCTGGGTTCGATCTTGGCTGTACAGAAATCATCACACTTCACACTAACAGATAGTATACAAAAAGCATTAAACAAAAAAAAATACTTGTGCTGACGAAGGCTGTAAAAGCGTCTATAATGAACAAATATGCTCATTTATTTATGGGCGGTGGCTCTACCACATAAATTCAATAACTGACATAGAACCACCAGGTAACCACATTCGCAACTCGCATGTTCAGCATGGCAGACGAGCTCCTTAACCACTAGGACACCGGAGCTCTTGAAAATCAATGGTGTTATATTCTATTGTTTGGATGTTCTGGGACCACTGCCTCTTGTGGTAGCAACATAGAACTGCAGGTCAACAACGCCAGGACAGAGTGACAACCCGACATTCGCTATTCTTGGTGCATCGGCTTCACCTCACACAAAAAATGTGCCTACCTTTATTGGCAGTATAATTAGGCAACTGTCCAGACAGGAAGGTTTCCTTTTCCCGTCATTTATAAAGATATCACATATCATTCCTTATAAGTGTGAAGTGTTATCACACTTATAAGGAATGATCAACAAAAACAATTACAAGCAAAATTATTTCAATTAATAATAATAATAATCCGGCGGGAACTGGAGGTGGAGGAGGGGAGCTCTCTGAACTCTGATCTAGGAAACATATTTGAAGACATCTGTTATAGGCCTAGCCTGTCCTTTTTAAGGAGGGGGTTTTGTGGGTATCCTGGTCATAGCCTACGTAGTGACTTTACTTATGCCGCGTTCCAGATAGGATTTTAAGCTCGCAAGTTACGACTTCAAGTCACGACTCACGACTTCATAGCGTTCCAGGCAAACTGTCTGAATGCGTGGCATTCTCTGGATAAATGTAAACAAGCCGATATGGTAAAAGCTTGAGATTTGGCACATTGTCAGAGCTGGCAAGCTAAACATTGTATGCCTAATTTCGCTATGCTAAGAAATCGTACGTTACATTTTATTTATTGACATCGACTTTTCGCCGTTTGCATGGTCACGTTCAGGTTTACCTTAATGTTAGCTAGCTAGCACTAGCTATGTCTTGTCAACATATTTGGGCATCATTACATACACATAGCAGATTGTAGTGCATAATCGTTTGTATGATTTTGATTACAACGTACAAATTTACTTTACGTTGCCCTAAAGTTATCTTTGTCGCCATACCCATGGGGGCTGCCATCTTGCTTAGAGGGCTGTGTGACGTCAGAGAGCGCAACTGGGAGTATATCGATCTGGTACAAGTTCACAGGTCGGAAGTTACGGGTTTGACTGCCATTCCAGAGCATTTTCACGTGTAGGAGGTAGGAAAAAAACGAGTTACGGGTTGCCTGGAACGCGCCATTAGCCCACCGGTGTTTTTGAGGATGATGGCGCGCGAATGTCACCAAGAAGAAGAGCTGCATTTTCGAGTCTGAGAAAAAGTGACAGACACTCCAAATAATTATAGCTACAGCTCATGAGTTCCATGCCTGTGCACAATTCTGTGGAGGATATTAAAGCTGTGTCCCTCAACGGAGTTATCAGTCGCTTTAGCTAGTTAGCAACGAGCCATGTCAGTACAGGATGGAGCTAGCAAGCTGAAAGGTAGCACATCATTCGTTTACTTTCAAAATAAAAGGCTAATGTCAGGTCACCTCAATTCATTGGTATTTTGTAGCCTAACGTTGCCTAGCGCCGTGGGACTAGCAGTGTAGCGTTACTGCTGCTGCTAGCTGGGGCATGTTGGCTGGGAGAGGGATACCTCAACACATCAAACACGGTGCATTCTTTGATATTCACGCCGTGTTGTGTGAGTAAATGCTTCGCCAGGTTGGATGTGCTTCCTCCTTTGCAAGAGAAGTTTACTGCAGGTGTTGCATTTTGCTGTATCCGTATCTTTTTTGTATAGTTCAGCCACACTTTGGAGCGTTACTGCGGTCAGCCATGGTGGTGTCTCCTCTTACTTGTATGTGCTCGACTACTGCGCGTAACAAATTACTTTCCTGTAAAATGACTCGAGTTGGGAGTTGGGAATCGGGAGAAAAATTAAGAAAAAAAAGTTCACTCGCGAGCGCAGGAACCGAAACATGGATTCAAAATGCATATATGTCTCATCGAAGCCACGGTTCTTGGAAATTTAGAACCGGTTCCAAATTGAAACCGGTTCTCGATACCCAACCCTACACCTGTATTCTAAACAATCTGGGGATGAGTCTCGCCACACACAGCTTTCACTGGTGAGGGAAGGTGGGTGGCCCGGAGAGGGGTACACTGTCCCCGACCTGCTATGACATGAGGGGGCGGAGTTTCACCATCACGCCACTAACCACGCCACGGACCCCTCAACTCAGCCTCTGATGAGCTAGAGACACACGGTCTTCGCTGGTGTGCTCATGGAGATTGTCCGGAGGTCACTGTCCGGAGGTCACTGCACTGCCCTCGACCCGCTGTGATCCGAGGGGGCGGAGTCTCGCCACCACGCTACTATCCACGCCACGGGCCCCACAACTCAGCCCGAGTGGGTTATACAGTCTTCACCAGTGGGGCCAGATGGGTGGCCCAGAGAGGGGTACACTGTCCCTGACCGGCTCTCTTGCCAGCACACCACTATCCACACCACGGGACCCACAACTCAGCCCCTGAGTGGGCTAGAGACACGGTCTTCACCGGTGGGGGCGGGTAGGTGGCCCGGAGAGGGGTACACTGTCCCCAACCGGTGTTATTTTTGCTTTCTTCCATTCTTGAGGACACTTTCATTCAAGCTTTGATTGATGATATGAGTTATAACCGGGAAAATTAAATCTGCAACCAATTTAAGAAGTTTACCATCTATTCCGTCCATACCTGGTGGTTTATCTTTACAAGTTTTTAACATATCTTCTATTTGAATAATACTTACTCTTAAAATTAAAATGGCAATTTTTGCCTAGCATAATTTTATCTTGGATTAATGAGTAGGATATTTCATTATCCATTGCTCGCATATTATTCCTTAAATTATCTATTTTCCTGGTAAAGTAATTATTTAGGTGGTTCGCAGTCTCCATTGGTTTGGTAAGAAAATCTCCTTCTGTCTCCAGAAAGGATGGAGTAGATTTAGTGCTCTTACCCATCAAATTATTCAGCGTACTCCTTTTATTTTATTTTTTTACTATCATTTCTGATCTCATTAATCTTATTTTCATAATACAATTTCTTGTTCTTTTCATTTAACTTACTTGCCAGTCGGATTTATAATTAGATCTATTTGCTGCCAATTTCGCTTCTTCTTTTATTCTTTTAATTCCCTATCCAACCACGGTGTGAACTTCCTTGTGTGTGTATGTGTGTGCGTGTGTGCGCGTGTGTGTGAGCGTGTGCGGGCAGGGTGTGTTGGGGAAGATGGCTTCCAGATGTGGGAGTCTGGGGGCCGCATGCGTGGGTGTCTGTTCCTCACTCTTCAACCTCTCCCTCCTCTGTCTCTCTCTCTCTCCCTCCCTCCTCTTTCTCTCTCCCTCCCTGTCCCCCTCTCTCGCTCTCTCTCTCTCTCTCTCTCTCTCTCTCTCCTCACAGCTGCAGCAGCACCAGTCTGCAGGAAATTCCTCCCTCTCCTCCAGTCCTCCCTCTGCTCCAGTCCTACGCAGTACAGAATACACACCTCCCTCCTCTCCTCTCCCCTTCTGTTCCATGACCTCTGACCCAACCCCCTGACCAGACCTGATCTCTGAACCAACCCTGATCTCTGACCAGCTCTGATCTCTGACCCAACCCCCTGACCAGCCCTGATCTCTGACCCAACCCCCTGACCAACCCTGATCTCTGACCCAACCCCCTGACCAACCCTGATCTCTGAACCAACCCTGATCTCTGACCAGCTCTGATCTCTGACCCAACCCCCTGACCAACCCTGATCTCTGACCCAACCCCCTGACCAGCCCTGATCTCTGAACCAGCCCTAATCTCTGCTGTGATTCAGTGAAGGTGTGGGGGAGGCAGCATGGGTGTGTGAGGTATTCCCTGTGATTTCATTAGATCGGAGGTGACGAATGTCGCACCCCAATCAAACAACATCTATTCCTGACCCCCCACACACACACACAAGGACCAATCAGAGGACACACACACGGACCAATCAGAGGCCTAGCGGTGGCCACCCGTGTGCTCTCCATCCCACCACCTGACCCCTGACCCTGGTTGCTGTGGAAACGTTAATAATGGAGAGTTCTCTTCACCAGTGACAAGAACAGCTCATCAGAACCAGCTCAGACTAACACAGGCTAACACTGCACTCAGAACCCTAACACACTGACCCTCAGACTAACACAGTCTAACAATGACACACTCAGTACCCTAACACAATGACCCTCAGACTAACAGTGCCTAACACTGAAACACTCAGTACCTTAAAGCTGAGGATACACTACAAGATATTATGCCTGATTTTAGACACGATTCACAATCCTGCCGAGTCTGTCCTAGTCAGCAGCAGTCTGCACTAGTTGGGGGTAGTCGGAGTGGCAATTTGGCACAGAAATCTGTAAGTGTATGAGGGGTACAGATTTAAATCGGCAAGTGTATGATGAGAACAGACTTCTCCTGATCCGAGTCGGAGAGAGTCGGAGCATATCAAACATGTTTGATATTTTTGAGCAGATTCTGGACGCAATCGTGTAGTGTAAACTCTTCACTCGTTGGTCCAGTCATTAAATGTGCGATACCCAGTTTTTCAGTTGTCATACAAAAATCATCAGAAGCCAGTCGTCTAGTGTATACTCCCAGTCATTTCATAATCTGTTAAGATTGTGAAAGTCTTCTAGTGTATCCAAGGCTTAACACACTGACCCTCAGACTAACACTGCACACTCAGAACCTTAACACACTGACCATCAGACTAACACTGCACACTCAGAACCCTGACACACTGACCCTCAGACTAACACTGCACACTCAGTCAGAACCCTAACACACTGACCCTCAGACTAACACTGCACACTCAGAACCCTAACACTGACCCTCAGACTAACACTGCACACTCAGAACCCTAACACACTGACCCTCAGACTAACACAGGCACAAACACTGCTTTGATTTACAAGGGTCTAGTAGGACAGTCTAGGCTAGTTCAGGCCTGCCCTCGCCATTTCAACCTGCTGGCCTATTGGCCTACACTACAACGCAACCAATCAAGTCTATCAGTCAGTCAAATAAACAGACAGACAGGCAGGCAGACTAGCAGGCAGACAGGCAGGCATACAGACAGGCAGATACAGGAAGACAGACAGGCAGATACAGGCAGACAGACAGGCAGATACAGGCAGACAGACAGACAGGCAGATACAGGCAGACAGCAGGAGGGGTGGATGTTATGGATGTTATCAGACTGGAATCTCAGTGTCACAGCTGACCCCGCCCAGATCTACCTTGGGGGTGTTTACTAATGAATGACCCCCCCTCCCCCCAGGCACAATTACCCGCCTGCTGTTGTTGTTGTGGTTTCGGTTGATAATCAGCTTTAAGCACCATCTCTCTCCCTCTCTCTCTCTCTCACACACACACACACACACGCGCGCACACACACACACACATGATCTGGCTCTACTTCTGATCTTGATCTACATTGGATGACATCATCACCCAGGACTCCCCTCTGAGACTGACTCACCAACAGACAGATGAGGAGGAGGCGGAGGAGGAGGAGGAGAAGGAGGAGGAAGAGGAGGAGGAATATGTTTTATAGAAAGGAGTATCAGAGAAATGTGTCTGTGTCATGACAACAGTCTAGGACTTTCTTGTGTTGTCCTTGATGTTCTTTTAACTGTGCATACGATGTCCTTTTAAATTGAATTTTTAAATAAACAAAAGAAAACAAAAACTCCTGAAAGATAAAGAGTGCATGTCCTCCGCTCAGCAAGCCTTCTGTGTTCTCTGTTCCACAGGGGTGGAACCCTATCAGGCTACGCTGCCATTTAAGCACAATAGAGGTTAATATAGTCCTGTATTGTGCATCTCTCTGTTACCACATCGCTTCTACACAGGAAAAGAGTTACAGGTAGTAATACTTCCTTAACAGTTAGTATCGGGCAGAGCTGTTGCCGTGTGAGCAGTGAACCATGAGCTTTCACAACAGATACGCAGTTCTGCTATCATGAGAACTGTGATGTAACCAACGGTAGAATACTCCACATAGAACACGTTTCAGGTCCAGACAAGTAGAACCATTTTTAGTACTAAAAGAACCATCCGGCGTTAGCGTTCCACACAGCACCTTTTTAGGGACCTGAAAAGGGGTTCTACCTGAGTCAGTTAGGGTGTTTTCTGAGGGAGTCCAACACAACCCACTGTGGTGTCTAGCATCTGTACCTCTGCTATACCAAGCTGGGAACTCTGAAAGTGACCTTGCTACTCTGCTTCTCTGGGGAATGTGAGCCGAGGCTGCTGAGCGATTGTCTGGCTTCACAGAAAGGTGATCCTCACTGGAACCAGAACCACCGTCGGGTCCGGTGACAATGGAAAGAACGAAGTGTGTTCATCCGCAACAGGGAACTTGCTCTGGGGCTTCCTCAATTCAGACACAGGAATATGCATGTGGTTGTAGGGGTGTTTGCTGTCCGGCTCGGTCATCTACAGAAGGCCGCTCCACAGGTCAAAGGGGTCTCTGATAGAAGCATCTCTGCAGGACACGGGTGAGACGTGTCAGGGTCAAAGTGTCAACTAACAGACACGTGCAGGACTGGACAGAGCGTCCCTCGAGAGGAGAGGTGAGTGAGAGAGGAGAGTAGGAGAGGAGTTGAGGAGAGGAGGAGAGAGGAGTGGTGACTCCCAATAATCCCCCCTCCCGGACTGGCAACCCCCCATCCTGGACTGGCAACCCCCCCCCCCCCCCCCCCCCCGTGCCGCCCCCGGTGCGCAGGCATTTCCTCACGCCTACACTCTGTGGTTACTCACTATGCGGCAATGCTTCAGGAATTTAGCCGGCGAGAACGAGACATTCCTTCATCACACTACCGAACCAACATACCTACTGCTCATCTCGTCTCATCTCATCTCCCAGTTAACCTAATGTCCGAATATTAAATCCTGATGTGATGTAACAGACCGTTAAAACACTCGCTAGCTGGCTAAAAACAGCCAAGGAAACGGCTATAAAACAGACAGGCGTCCACAAAGAGTGCAGAGCACCATTCACCACTGGACGAGAGCTTTGTCCAAACTCTAAAGTCAGAGTTAGCCTAAACCCAGTTCGCCAACGTTAGCTAGTTAAGTTAGTTACTAGTGCTGTTGTGTGTTGTCTGTTGGGAGCTCCTTGGCATGATGAAGGTAGCTGGCCACCTCCCAGATAGCAGCTAGCTTGTCCAGCTACATTAATGTCTGTATCTGATTGATTTTTCTCTTTTTTTTGGGGGGGGGGGGGGGGGCACACAACCTGCGTTCGTTGCTAATGTCCCATATTAAAATGTATTCAATCTGACTCGAGAATATGAAAATAATGGCAAGTTTTCATACGAAAACGATTAACAATCCGGTATTTTATAGTGCTAACGAGGCTAGCTGGCTAGTTGAGCCTGCTACCAACAGGCACCCGCTGGGTAGGAAATCAGACAATATACATTCACCTCGACTCCCGCATCGGGAAAAATAATTAGAAATGTTCTAGTGCTATATACCAACATAAGAGTTACACAGACGCCTTACCTTCTGGATAAAGGATTTCGATTTCAGGGTCTGGATCTATCCATGGGTTATTAATTCCACACGGGACAACTCAGATCCCCGACTCGAATCTCAACCTCTGCCTGATGTTGCTGCGCAAATCCGAATCACGAATGAGATGAGAGAATGCCCCTACCCCGGCTCCGCCCCGGCGGGCTGTTAAAGGACCAGGCTTCACCGCCCGGCTCCGCCCCGGCGGGCTGTTAAAGGACCAGGCTTCATCGCCCGGCTCCGCCCCGGCGGGCTGTTAAAGGACCAGGCTTCATCGCCCGGCTGTTAAAGGACCAGGCTTCACCGCCCGGCTCCGCCCCGGCGGGCTGTTAAAGGACCAGGCTTCATCGCCCGGCTCCGCCCCGGCGGGCTGTTAAAGGACCAGGCTTCATCGCCCGGCTGTTAAAGGACCAGGCTTCACCGCCCGGCTCCGCCCCGGCGGGCTGTTAAAGGACCAGGCTTCATCGCCCGGCTCCGCCCCGGCGGGCTGTTAAAGGACCAGGCTTCATCGCCCGGCTCCGCCCCGGCGGGCTGTTAAAGGACTTGTGACACTGTCATACCATGAGCGGGGGAGTTCACACTCATATGACACGCTTCCTGATGAACCCCGCTGTTGCACTCATCCCAGCCATATCTATGATCCCAGCAGTCAGTGAATGGAGTGACCCTATCCAGTTCTATTAATACATCCTCATCAGCCAAAACAAACCTCCACTCTACTCCTTTTTACCATTTACTCCCCAGTGTGTGGGCCAGGAATGGATGTTGTGTGAAGTTGGGTTGAAATCTTGGGGAAATGGACCGTAGACTACATTCATCTGATTCAGCCAATTCATTAATTTCAAGAACATCAAACTTTTAACGCTAATTCAGATACATGTAAATCGCGCCACCCAGTGGTGAATGTGAGAATTGCAGCCAGTCTTGAGAATGAAACGCAACATTACAGGTAGGAATATGATCTGCAGTACTTTAACAGAATCCTTGGCCCACCTTCCTCCTTGCACTGCCATCATGGATCTATACAACATTGGGCCGACATTACTGGTCCACTTAGTCCGAATCTTACGTCTTCAAATCTATGATCCCCATGAGTGCTCAAATGCACACTTCAAGAGGAAAGGTTGAGGACCGACTGTCCCTTGGTGTCCAGTCGTGAGCAGCTTTAAGAGATCTTATAACATAGTAATACGCATTCCACATGCTTTCCTTTAACAACATTTATTACAGTCAGCATATGAAAATATATTCACATTAGTTGTTGGCGTCTTTTAGTTAAGCTCTGTTTTTAAAGGAAGCATCAATGTAAACTGCCACAAAACTCTGAGAGGATGATATACAAAAACACTCAATACAAACAATGTCAAACAAGAAACCTTCAGAGCCACACCTTGAAATGCCTCAGCTGCAAGGTGCTACGCTCAAATTCATTGCCAGATTAATGACTCCATAAGATTTTTTTTTCAGTTTTCACACCAGTTTGAAGGTAAAAATAAAGTGCAAAACACAAGCTGGGGACGAAGGGTTATAATCATATAAAACTAACTCAGAAAAACAAAGTCAGTCAAGCTCAAGTCAATACATACGTGTATGTCATGGATTCTGACCGGATGAGTAACAACTGTTTATCAGTCTCAGAATAATAGAATTGTCACACAAATCCCATGCATGAATTCATATCTGAATTGGAAGCGTCTTTCAAACCTAAGACATCTTTAAATAAAACTGCATTTAAAATGACTTGTACAATGCATGACAGACTAATGACTCCAACCAATGAAAACACAGAGATAAATGTGGATTTTATAAATCTGATAAACATTAAAAGCAAAAAACGCCTCATTTGCAGTCTTCTTGTTTGTATCAAATTCAAAACAAAAGGGCAAAGCAGAAGGTATGGGACTACCCCCCCGGTGGCCGGCTGGGCTAGCTGAGCTGGACGGAGCGACCACAGGCGCTTGACCGGGGACCGCTGACCGCTGGGTGATCACGGTGTGGTTGGACCACCGGTCCATTTAATAAAAGGCACCGGTCAAGCCTCTGCTACCCGGATGCCGATCCTCAATCTTTGATTCTCTGACCCGTTTCTTTTGAGCACGGTGGCTCCACAGTGAAAGTTCTGCTCACATTCTCTCTCTCTCTCCTTGCTGCTGTAACACTCACTCCTCTACACCACCAGCAGGGGGCATTTCAACAGTCTGTAGCAGCTTCCTCTCCTTTCCTCCTCCATCTGCACCAGTGTGACAGAAGAGCAGGACGGAAGGTCAACGGAGAACCTCAGCCATCTATTCTCAGCTTCCTAAGGTCACAACTGGTTGAGCAGGAGGAGACGAGGAGAGGAGACCACTGAGTATTGAAGCGTGTCCCGGGCCATGTCACTCTGCGTGTCCTCGGGGGCGGGTCCGGCCGTCTGCCAACATTCTGAACACCCCAGCCACTGACCCGGCAACGCAGTGATGACATCATCACCAGAAGCTCATAGTCCAGTGAGGTGGGCTGGACCTCAGAAGATCAACAGGATAGACGAGATACTGACTGGTGTGTGTCTGAGTGTGTGTGAGTGAGTGTGTTAGTGTGTGTGTGTGTGAGTGTGTGTGTGTACAGAGAGGCTTCAGACCCGAGGACACACAGAGAGGCAGCCTCTTTAGAGGGACAGTGTTCCAGCGTAGGACTGATTTGTAGTCCTGACAGCACCACGCTAGGAAACTCAATTCACATGGCGTTTGTTTCATTGTCACCAACTCTGCCGTCAACAGAATTACCAACATGGCTTAATAATAGAATCTAATTTTCATAGTGCTAAAACTCTTAATAGTACAATTACTGTAAGTAGAATTTGAGTTCAACTTCATTGAAACAATACTGCCAACCTGGTTGGCCTTCCAATACTAGCATAAATAAAACATCAGCTTCATCAGTCATGTCAGTCTTGGCGGATCCATGGAACACTAATCACTACCGGATCAATAACTCCCCTTCCTCTTCCTTCAGTGCAACATTTCTTGTCATTTCAAATCAATTCTGTTTTTTTTAGTTTTTTTTTAAAAGGGCCGCTGCTGGGTTTGAATCAAATTCCAAAATCTCCCGTTGTCAAAATGACGGAAACAATGAAGAAAACAAAATAACAAAACAGAAAACACCCAAACCAGCTTTTGGGCTCAGGACTCGTCTGATACACTGGTTTGAATGGAAAGGGCATCTTCATCATCATCAGTCCAACCACAGGTGTTGAGAATCACGGGCTCCCACAGCCCTGTTAGTCACTTTAGCACCACAGACAGGCAGCCCAGTCATGCTAAGGGCTGCCAGGTTTGGCAGAGAGGGCGTCTGGACACAGCTGGCTCCTCCACACGGAGAGGATGGGAGAGAGGAGGTCACGGGGTCATGGTGCCCGACGACCGCAGACGACCCGCCTTCTAACCACAGTAGAATCAGAGGTCTGCAGACGACCCGTCTTCTAACCACAGTAGAATCAGAGGGCTGAGTCACATGACCCTTCCTGCAGAGTCACATGACCCTTCCTCTCTCTCACCAGCAGAGCGTCCGGGGGGGGGGGGGGGGTCCTCCCTGCTGAGGGGGCAGCAGCACTAAGAACCAGGGCAGGTTCCAAACCCGTATTACCCCTCCTACAAACCTACAGACACAGGACACGTCCAAAACCAACCCCTACGACCTCGCCGGTAGCCACCGCAGCAGTGAGCCCTGGACAGGGAAGCTGTATGGCGGAACGTTTAACCAGCCAATCCCAGGGGAAGATGGAGCTATCACCACATTGCATGCACCTATCAACCCTCCCGCCAAGATCTACAGGTTTAGGGTATAGAACCTAGGGTGGAGGGTCTAGGGTGGAGGGTTTAGGGTCTAAGGTGTAGGGCCTAGGGTTTAGGGTCTAGAATGTAGGGCCTAGGGTGGAGGGTCTAGGGTGTTGGGCCTAGGTAGGGTGTAGGGTTTAGGGTGTAGGCGTTGCTTTGGGACGAGACCCTGGTCTGAGGAGCAGAGTCACCATCTCTCTCTCTCACAGCTACAGACAAACATGCGGTCAGTCAGAGGGGAACAATCGGCCGGTCTGGTCCATGGAGGCTCAGCGACGGCCTGGCTTCTTCTGTCCATGGCTTCATCTGTCCAGCTGTTGGCTCTCAGAGGCGCCAACCCAGGACTTCCACCAATCGCTGAGAAGGGGGGGCGGGAGTCAAGAGCGATGATTGGATGTGGGGGAGGCGGGGCAGAGAGAGGCCTAACAGTCTCTGGGAGGTGGGGGGAGAGGGGGGTCCTCAGTCTTGACGGCGTCCCGGGCGGCGTGCTCTCCCGCCCCGCCCTGTGGCCCCGCCCCCGGAGGCGGGAGGTCGGCGTGGGGGTCCACGGGCGTCAGGGTGATCACCTGGTCCCGGTCCTCCAGCGCCGCGGCCGGGGGCGGGGCCGCCAGGTGCTGGTGGGAGGGGCCGGAGGTCTGGGAGGTGATGCTGGTGAGGGTAGCGGTGTTGCTGTTGATGTTGTTGTTGTTGGGTCGGGGGGCTCTCTGGATGACCCCCATGTCCCAGGCTGGCGTCCCCACCGGGCCCTGGAGCAGCAGTAGAGGCCGGGGCGCCCCCTCCTGGCCAGCGGGGCACTGCACCACCACGCCGCCCCGGGGCCCGTCCCTGCCCACGGGCTCAAGCACCGGGGCCAGCGGGCTCAGAACCAGGCCCGGCTGCTCCTGGATCACCAGCTCCAGCACCTGGGAGGAGGAGGAGGAGGAGGAGGCTTTCTGGATCACGCCCCCAGTGATGATGGAGGTCTGGGTGATGGCGGGCTGGGTGGGGCGAGGAGGAGGAGGAGGAGGAGGAGGAGGAGGAGGAGGAAGGATGTCGTTCGGACGTGGCTTCCTGGGTCGTCCTCTCTTGCGTTTGGCAGGGGGCGGAGCCCCGTTCGGCCCGAAGGCGTCGCTGGCGGCCGGCGCCGTCTCTCGCTTGGGTGCCGCCCGCGCTCTCTGGACCACGGAGGTGGGCGTGGTGGGCGCCATGGTGACCGGAGGGGGCGGGGCTTTGGTCGTCTCCCTGTCGTAGGATAGGCTGACACTCTGGGGTAGGATCATTAGGGTGGGTGCCCCCCCTGGTGCCATGGCGATGACCTTGACCCCGGGCTCCTTGGGCGCCAGCGAGGGGGGCGAGGACCGCATGGCGAGCTGGGTCTGGTCGGGGGCGGAGCTGCGGGGGAGGAGCTTGGGAAACTGTTTCATCCGTGCCTCCACTGCCTCCGAGCCCTTATTGGCCGGCTTTTCACTGAGTGGTGGTTTCCCTGGTGATGGCTGGTCCACACCTCCCTTCTCCCTCTGAGAGAGAGAGAGAGAGAGAGAGAGGGAGGGAGAGGGAGAGAGAGAGGGAGAGAGAGAGGGAGAGAGGGAGAGAGAGAGAGAGGGAGGGAGAGGGAGAGAGAGAGGGAGAGAGAGGGAGGGAGAGGGAGGGAGGGAGAGGGAGAAGGAGAGAGGGGGGGGAGAGAGAGGGAGGGAGGGAGAGAGAGAGGGAGGAAGGGAGAGGAAGGGAGGGAGAGAGAGGGAGACAGAAAGAGAGGGAGAGAGAGAGAGAGGGAAAGAGAGAGGGGGGGAGAGAGAGAGGGAGAGAGAGAAGAGAGAGAGGGAGGGAGAGGGAGAGAGGGAGAGAGAGGGAGGGAGAGAGAGGGAGGGAGAGAGAGAGAGGGAGAGAGAGAGGGAGGGAGAGAGAGAGAGAAAGATGACAGATAGTGAAAGTTAGCATGCAAGGTTGCTGTGTAGACCTCAGTAACGCTGCAGAGCCAGTCTACCTGAACTCTACCTGAACACACGACAAACAAACTACCAACCAGCACTCAGGCAGCCGGTTAGTTACTGGGGTAACTCATTCTTCTACCGACCTCCTCAACAGCAGTTCTCCGTCTGTAAACTCGATGGATGATAAAGTTTTTTTTTTTTAAATGTGTAGTTCTGCTACCTTCCCGTCAGCGGCGCTGGTCTCCGGGTCGGGAGCTGCTCTGGACTGGGCCGGGGGCTTCTTCAGCACCTTGTGGGGCTTTGCCGGGCCACCTGGAGCAAAACCGCACCGTTAGAACGGGCTGATCTGGTCGTACAGCACCACATGCTGCCTGGGCAGACCGTCTACAGACCGTTTACAGTGAACTGAACGTGAAAGCATGAAAACGTAAGAAAAATCCATTAGGCGGGGTTAAAGACAGGGGCGGGGTTAAAGACGGGGCGGGGTTAAAGACGGGGGGCGGGGTTACCGGCCAGCGTTGCCGAGGTGACGAGCTCCGCCTGGCTGCAGCGGGGGTTGACGATGTGCTCCTGCACCAGGAAGCGGGCAATCTCCACCACTGTGTCGAACGAGCGCTTCAGGATCTTCTGCGCCCAGTCGCAGATCAGCTCGCACGCTGCCTCCGTCACCTCCTGCTTGTACGTCTGCACCAGCTCTGTCAGCTCCGCCTGCAGGGAGAGGAGAGCTGTTACACCACTACCAGAACCATGCTACCAGAACCATGCTACCAGGCTCACACCACTACCAGAACCACGCTACCAGGCTCACACCACTACCAGAACCCTGCTACCAGGCTCACACCACTACCAGAACCATGCTACCAGGCTCACACCACTACCAGAACCACCCTACCAGGCTCACACCACTACCAGAACCACCCTACCAGGCTCACACCACTACCAGAACCACCCTACCAGGCTCACACCACTACCAGAACCCTGCTACCAGGCTCACACCACTACCAGAACCACCCTACCAGGCTCACACCACTACCAGAACCCTGCTACCAGGCTCACACCACTACCAGAACCATGCTACCAGGCTCACACCACTACCAGAACCACCCTACCAGGCTCACACCACTACCAGAACCCTGCTACCAGGCTCACACTACTACCAGAACCATGCTACAAGGCTCACACCACTACCAGAACCACCCTACCAGGCTCACACCACTACCAGAACCCTGCTACCAGGCTCACACCACTACCAGAACCATGCTACCAGGCTCACACCACTACCAGAACCCTGCTACCAGGCTCACACCACTACCAGAACCATGCTACCAGGCTCACACCACTACCAGAACCACCCTACCAGGCTCACACCACTACCAGAACCATGCTACCAGGCTCACACCACTACCAGAACCCTGCTACCAGGCTCACACCACTACCAGAACCACCCTACCAGGCTCACACCACTACCAGAACCCTGCTACCAGGCTCACACCACTACCAGAACCATGCTACCAGGCTCACACCACTACCAGAACCATGCTACCAGGCTCACACCACTACCAGAACCATGCTACCTGGCTCACACCACTACCAGAACCACCCTACCAGGCTCACACCACTACCAGAACCACCCTACCAGGCTCACACCACTACCAGAACCACCCTACCAGGCTCACACCACTACCAGAACCCTGCTACCAGGCTCACACCACTACCAGAACCATGCTACCAGGCTCACACCACTACCAGAACCATGCTACCAGGCTCACACCACTACCAGAACCATGCTACCTGGCTCACACCACTACCAGAACCACCCTACCAGGCTCACACCACTACCAGAACCACCCTACCAGGCTCACACCACTACCATGCTACCAGGCTCACACCACTACCAGAACCATGCTACCAGGCTCACACCACTACCAGAACCATGCTACCAGAACCATGCTACCAGGCTCACACCACTACCAGAACCATGCTACCAGAACCCTGCTACCAGGCTCACACCACTACCAGAACCCTGCTACCAGGCTCACACTACTACCAGAACCATGCTACCAGGCTCACACTACTACCAGAACCACGCTACCAGGCTCACACCACTACAAGCAGCGAAGCTGCATAGGCCACCATTATGTTTCTAGCTTTTCTTATTCCTCTTTCCAAGTCACGTTGACAAGTTGAGCACTCTAGTGCCACCTATGCTTGTAACTTTTGAATCGTTTGTTTGATTTTCATGATTCAGGGATCATTAGATTCCTTGCGTCAAGCCGAGTTCAAAACATACCATGGTTTCATTATTTTTTCATTCTCTTGATTGCAGAATGCAAGTTACACTTTTGGTGTTCTGCAAAATTTCACAGATTTTAGAGTGGGGAGAGATGCACTTTGGAGAAATGTCACATTTTCTAAACTGCCATCCCTTTTCCAATTCTCACAGCTTATACACATATTATATATAAAAACGTTCACATGACTCTTGGGATTCG
The DNA here is from genome assembly GCF_949987555.1 of Borostomias antarcticus. Taxonomy (NCBI): domain Eukaryota; kingdom Metazoa; phylum Chordata; class Actinopteri; order Stomiiformes; family Stomiidae; genus Borostomias; species Borostomias antarcticus. The sequence goes on from NC_140254.1 coordinate 11,983,483, forward strand.
TAAAATCCAAAAAGCTAAGCTCTCCGAGGTATCATTTTTTGCCGCGTGACAGTTTGAATGATGACTCCCCCCCTCCATTGAAACCAATGGTGCCACGCTCTAATTTGAAGCAGAAAATGACTGAATCAATGTTGTGTTTCTAACTCGTCACCTCTCCTATACTTTTGAAGACAGAAAGTCATATTATACCTCGAAATGTTTGTGTGATTGTCTGGATTCTATAGAAGTAAATAGTTACGCTCTGCTATGTATACTTTTCGCCATGTGCCAATTTAAATGACGACACCCCCCTCTCACTCAACCGAGAGGAAGCAACCCTTCCAGCTGACATAAATTAAGTGCTCAGGACTCAGGCTCAAGTGTGAGGGGGCGGAAGGGTGGTTTGCGCACTCAGATTGGGATTCCTTGGCTGCTTGCAGCTAAACTGCTTGGCCCCCACATTGCTGCTTGCAGCCATATTTAGGGGCCAGGCAGCGTAGCTGCCGGAAACCTATTGTATTTGCCTATATTATTATTATTATTCTCCATCTTCCACTGAAGTCTAACTTCTCGTGGACAAAAAATCACCAAAATTTGCACATAGCTCCAGTACTATACCCAAAGTCCTCAACCTGCATTGTAGGTCAATAAACCTGAAGGTGGCGCTACAGCAACAGTCTAAAGTTTAAAACTTTAAAAAATCATAACAAATCAGTCATAGGTGCTATCACTGTAAAACCACCACGTGAATGTAGTCCCAAGTGAGACAAAACTTTCATATGCTTTGACCTTGCAGGACTTTTGAAGTCCATCACTCTGATTTCTTCATAAACTGTAAAACCTATCAAACCTATCTCCTCCCACATTTTTTGTTCAATTGACACCAAAATTGATCTACTGTATCGTCAGACTGTCCTTAGCAAACGATCCTCACAGATTTTTGAAATATGAAAAATTGAGCCCACAGCACATCAAAACGTTTTACTGTTAACAGTTCTGTATACAGTTCCTATTAATTCTCGCCAAATCAATGTCTGATCATCCTCATAAAAAGTGACAACATTGGCCACATATCCAAGATGTAGTATGATTTTTCTCAGAATTTTATCTCAAAAATTGAATTTTTTAAAATATGTTTAATTCTGTCCTCTGAAACCAACACTTCATACAGAGAAAACTACGTTACCCACAATCCAACGCAAGCTCCACGAATCTGAGACATCGCTGTTGGCAACCCTACCCCACCCCCGCCGAGGATTACAATTACTAAATCGATTGATTGGCAACTGACTGAGTACACAGCTGCTGAAGTTAATGTTCAATTATGAAAAAAAAGCTAACAAAACCTGTTACCCACATTTTTCAATCAATTAAAACTAAAGTTGCTATACTGGATCTTCAAACTGTCATTCACAAACTCATTGACCAGATTATTGAATTATCAAAATTGATCTTACAATGCATCAAAATGTTTTACTTATTATTATTATTCTCTATCTTCCACTGAAGTCTAACTTCCTGTGGACAAAAAATCACCAAAATTTGCACATAGCTCCAGTACTATACCCAAAGTCCTCAACCTGCATTGTAGGTCAATAAACCTGAAGGTGGCGCTACAGCAACAGTCTAAAGTTTAAAACTTTAAATCGATTGATTGGCAACTGACTGAGTACACAGCTGCTGAAGTTAATGTTAAATTATGAAGAAAAGCAAACAAAACCTGTAAAAATTAATAAACATATCCCATCCCACATTTTTTATCAATTAACACCAAACTTGCTTCACTGGATCTTCAGACTGTGTTTCACAAACTCATTGACCAGATTGTTGAATTATCAAAATCGAGCTTACAATGCATCAAAATGTTTAACAAATGTTTTACGCTACGATACGAATGTACAAAATGAACATTGGAATGTCAACTTTCTTGTTGTCTTCCTATTCTCTCGCTTATTGCTCCTAAACTTGTCGGAAATTGCCTGGCCCCGCCTCATCGCTGCGAAGCAGCTTTAATTTATTGTATTTGCTTTTCTCCGCAAGTAATGTGATGTATCATGACAAAACCCGATGGGGAATATTGTGTATATATCTCACAATATTTCCCATTGAGTTTTGGCATGATACATCACATTATTTGCGGAAAAAAGCAAGTACAAAAATCAGGTGTAAATGAAAAAGGGTGTATCCACAATGATAAATGAGGCCCCAGGACTGATTTCACACTGCTCACACTATTACCAGGACTGACCTCACACCACCAGGACTGATCTCACACTGCTCACACTACTAGCAGGACTGACCTCACACTACTCACACTACTACCAGGACTGACCTCACACTGCTCACACCACCACCAAGACTGACCTCACACTGCTCACACTACTACCAGGACTGAACGGCCTGGGGGTTACAGTGTGTTGTGTTTGTTACAGTGTGTTGTGTGTGTGTTACAGTGTGTTGTGTGTGTAACAGTGTGTTGTGTTTGTTACAGTGTGTTGTGTGTAACAGGGTGTTGTGTTTGTTACAGTGTGTTGTGTTGTGTAACTGTGTTGTGTGTGTTACAGTGTGTTATGTTACAGTGTGTTGTGTGTGTAACAGTGTGTTGTGTTACAGTGTGTTGTGTGTGTAACATTGTGTTGTGTTTGTAACAGTGTGCTGTGTTGTGTAACAGTGTGCTGTGTGTAACAGTGCGTTGTGTGTGTTAGAGAGTGTTGTGTGTTACAGTGTGTTGTGTAACAGTGTATTATGTGTGTAACTGTGTGTTGTGTTACAGTGTGTTGTGTAACAGTGTATTATGTGTGTAACAGTGTGTTGTGTTACAGTGTGTTGTGTGTGTAACAGTGGGTTGTGTAACAGTGGGTTGTGTCTAACAGTGTAGTGTGTGTAACAGTGGGTTGTGTAACCGTGTGTTACAGTGTTGTGTGTGTTACAGAGTGTTGTGTGTTACAGAGTGGTGTGTGTTACAGAGTGGTGTGTGTGTTACAGAGTGTTGTGTGTGTAACAGTGTGTTGTGTTTGTTACAGTGTGTTGTGTGTGTAACATTGTGTTGTGTTACAGAGTGTTGTGTGTGTAACATTGTGTTGTTTTTGTAACAGTGTGTTGTGTGTAACAGTGTGTTGTGTTAGAGTGTTGTGTGTGTTACAGTGTATTGTATAACAGTGTATTATGTGTGTTACATTGTGTTGTGTTTGTTACAGTGTGTTGTGTGTGTTACAGTGTGTTGTGTGTGTAAGGCCTGATTCATAGTCGACGCAAACAACGCAAGCTACGTTGTGAACGCAAGCTCCAACATGAGTCGAGAGCTTGCGTTCTGTGTTTTGTTTTGTGGAAACACAAGGAATTGCACTATTGCTTGCGTCAAGTGACAAATTTCGGCATGACACACGCAAGGACGCAACGAGATCTTGCATGGCCTTGCGAAGCTTGCGCTTATGTAGTTTGCGTCGACTATGAATCCAGCCTAACAGTGTCTTGTGTGTGTTATAGTGTGTTGTGTTTGTTACAGTGTGTTGTGTAACAGTGTGTTGTGTGTTACAGTGTGTTATGTTACAGTGTGTTGCGTGTAACAGTGTGTTGTGTTAGTATGTTGTGTGTGTAACAATGTGTTGTATTTGTAACAATGCTGTGTTGTTTAACAGTGTGTTGTGTGTTAGAGTGTTGTGTGTAACAGTGTTTTGTGTAACAGTGTATTATGTGTGTAACAGTGTGTTGTGTTAGTGTGTTGTGTGTGTAACAGTGTTTTGTGTAACAGTGTATTATGTGTGTAACAGTGTGTTGTGTTACAGTGTTTTGTGTTGTGTAACAGTGTTGTGTGTAACAGTGTGTTGTGTAACAGTGTTGTGTGTGTTACAGAGTGTTGTGTGTTACAGTGTTGTGTGTGTTACAGAGTGGTGTGTGTGTTAAAGAGTGTTGTGTAACAGTGTATTATGCGTGTAACAGTGTGTTGTGCTGTGTTACAGTGTGTTGTGTGTGTAACAGTGTTTTGTGTAACACTGTGTTGTTTTGTGCAACCATGGGTTGTGTCCAACAGTATGTTGTATGTAACAGTGTGTTGTGCGTGTTACAGAATGTTGTGTGTGTTAGTGTTGTGTGTGTTACAGTGTTGTGTGTGTTACAGAGTGTTGTGCATGTTACAGTGTGTTGTGTGTTACAATGTTGTGTGTGTTACAGTGTTGTGTATGTTACAGAGTGTTGCGTTTTACAGTGTGTTGTGTGTGTTACAGTGTTGTGTGTGTTACATTGTGTTGTGTTTGTTACAGTGTGCTGTGTGTGTTACAGTGTGTTGTGTATAAGTGTGTTAGTGTGTTGTGTGTTACAGAGTATTGTGTTTTACAGTGTGTTGTGTGTGTTAGAGTGTTGTGTGTTACAGTGTTGTGTATTACATTGTGTTGTGTTTGTTACAGTGTGTTACAGTGTGTTGTGTGTGTAACTGTGTGTTGTGTAACAGTGTGGTGTGTGTGTTACAGTGTGTTATGTTACAGTGTGTTGTGTGTAACAGTGTGTTGTGTTTGTAACAGTGTGCTGTGTTGTGTAACAGTGTGTTGTGTGTTACAGTGTGTTGTGTGTAACAGTGTGTTGTGTGTTACAGTGGTGTGTGTGTTACAGTGTGTTGTGTAACAGTGTATTGTGACACACACAACACTGTAACACTCACACCACTCCCCAACACACAACACTCTGTAACACGCGTAATACTCTGTAACACACACAACACTTGAACTTTAACTTGAACACTGTAACAGTTACAGTGTGGATAGGAGAGGAGAGGAGAGGAGAGGAGAGGAGAGGAGAGGAGAGGAGAGGAGAGGAGAGGAGAGGAGAGGAGAGGAGAGGAGAGGAGAGGAGAGGAGAGGAGAGGAGAGGAGAGGAGAGGAGAGGGTACCGGGTCGTTCTTCAGGTCCAGGTTGGGCAGCAGCGGCATGTTCAGCACAGTCTTTCTACGGATTCCACTATAGCAATACATAACAACTGGTTAAGGAAGAATCAGATTTTATCAACAATTTCTCTTAACACTGTAAAAAAAACAGAGCTATAATAACATAATAAGTCTAAAGATGGGCCTATTTGTAACAGCATTCTCTTAATACCAAAACAATCTCTTCACCATCCTTCATTCAGAGAGCTATGTGTACTCTATGCACGGATGTTTCTGGAAGGTAGCGTCCCTGGGGGATATCCAGGAGGGTTAGGGTCACACGGTACACGGCCCTGTCGGTCTCTGTGGAAGGAAGGATATTTGGAGTGGCCCCGCCCCCCCAGCCTGCGGGCCTTGATGTTGGGAAAGATGTCTCTGATGATCTTCCCAAAGTTAGCAGCACTCAGGGGCCGATGCTGCAGGTTCTCACAGTATCTCCTGGAGGGAGGCGAGGAGGAGAGGAGGGAGGAGGAGAGGAGGGAGTTGAGGAGGAGAGGAGAGGAGGGAGGAGGAGAGGAGAGGAAAAAAACACAATCGAGTAAGTTGGGAGACACCCCCCCAGTACAGAAGGTACATTGATACATTATACAGTAGATTATAAATATATAGTATTAACAAATTCTCATTCACAGTGATGTCCTGGCAAGTCCTCAGACTCCTCCTCAGACCCCCTGACCTCTGACCTGGAGGTTCACCCACCTGTAGGTCTCATAGACGTCCTGCTTGGGCAGGCAGGTGTCGGCGTGCTCCTCCAGGTGGCTGCGGATCCAGTTGCAGGTGTGCAGCTGGTCGGCCGTGCTAAAGGACCCTGCGTCTCCCCCGACCACACCACCGCTGCTGGGCAGAGAGAAACGCCGTTTCCACAGGCTTTCAATACACATTGGCATACACACAATACACACTGGCATACACACCATTACACACAGGACACACTGGCATACACACCATTACACACAATACACACTGGCATACACATCATTACACACAAGACACACTGGCATACACACCATTACACACAATACACACTGGCATACACACAATACACACTGGTATATAGAGAATATCTAGAGAGAACATCTGTGAAGGTAGACAGATGTGCGTGTTATTATCTAGAGAGAACATCCCCTCTGAAAACAGTGACACACCCGCGCCTCCCCAACCCCCCAAATTTGTCCATTATGCAAGGCAGCGTGTTGCTAGTTAACGTTATGACGTTTTCGCACAATACATTCATGCCTGCGGGGGGAGGCTCTCTCTGCACTATCCGCTAATTTAGTATACATCTCTCCCATTATTTATATTGATTTTCTGAACTTTAAAATCACGTTTCATTCATAAAAACCATAGAAAATTCAACAAAAAAAAAAAGTTTTCCTTTTCTTTTTTTAACCATCCCTCCGTGCCTCCCCTGAATTTCTTTGGGGCCCCTCAGGGGAGGCCCGCCTCACAGTTTGGGAATGCCTGGTCTAGAGAGAACATCTGTGAAGGTAGACAGACGTGCGCGTCTCACCTCTTCTCCCCAGCACTGGGCCCAGAGGGCAGCTGCAGGTAGAGGTACAGCTTGTCATTGTCAGAAAAATGCTGCACCTCTTTCTGTAGAAACACAGAACAGGAGAGAGAGATGAAAGGAGAGACAGGAGAGAGACGAGAGACATGAGAGGAGAGAGACAGGACAGAGCCTTTAGTCATCTGTCAGTCTTTCCAGCAGCAGAGAAAGCTTCATATAACAAATCAATCACCAATGCTACTGCTGTCTAAGTATCAATCACCAATACTACCCCTGTCTGAGTATCAATCACCAATACTACCCCTGCCTGAGTATCAATCACCAATACTACCCCTGTCTGAGTATCAATCACCAATACTGCCCATGTCTGAGTATCAATCACCAATACCGCCCCTGTCTGAGTATCAATCACCAATACTGCCCATGTCTGAGAATCAAACACCAATACTACCCCTGTCTGAGTATCAATCACCAATACTACCCCTGTCTGAGTATCAATCACCAATACAGTCGTCTACTCACCAGGATGTTCTCCACTTTACACTGAACACTCTTACTGAAAAAGAAATCACACTTAGTTAGACACGACTGCACACACCCATGCAAACTTGCATGGCTTTTACTGTTTTTTTTTTCTTTTTCGTGTTGTGTGTCTTATGTGTTCATGTGCTACAACAAGGAAATTTGAACACTGGGGACTATTAAAGTATTCTCTCTCTCTCTCTGTGTATCTGTGTGTGTGTGTGTGTGTATATATATATATATATATATATATATATATCCATCCATCTATCTATGATCATGGTGGTGTTGATGATGAAGATATCGTAGCTGAGGATGATGAGGGTGCTGACGTACGAGACATTGCTCTCTAGTTTCTGCACCATCATGCTGGGCTCTGTGTCGCCTTCTCCCGGGTCCAGCCCCTCCCGCTTGGAGGGGTCCACCTTCAACCTGTCCTCTGTCATGACTGGCTGACGCAACAGCGGCAAACCACTCCCAGAGGCCTCTAGGAAGTACACAGGCACACAGTGTGTTAGCTGATAATCATATCCTGTTTGACTTCATTCCACCCAAATCACAGTACTTATCAGATGAGCTATACTGCCAGTCAACAGCATCAGGAGAGAGACCTTTCAGAGGAGATGGGAGGGAAGAGTGGTTGTTTCACAACAGGTAGCATGTGATCAATCATGTGGGCTTATGGGAAGATTAAAAAGAACTAAGTTATGCTGTCCTCCCACATTCTACAATCACACAATGGTTGTGGCTTTTGCAAAAGGATTAGTTCCCTATCAATGAGTAGTAACAAATAAAGATACACGTGCTTCAAAGATGGATCCATGAGCGGCGAGAGTAACATGATAAATCATATTACAACTAAATCTCATTAAATATCCATAATGACTCGTCTTATTCTAACAAAATGAATTGTTCACGCCAAGGTCACGTACACATAGTAGAGATTACTAGTACGACAACGAGAGAGGGACACTCCCACTACGGTGCCGCACTGGCTCTGGCGAAAAATAACGGGAGTAAAAGCGTGAAATTCCGTAACGTAACGCTCTGACTGCATAAATCAGCTTGATATGAATGCTGGGACAGGGCGGGCACCGCTGAACGTGTCCCTATTTGGAACTATAAAGCTGGGAGAGTAAGATAGAGATTTGCAATGGCGCAATCTTCATTCACTGTTTTTAAGCAATGACAGTCGCTGTCAAGCCTCCTCACTCAGCTGGTGCCGTAATACAACTAGTATGAGAGGGGAGGCATGTTCTGGAGTAACGTTACAACCCGACGCCCGTCACGTCGCCCATGCTTCTCTCTGATATCGACAACAGAATGACCTGTCCGTGTTAACTTTTAGTTATCTTTAATGTGTAGTCGTGGCGTAGAATTCACAGTGGTTGGGCGCCTCAATTCTCTTCCCGCTCTCGGTTTGTCGACACATTAGGGTCCGCTACAGCTAGCCTCACGCTGGCTGTCACAGCTAGCTAGTTGACTAAGCTAGCTAGCTCCTAGAACAAGCATGCAGAAAGGCGCCAGCTAGTACAGTCTTAGCTTGTCAGGTAGTGCTAAATAACATTTGCAGATAGCCAGCAAGCTACTTAGTTCATCTGGTGAAATAGCTGGTTAGCAATGTAGCTTGCATAGTAATTAGCTAGCTATCAAAATTGCTGTCCAAGCTAGCTTTCAAGCTAACGTTAGCAAGCAAAGGAACACCTAGTAAAACATGACTTTTGACAGAATTAAAACTTTAAAAATCATGTCTCTATGCAGTTTTTAAATTCTATGTATTATTCTACGATATATACGTTAAAACACAAGAGTATTTATTTTATGAAAGAAAAAGAAAGTACCTGAGCCAAAGATACAGCAAAAATCCCCTTTCAGTTTTTTTTTGTGATTGGACAACTATGTCATGTCTGCCTGACTACAAAGCAAACGTCTATTCCAATTGGATGATTCTTCTATTTCTACTTGGATACCGAGTGCTGCTTTAATTCGATTGGTTGAATAGCTTTATTTTCTTGTTTAAGATTATTATGATTGGATGTGTTTTCTCGGTCTGCCCAGTTACCGAGCTTATGAATCTTCTGATTAAATCTGCCTAGGGACAGACATCTGATTGGACAATAAAAATTGAAAATTTTCTTGAGGGTTGCCAGATTTAATGAACCCCCATTTATTTATTCAACCATATGCATGGAATCTACGCAGTCTATGTATGGAATACGTTTCCTTTGTGTTGTAATTTTGATTGTTTTGCAAATTCTCCATATACTTAAGTTAATATTTGATGATAAGAACACGATGAAATAAATTGTGTCATGTCATGTTCACACTCTGTCGCCACCCGACACTCCTGGCAACTCGGAGACACAAAACAAGTTGTTGTCGTCATTTCCGCCAATATTCAACATGGATCCCAGCAGTGTGAAGCTCAGTTTTTGGGAGAACGGACCAAGACCTGGCCAATTTTATTCCTTTCCAGGCAACACACAGAGCCCAGGATGCGGTCCTGTCAGACACACGCTGTGAGTAAACTCCTTCCATTACCTTTCGAACGACTTCTAACGATGTTATCCCCCCAAAGAAGTTAGCCTTGCACTTTCGTTTCCTCGATGCCCTGCAATGCTGCATCATCATGGAGGTGGATCGCTAGCACTGGTGGTAGTTTGTTGAAATACTAGCTAGCTAGTCTAGTACAACTAGTCAAGCATTGCTAGAACGCGCAAGAGCCAGACGAAAAATGAGAAAAGAATTCGTCTCGATGGCCTATCGTATAATTTTAGAAACGTAAACTTATTGTAAATATATAGTTTTACCTAAGCTAATTCAGTGTGTAGCTAGTAGGCTACCGTTACCGGCCACTAGCTAGAGCTAACGTTACCGCTAGCTAACTACGTGGATGTACTGAGGAGGTACGCAGGAGTGTAGAGTTCTGCGGAACTGGCTGGATGTATGGACGACCGAGATGATTAGAGACTTCGCTGTCAAGCTCGTCTGAGGAAGACCTAATGAATGCTAGCTAGTGCTAACGTTACCGCTAGCTAACTAGCACTACGTTAGCGGCAAGCAGTGTCTTTTTTCATCCATCTCTGACGACGAATAAAACGTCCCCCAACCGTGTACATGATTCATGCCACATTCATAAATGCAGCAGGGAGTTAACTGTGATTCTTAATTAACGCCAGGCGCTGGTAATCACACAACTGGTGTCTTTGTGGTTAAGTTACGTGTTCTTTTGTCGTACGGTTTGCTTGTGGGCATTAACGTGGGGAAGGTTAACCTAACGGAGGAGTGAGGTCTCCTCAGACCACTAACAGAACTTTTCCCACCACCTCTATGCGTCCTCCCGCCAGGAACCCTATGGTGACCGGTACGTCGGTCCTGGGCGTCAAGTTCACAGGTGGCGTCATCATTGCGGCGGACATGCTGGGCTCCTACGGTTCACTGGCGCGCTTCCGTAATATCTCCCGTCTGATGAAGGTGAACAGCAGCACCATCCTGGGCGCCTCCGGAGACTACGCTGACTACCAGTACATGAAACAGATCATCGAGCAGATGGTGTAAGTTGTGTGATGCTAATCTAACTTGACCTTCCTTCCACAGCATCCCCTTTAACGGTAACCGCCCTCTTTCCTCTCTCTTGACCCCCCCCCCCACACACACTTTGGCTACTGCATGCACCTGCATGCAAACTCTGCTGACAGTATTTATTTTTTATTTTTATTTTTTGTGTGGGGGGCTGGCAAAATTACAACGCATTTTGGGGCATTATTATTACACGCTTTTAATCGAGAATCGATCGATGTCACCATGGGCCACATACAGTAGGCCTACACTGTAAAAAAAAAAAAAAAAAAAAAAGTAACTTTCAAAAGGGCACTTGCCTTGTCCAGAGGGCAAAGGGCAAGTGCTCTAGAACCACCTCGTGTCTATCTGTGCACGTCCCTGCTGGGGATCTCCTCCCTACACTGGGGATCTCCTCCCTACACTGGGGATCTCCATTGACAGTGTGTGTCTGTGTCCAGGATCGATGAGGAGCTCCTGGGTGATGGTCACAGCTACAGCCCCAAGGCCATCCACTCCTGGCTCACCAGGGTCATGTACAACCGGCGCAGCAAGATGAACCCCCTGTGGAACACGGTGGTGATCGGGGGCTTCTACAACGGAGAGAGGTGGGCTGGACTACAAGGCTGCTGCTGTTCACGGTTCCAAGCATCCATGCACACACATCACCATGCATGGTGATGTGTGTGATTATTTATGGGGATGTTCTGCTGTTTTATCACCACTCTTTCTCTCTGGGTGTTCCCTTTTCCCTTTTTAAATGATACATTTGAACCTTTTGTAAGGCTCGTTGAGACCACTGTGTAAAAAGCACTTTAAACGGGAGAAACCCGAATAATCCATGATCACCAGAGCTGTAATCACAGCTGGAATGATTCCTGCTCTGAACTGTAGTGAAACTCACACGCAGGTTTTGTTTTCCACCAGCTTCCTGGGTTACGTGGACAAACTGGGCGTGGCCTATGAGGCGCCCACCGTGGCCACTGGGTTTGGAGCGTACCTGGCGCAGGTGAGGGAGATGATCAGTCTGGTATTTTAATCAACACATGCTTGTTTTATTTCCTTCCTAGAGAAGTTCATTAGTGAATGCTCATGGTGTGTGTGCGCGTGTGCGTGTGTGCAGCCCCTGATGAGGGAGGTGGTGGAGAACAAGGTGGAGATCACCAAAGCCGAGGCCAGAGCGCTGGTGGAGCGCTGTCTCAAAGTGCTGTACTACCGCGACGCTCGCTCCTACAACAAGGTGGGCGACCTCATCCCTCCTCCGCTCATCCCCCCTTCATCCCTCCGCTCATCCCCTCTTCATCCCTCCTCCGCTCATCCCTTCATCCCTCCGCCGCGCATCCCCTCTTCATCCCTCTGCCGCGCATCCCCTCTTCATCCCTCTGCCGCTCATCCCCTCTTCAACCCTCCGCCGCTCATCCTCTTCATCCCTCCGCTCATCCCGTCTTCATCCCCTCATCTCCTTTTCTTCACTTAACACCTCTCTTCATCACCTCTTCTTCTATACCTCTACTCATCTTCTATACCTCTACTCATCTTCTATACCTCTACTCTTCATACTGTACGTTTCTAGTCACTGTCTCATCAGCCATTAAACCTCTGGAACTTGTCCAGAAAGCTGCTGCTCGCCTGGTGTTCAACCACCCCAAGTTCTCCCACACAACTTCCCTTCTCCATTCCTTACACTGGCTCCCTGTAGCGGCTCGCATCCAGTTTCAAACTCTGGCGCTAGCCTACAGGACAATTAAAGAAACTACCACCGCTGTGACTGACGGCTATGTTTGTCATTTCAGCATGAGATTGCCATAGTAACGGAAGATGGCGTGGAGATTGTCGGGCCCCTCTCATCTGAGACGAACTGGGAGATTGCCAACATGGTCAGGTAGGTTTGCACTGTGGAAGTATATGTAGATAGTATAGATGTCCAGGTTATAGTCAGAGAGTATGGAGACTGCAATTGTCTAGTCATTTTTTGTAGCTTTGAGTTGTAGAATTACCAACACTACTCCTGTTTGCTACATGGACAGTGTACTAACAGTTTGTCTTGTCTTACAGTGGGTTTGAATGAAGGCAGCGTTGGGGATTGGATCAAAATCCACACTTATTGGTCTGTTCATTATTCTGTAATGTTACCGGTTTGATAAGACTGCTATGTATCCCAATTAGTTATTACCTCCCTTCCCTTTTGTAAAACGAAAAATAAATGAGAAAAGATGTATGTGTATTTTCATTGAATCCAACTGCATTTTGAATTTGGTGTCAGTGAAAAACATTCAACTGCACGTTGAACATGGTATCGGTGGACAGTGTTGCAGTCTTCTAAGCATCCATCTGGAAGAGCAGAGGAGAGACCACTTGGGAAGAGAAACACAGTCGGACCACCGGTCTAGAGGTGGGGCCTTAAGAACGCACACATTCAGCCTGAACTGAATATTATTACAAAACCCTCTACACCCAAACCAGCAGAGACACCTCTACACCCAAACCAGCAGAGACACCTCTACACCCAAACCAGCAGAGACACCTCTACACCCAAACCAGCAGACGCACCTCTACACCCAAACCAGCAGACACACCTCCACCCAGGCTGTGTGTAACTGATGAATGCAGCCAGAAGGAACCGAGTTCGGCCTCAAATGAGCCCAAGAGGACAGCAGCTGAGAATCTTTATTCACACCAAGAGAGAATACAAAAACCTGCTATTCGCAAAGTTAACAGGATAAAAATGAGGCCGGCAGAGGATCCCTATGGTTTATCCATATATAAACATAATATACACACTTACTATAGACAGCATGGTTCTCTTGTACGCAGATACCCCTACTATACAGATCATGGTTCTAATACACGGACACCCAGGTAGTATAGAGTAGCAGGCAGCCTCCGCCATCATTCAGATCAAGGAGGCCTGTTGGATTTAGGCACAGTGTTTGATGCATGAGTACACAGTATTGTTCATAGTGTTGTATAACAAACATCCCAGCGTTATGCACAGGGTATATCGGCCCAGGGCTGAGACTAGATCACAGGCAGCTTCACAGAGCTGTAGGTTTGTCGTAGAGAACGTGTGTGTGAGTGTTACGTGTGGAAGACAAGTTGCCAGAAAGTCACATTTACATAATTTGATTTAACATGACAGGGATACAATACACAGCAGCTTTAAACATACATGATTTCATGATTTATTATACAGCAGTACATCATAGAAAAAAAATACAAAAACAATCAAGAGTTCATGTTTGGACTGTAGTTCTACTGTCCCAAGAGAGGAGGAGGGAGCAGGGCCCTCCGAGGAGCACAGGGCTCCAGAGAGGAGTAGAGGGCTTCCTCAGCTCTACTGTCACTGTGCTGCTACCAGAGAGCCCTCAGCCTACGGACAGGAGGAGGCGAAGGATTTAGGCACAGTGTCTGACAGCAGAAGGGGGAGGAGGGGGAGGAGGAGGCGCGTGTCTGACGGGGAGGCGGAGGAGGAGGTGCGTGTCTGACAGGAGGAGGAGGCGTGTGTCTGACAGGGGGAGGAAGAGGAGCGCGTCTGACTCTAGGAGGCGGAGGAGCGTGTCTGACAGGGGGAGGAGGAGGAGCGTGTCTGACAGGACAAGGGGGAGGCGGAGGAGCGCGTCCGACAGGAGGAGGAGGAGCGTGTCTGACAGGATGAGGGGGAGGAGGAGCGTGTCTTACAGGGGGAGGGGGAGGCGCGTGTCTGACAGGGGGAGGGGGAGGAGCGTTTCTGACAGGGGGAGGGGGAGGAGCGTGTCTGACAAGGGGAGGGGGAGGGGGAGGCGCGTGTCTGCGTGAACTCGACCACCTCCCTCTCCTCGAAGCCGTGGAAAGACTCCAGGTCGCTGTCCTTCTCAAACACCTGCCTGATGGCCTGAAGCTGGGCCCGGGGTGAGGTGCACTCCGAACTAGCCTCGGACGCCACGCCTCCCTCCTCCCCCTTCTTCTCCTTCTCCTCCTCCTCATCCTCCTCCTCCTCCTCCTCCTCCTCCTGGTCTGGGTCCCCGAGCAGGGCCTCGGTCAGGAACTGCGTGATGGTGGCGGCGGAGTCCGAGTCCTCCTCGGTGGGCGACGTGCAGACTATCTTGAAAGAGCGCTGGAGGATCCCGGGCCGGTCGCGCAGGCAAGCGGCCAGCTCCCCCAGCCAGTCGGCCAGCCGGGCGGCCAGGCTGCCCAGCCCCAGCCCCGCCCCCTTGCCTGTGGCCACCATCCCGCTCCAGCGCGCCTGCAGGAACTCCCGTAGCACCGGCGCCACGCACACCTCCAGGGGCTGCAGGCGGGCGGAGCAGCCGATGGGGATGATGGCCGGGATGGTGCTGGTCCCGCTGAGGCCGGCCAGGAAGCCGTCCGCCAGGTGGCCGCGGTGGGTGTCCATCACCAGGAGGTTCTTCCCCGCCCCCTCCGCCGGCCACCGGGGGCTCCACACCTTGGACAGCCACAGCTGCAGGCGCCGCTCGTCGGTGAAGCCGCTCGGACTGGCCTCCAGGAACACACGGCCCTGGAGGCCGGGGTCAAGCTGGGCGGGCGCCGCCCCCCGGATGAAGAGCATGGGCGGCAGGAAGGTTCCGTCTGCCAGGCTGGCCAGGACCATGTCCACGGGGGCGCAGCCCTCCCCGAACAGCTGCAGGGCAGCCGGGCTGCCGGCCGCCAGCTCGTCCAGGTCCACGAACACGGACAGCTCGTCCACGGAGGCCACGTCGCCGGGCCTCAGGCTCTGGTCCCGCGTCTGCTTGGCCATGAAGCGCGTGAAGATGCGCGTGCTCTCGAACACGTTCCTGGGCAGCGGGTGTCGGACCAGGGAGGCCAGCGCCGCCTGCAGGCCCAGGTTGTGGCGCAGCATGAACTCCACGGCCCACTGGTAGAAGTCCCCGATCTCCTGGGCCTCGTCCAGCGCCTCGGTGGCCGTCTGCAGCAGGTTCTCCTCGTTGATGGGCAGCTGTTCCTCGCGCTGCGCCAGCACCCACTCCGCGATGCGGTCAGTGCACCAGCGCCACTCCTTCTGCAGCCGCTGGCGGTCCTGGATCTGGGTCCAGGCCCGGATGTCCTGGGGCCGCGTGCCGTAGCGCTGCGCCGCCTGGGGGAGGCCGTTGCACAGCGCGTACAGGACGATGGTCAGCTGGCGCACTGTCAGGGGCTTGGGGGTGGTTGGGGCGGAGACCGGGGGAGGGCAGGGTGGGGGCTGGACCTGGGCCATGATGTCCAGAATGGCGGCACCCTCCTGGGGCTGGGGCCCGTTGGCCAACCCCTCCCCGACATCCAGCGCCTCCAGAGCCCCCTCCAGGACCCCGTCTCTGATGGAGGCCAGCGAGCCCTGCAGCGTGATGGTCATGCTGGGGGTGGGGGACGGGGCGGGGGAGGGCGTGGGGGGCCGCGAGGACGAGGGCAGCAGGGGCTTGATTGACAGCTGGGGGGTGCCGGCAGACAGCTGGTCAAAGGGCACGAAGGAGCCGGTCACCGGAGTCTCATCACTACACAGGAAGGACGGAATACTGACAAACTTAGTTTGGAGGAAGATGAATTCATATACTTTGAGAACTTATTTTGAGTATGAAAACAAAGGTTACAAACAATGTGCTTCAGCTATGTTTCAACGTCAATTCAGCGTTCAACTGAATTTTCTAAACCAACGTCAGTAGCTCCAAAATGTTACTAACCTTGAAAGACTCAGGTCTAGGTCATCTGTAAGAGAGAACATGTTAGACACAGAAACTACAGTTGAACATCAAAACTACACACATCAAAACCAAGGCGCTCTAACCAGTGATGTTGAAGGTGCTGGCGAGGTGCTTAGGGTGGTCAGTCAGGTGGTTGGCCATCATGTCCCCAGTGGTGGTGAAGTAATGACATGATGTACACCTCATCTTACGCTCCCTGGACCAGGACACGGAGAGAAAGAGACACACACACACACAGGTCAGACCACTTCAAATCCACACAGTAGGCCGAGGGTATATTAAAAGCAGAAGTGGTGTTGGAGGAGTTTCCTGGTACCTTGGGTAGGACTCATACATGGCCACATACTTGCTGGTTCTCTTACGGGTCACGTGGTTGCTGTGAGCAGAACAAGACACAATGTTGTTGGTATCTTAAGTTACATCCACACAGCTAGTGCAAAGCATCTGTTCCACTTAGGACATGCATTAAACTTCTGTAACATACAGAAATTGCTATATATTTTTATTTTCATACATGAGAAATATTATTTTGCACGACTTTCAAAACAGCAGTTATGCAAGTGACTTGATCGGGGTGGGGGGCGGGACTGACTTGATCATGTGGTTGGCGTAGGCCCGAGAGCAGCATGTGCGGTAGCGGCACAGGGAGCAGTGAACGTAGGTGGGGTAGTGGCCCAAGAAGTCTGGGATGGAGAAGGAACACTCCACACAGCTCTGTGTCTCTGGACTGGAGAGGGGAGGAGGGAGGAGAGGAGGGGAGGGGAGAGAGAGGAGAAGGGAGAGAGGAGGGGAGGAGGGAGAAGGGAGAGAGGAGGGAGAGGAGAGGGGAGGTAAAGGGAGGAGAGAAAGGAGACAGGAGAAGAATGCAGAAAAATAGGAAATATGACTTGTTATAATGACACATGAATCTCTGTAAATAACATCTCATGTGTCTCCTCTAAAACCAGGGGATTTCCTTGGACCCAAGCAAGACTGACTGTTCTCCCTAGTGTGCAGCAGCTGTTTTCCCTAGTGTGCAGCAGCTCTGTTCTCCCTAGTGTGCAGCAGCTGTTTTCCCTAGTGTGCAGCAGCTCTGTTCTCCCTTGTGTGCAGCAGCTCTGTTCTCCCTAGTGTGCAGCAGCTGTTTTCCCTAGTGTGCAGCAGCTGTTTTCCCTAGTGTGCAGCAGCTGTTTTCCCTAGTGTGCAG
>NC_140254.1:12003321-12058321 GCF_949987555.1 Borostomias antarcticus
ACATGCTGTGGTTCCTGTGCGGCGGAGGCCACCAGGCTGGATGCCTGCAAAGATGGGAAGGTTGTCCACAGGAGTGGGATGCAGGCATCCTGTCATGATGCGCAAAGCTTCGTTGATAGGCGGGTCGATGAGGCGGGTGTGAGCGCTGCGACACCAGACCGGTGTGCAATATTCACTGGTCGTGTAGACCAGGGATAGGGCTGTACGCAGTATTTTTGCACCGGCTCCCCAGCCTGATCAGACCAGTCGCCTCATCAATGCTACACAAGCTGTTAACTTCTTGCGCAGTGACTCGAGGTGTCGGCGGAACGTGAGCGACCTGTCCAATGTCACGCCAAGATATGTTGGTTCGGCGCTGCATGGCAGGAGAAGCCTCGCTGAGCTTCAATCTCCATTTCCGGAGGTATGCGGCTAGTGTCTGCATGTCCTGGCTCAGTGTCTCCTCCACGGCCTGCCAGTCTCCAGCTGAGTACACCAGCGCAAGGTCATCTGCGTAGGCATACTTCCTGGAGACTGTGGTTGGCAGGTCGTAGGTGTAGATGTTAGAAAGGGGGCCAGGACAGATCCCTGGGACAACGTTCTTAAGGCGTTGCAGCTTACTTTGCTGTCCGCTACCGGTGGTGAAAGTGAAGCTGTGGTTTGGACAAGCTCCATGATCATGCTGACCATGTGCCTGTCCGGCAGCAGGCAAAGCAGCTTGCAGGTGAGGCCACGGTGCCATACGGTGTCGTAGGCAGCCGTCAGTGTCTATAAAGACGGCTCCGGCCTTCTTTTTAGCCGAAAAGCTGTCCTCGATGTAGGCTGCACAATTAATCGTGAATTAATCGAAATCGCGATTATGACCTCCGTGATTAACTAATCGCAAAATGCCGCAATTAATGTGATTAATAATTTTGCTTTGAATTGAGTGTGCTAGGACACGGACGAATCACAGGCGCTTATGCTGTCTGACCAATCACATGCGTTCCCGCTGAGTGTGCTGTGCACAGCAATTTTACTGAGAAGACAGATAGCAGTAGGTCAAGACCAGTGTCACAAGAGTAGTGAGTAGGGAAAAAAATTAGCGAAAATTAGGTCAGTGAGTTAGTAACAAGAAAGGGATCAACATCCGTGATTTGGGAGCATTTTGGTTATTATATATTAATATTATATATTAAATATTAATCGCAATTACCATTTGGAAGCATATAATCGCAATTATTATCTTTTGTCATAATGGTGCAGCCCTAATTCACGGCGTCTCCCAGGTGGAGTACCTGTGTGTCTGGAATGTGGCCAGCAGGTGTGCTAGGCTCTCGTGGGGCGTCCTTTTGGGGGAGACAGCCGCCTGGGGGGCCGGGGGCAC
Organism: Borostomias antarcticus; assembly: GCF_949987555.1. Lineage (NCBI taxonomy): Eukaryota > Metazoa > Chordata > Actinopteri > Stomiiformes > Stomiidae > Borostomias > Borostomias antarcticus. The sequence goes on from NC_140254.1 coordinate 12,004,667, forward strand.
ATCGATCACCCTGGAGGGCTGAAGGGGCTTCCTCCTGTATAAATGTTCAATCAGTGGGACCCTGCTCCCTGGAGCTGCATACGTCCTAATGGTCACCTGGAGAGAAAGAAGGGGAGAGAGGTATGTTTGAGTGAGGTGCTTGAAGTAAAGGGAGAAAGACACACACACACTCATACAGGCACACACACACCTCTACTCTCTTCCTTCCTCACCTTGGTTCCGGCCTTCAAGCCCTCCAGCTGTCTGGGTTTGATGTGGGTCTTGTGGTCCTGGACCTTGTGCTCCGCTCGCTCCTTGGAGAACAGGAACTGGAGACGGCAGCAGTCACAGCTGAACACCGTCTTCTTCTGAACACACAGAAGAGCAGAGGAGAGGATCAGTGAACACCGTCTTCTTCTGAACACACAGAGGAGCAGAGGAGAGGATCAGTGAACAGTCTTCTTCTGAACACACAGAAGAGCAGAGGAGAGGATCAGTGAACACCGTCTTCTTCTGAAGACACAGAAGAGCAGAGGAGAGGATCAGTAACAGTACTACCCGCTATGGGAGATTCAACATCTGTTTATTAGCCATGTATATGGTTCACACATCCTAGGACGACAGGGTGCAGGACAGGATAAGACATGCAAAGACATGACAGTGCAAAACAGTACAAAAAACATCAAGTGGTGCAGGTTAGTATATTACCTGGTATCTGCTGTTTTATTAAATGGAGTGGTGCGGTATATTACCTGGTATCTGCTGTGTTATTAAATGGAGTGGTGCGGTATATTACCTGGTATCTGCTGTGTTATTATATGGAGCGGTGCGGTATATTACCTGGTATCTGCTGTGTTATTACATGGAGCGGTGCGGTATATTACCTGGTATCTACTGTGTTATTACATGGAGCGGTGCAGTATATTACCTGGTATCTGCTGTGTTATTACATGGAGCAGTGTGGTATATTAATTGGTATTTGCTGTGTTATTACATGGAACAGTGCGGGATATTACCTAGTGTCTGCTGTGTTATTAAATGGAGTGGTGCGGTATATTACCTGGTATCTGCTGTGTTATTAAATGGAGTGGTGCGGTATATTACCTGGTATCTGCTGTGTTATTATATGGAGCGGTGCGGTATATTACCTGGTATCTGCTGTGTTATTTCATGGAGCAGTGCGGTATATTAATTGGTATCTGCTGTGTTATTACATGGAACAGTGCGGGTTATTACCTGGTGTCTGCTGTTTTATTACATGGAGTGGTGCGGTATGTTACCTGGTGTCGAATGTAGTGGTGCTGATAGTTGAGGCCGTAGCGGAACACCTTGAGGCAGTAGGGACAGATCAGGTAGGACGTGTCGCTGTGGGCCTGGCAGAAGTGATCCATCACCTCAGAGTAGAACGACGAGCGGAACTGGCACACCTGCAGAGGACCACACACAAGCAGACAAAAATCAGGGATTTGGGTTCAAGGAAGAGGGGTCCATATATATCAATGGCATGTGGACAGAATGGTGCTTCGCCGGAGGGCTGTCCACCAGAGGTCAAAGGTCGTTCTCAGCTATCTCCCTACAGTCGGTGGGATCTGGAGGATGTTTATAGCAGGGGCTGGAACAGAGTGTACCTGGCACACGTAGGGCATCTCTCCAGGTTTGTGGTAGTTCTTCATGTGCTGGAGGAAGACAGGCTCGCTCTCGTAGGCCCATTCACATATCTTACACTTGGCTGGAGGGTGAGGACAGAGCAGAGAGACGGACGCAGTTTAGCTACTAGGGCTGGGTATCGAGTCAAATTTCAAGATTCGATTCCGATTCACAGGGTTTGGAATCGATTACCACGATTCGATTTTTTTTTTTTTTTTTAGCTGTAACCTTAATTACATGACTGGTTATGCAACACATCAATACTAGGGCTGGGTATCGATACTGATTTCCAAAAATTAATGAATGAATGAATCATTGAATGAATTAATGAACTATTTATTCATTCCTTCATTTATTCATTCATTCATTAAATAAAAGATCGATTTTGGGATTCATGAATCGATTCTGAATCAAATGATTCAGAATCGATGAATCGATTTTTTAAACCCAGCCCTATTAGCTACACACTAGTGGAAAGTGCCTGTTCAAAGTGTGCATGCCATGTCATAGTCGCATCCCCTTTTCCATTACAGTATGATGTACAAGTGCTTGACAGAATCTTGACAGCAAAGGTCCCCTGCTGCATTCAAATTGAAGTAGCTAGCTAGCTAGTTGTCCAACTTGAACGCCACTGTGTCCACAGCACATATGTAGCTACATAGCCGTTGAATATGTGCCTGTGACAAAGGGATCCGAATAATAACTGCCCAGAAGACATCTAACAATACTGCTCAAAAAAATTAAGGGAAAACTTAAATTGTGAAAGAACAGACAGAACTCCAGAACAGTATTATGTTAAAATTAGCCAAAACGTAAATTTTCTCAAATCATTTTTCTAGACCCAGGACCAGGTGGCGGGATTACATCTCCGCACAGGCCTGTAAACGGCTAAAGATCTCCCAGGCAGAGCTGGTTGATGTTGCTAGGGAAAGGGATGTCTGGAGCCCCCTGCTGGAACTGCTGCCTCCGCGACCTGGCCCTGGATAAGCAGATGAAGATGGATGGATGGACGGACGGGTATATTTTCTCAGCTTCATGCGACGACACATGCAAGTCATTGGGTCCTCAGCAATACACCTGCCGCATATCAACTTCATACAGTGGCCACAAACCGTATTTACAGTAGCATGATGTGTTAACTTTGTCACAACACAAATAAAAAAATAAAAATAAAAATACCTGCAAGCAGGGATGTGGGGGCCAAGCAGCCAAGGAATCAGCTAGACTGACGTGGCGATATGAGACATGTTTGACAAGGGTCAAGGATGGTCCCGAGAATTTAGAACGTCAGACATATGGTTGAACGGGATTCGATCTCTGTACCTGCTGCTTGCAAGGCCGACATGCTAACCACTGTGCTACGCAGGATGTTGCAAAGGTGATTAGCCCTAGTCCACAAGGCATGTCAGCCGTTGGTTCCTCTCGGTTGAGTGAGAGGTGGGTGTCGTCATTTAAATTGGCACACGGCGAAAAGTATACATAGCAGAGCGTAACTATTTACTTCTATAGAATCCAGACAATCACACAAACATTTCGAGGTACAATATGTCCTTCTGTCTTCAAAAGTGTAGGAGAGGTGACGAGTTAGAAACACAAGATTGTTTCAGTCATTTTCTGCTTCAAATTAGAGCGTGGGAGTCATCATTCAAACTGTCACACGGCAAAAAATGATACATCGGAGAGCTTAGCTTTTTGGATTTTACGAATCCCAAGAGTCATGTGAACGTTTTTATATATAATATGTGTATGAGCTGTGAGAATTGGAAGAGGGATGGCAGTTTAGAAAATGTTACATTTTTACAAAATTCTGCTCTCTCCACTCTAAAATTGGTGAAATTGTGCAGGAGACCAAAAGTGCAACTTGCGTTTTTCAATCCAAAAAATGAAAAAATAACAAAACCATGGTATGTTTTCAACTCGGCTTTATGCAAGGAATCCAATGATCCCTGAATCTTGAAAATCGAACATAGGGTTATCAACGGTTATTAAAAAGTTATAAGCATAAACGCGACTCCAACTTTGACACGTTGGTGGCGCTAGAGTGCACAAGGTGTCAACATGCTACTTGTTGACAAGGGTCATGGATGTGTCCCGGATGAGTGTGCAAAATGTGGTTTTGATAGATTAAAACATTACTGAACTTTACCCCAATTCCTGTTTTGCAGCTTTTCTGCCAATTTTGACTGGCTGTCACGAGCGAACGCAATGGATAATCAAAAATCCCTGTACAACTTTTGTGGAAATTGGTCTAGAGAATGTGTATACCGAGTTTCATGCAGATTGGTCGAAATTCCTAGGAGGAGATACATTTTAAGGGTTTTGCACATCATTCAAAATGGCGGAGAATCCAAGATGGCCACATAGAGTGCGTTGAATCCGGTGCGTTGAATCCGGTTTGAGCCAAGGAATTGAAGGACGAAATTGAAGTTTGAAAATTGGACTTGCTGAAGAAAAGCTGCATGCATAAATGCACCTCCAACTTTGACACGTTGGTGGCGCTAGAGAGGGCGAGGTGTGGACATGAGACTTGGTGAGGAGGGTCAGGGCACTGTCCCGAAAGAGTGTGCCAATTTTTACAACTTTTGACCATACAGTTCTATAGGCTGCCATCCATGGCAGAAGAAATAAAGAAGAAAGAAGAAAACGTACAAATACAATGGGTGCTGCAGCAGCTGCGCTGCTTGGCCCTCAAATAATAAAGCCCCTTGTCCATATCACCCTTGATGGAGAGAATACCCAAAAGTGCACGTGATGGTGACGGAATCAGGTAACGCATTTTTATTAGCATTAGCTTCCCGCGTAAATGGCCAAATTTCAAATACCTGTAATTAACTCGTTTTTTGAGATATCTGCAACTGCAACATGGTACAACACAGTAGTACCCAGTCCGTTTCAAGTACCTAGATTATTGTTGTAAAAAGGTATAAGCACTTGAAATTAGCAGCCGTTTCCTTTCTTATAGCAGTTCTCCGTCATCCTGGAATTGATCTCTTACCTGTTAACACCCTAAAGGTGGACATGCACCGTATAAATACATATGCAATTTCAGACCAATCGGACCTATGGTTTCATTAGAATAAACTTTTTATAGGTATGCCAAATTGGCAATCGAGCAGGGTGGAAATGCCAGCATTTTGAAACCCTTGCCGTTAATATGGGATCATCCCGTACTGAAAAATAAAATGCACTTTGAATATTGAATCACAGAACTAGTGTTGACCGAGGCAAATTCAACCAGATGTAGCTACTACAGCCAGCCTCTCACACATTTGCAAGAAACGGTAAGCCAATCCTATTAGTTATATTTTGTTAGGGAAGGGGGATTCGCAGAGAAGGAGATCTGTTAACCATTTGTGTACCAAATTATTGCTAGGGACAATGTGTGTGTGTAGCCGCCTACGAACCCGTGCACTCGAACGCGCCGTGGACGGACTCTATGTGCCCCTGCAGGCGGTAGGGCGTGGGGAACTGGCGGAAGCAGTGCTGACAGGAAGTCTGTGCAACATAATCATCCTCCTCCTTGTTCATCTCTACATGCTGCTTCGTGTGACTCATCAACCTGGGAGAGAAGAAGGGAGGGGAGAGGAGAAGAGGAGGTGAGGTGAGGGAGAAGAGAGGAGGGGAGCGGTGAGGAGAGGGGAGTAGAGAGGAGGAGAGGAGGGGAGGGGAGAGGTTAGGAGGAGTTACTGAATTTGTAAAAATTCTGTACAACATACGCATTACATGTCACTTTACAGAATCTACGAAAACACTGAGCCAATCTTCATCTTCCAAACCTACTTGATGTTGTTGCTAATGTTCCTGTCACAGTAGACACACTTGAACAGTTTGGGCTGTTTCTGGGGCGCGGTGTCGGGCCGACAGTTCCGATCCGTTCCGTAGTAGAAGTCCTCCGCCAGGATGATGAGCTTGCCCCGGGACTCCGCCTCCAGGATGGGCGAGCTCAGGTGGCCGTACACGGGCCGCACCGCGGAACTGAGCTCCTTCTTTCTGTTCTCCTCTCTCGGCTCGTCTCTCTCCCCCTTTCCCTTCCTGGATTTCTTCTCCTCTCTGGATCTCTCCCTCTCTCCCTCCTGGGATCTCCGCTTGGCGGTGGCCTTCTGTCTGGGGCTCTGCTTGCCTCTGGAGCTCTTCTCCTCTCTGGAGCTTATCTTCTCATTCTTCTTCTTCTTCTTGGTCTGTTTGGGGGCCTCGTCAGAGGAAGAGGAGGAGCCAGAAGAGTCCTCAGAGGACTTGGAACCTTTGGAGGAAAGTTTCTTACGTTTCGGTGCGTTGATCTTCTTGAGACTCTCGGTGATCTTAATGCTGCATGTCTGGGCGGAGGGACAAAGACAAGGGGGTTAAAAGGAAACAGTTTGCTTGGCTCAATTCGCCTTATTCACCTCAGCTGCCATATTGGTCAGTCTGACGTAATTAGGGGTGCGGATGCGGAAGTGCCCGTTGCCTTCAATGTTAAAAGTTTTCTGTAAAAACACCACTTCAAGAACCAAAATAGTCAAAATAACAGGCTGAATACACTATCGGGGTTACAAACTCATCATTACCAGACTCCGATTGTTTTTCACTGTTGTTGTTTTTGCGTTTGGAAATACATCGGAGTGAATGCAGCTGACCGCTAACTATGGCTCATTCACCTCCATGTATTTCCAAATGTGAAAACAACGGCAGTGAAAAACAATCGGAGTCTGGTAATGATGAGTTTGTAACCCCGACCACACGCAGCACTCCCATCATTTAGCGGTAGGCTAATCATGTTGGTAATGAGGTGGTGCTGAAAAAGACAGCGAGTACCAGCACAGGTCCATGCGCATATAGCCTACTCCTATAGTTTTCCAGCCTGCTATAAAGAAATATTGAATGAATAGGCCTGTTGTTCAATAAATCTATTTAGTTTTGCATGGACATTTCTCTAATAAAGGCTTGACGCCGAAACATCCATTATTGTCCAATAAATTGGAAATAGGCAGTGAGTGCCGCGGTGCTTTTTAGATTACGCTAAAAATTAATTCACTTGTTATCCGGCATCGGCAGTAAAGGCTTGGTTTAATACTTAATTTTGATTAGTAAATTAGAGGTCTGGTTGCATATTGTAGGCTTGGAGTTTTCAGAGTAGCCTAACGATAGGCTTAATAAGCTATGAGCTGGGCAGTGCATCCACATTAAAAGGCTGCGTTTTTCGATTCCGATAGCTTCATGAAAACCTGTGGGTTATTCAATCCGATGATAAGTAATGCATCCAACCACACATCATAACACATCACAACATAACGGCGGAAAAAAACGTATTCCCCTCCGAGGGGGCCGGGGTTAAATGCGCTCTGTCTGGACGGTATCTTTTTTTGAGTAATCTTTTTTTTGAGTAATCGGTTACTCGAGTAGGATCAGGTTAGGTTACTCGGTTTTAAAATTAGTCGAAATTCCCATCCCTAGTACACAGCATCAGGGTTTAATTTTCTTCCTTGTGTATCTGCTGTATTTGTACATTTGTTTTATACGGTATGTGTTTAATTGTCTGTTGGATCATGTACTGTGTGTGTTCACAGAGACCCAGGTCTCAAAAGCCTCCCATCTATAAATAAGGACTCTACTCTCCAGTGAGCTGTGCTACACAGTTACGTTTGTGTTGGTACAGTACTTACACACATGTATCCTCGGAGCGCGTTAACCAGAGTGTACCTGGTGCCACATCGAATACACATCTGAGGCCTGCTGGGCGATCGTCCTGAAGATACACACCAGGGTTGCACTGGGTCAGAACATAGACATAGCGCGCCCCCCCACCTCCATATACATACACACATATTCCCAAACAGCGGTATGTATTCTATGAATGCTGTGAGGAGGAGGGTCAGAGGCATCCTGAAGGATACAGACCTTTGAGGAGGCTGATTGGAGGAGACCTGGAGGGGGAGGAGCTTGCTGCTGCAGGCTTAGCCAACTGGAGCGCTGGACTGTCTGCTGACTCTGGAGCCCCCACCGAAACTACCTCTACACACGCACAAGAGAGAGGGAGGTCAACAGGTAAACAACCACAAAACATCAGACGTTAGCTAGTAATACCCCATAAGCTAAGGGCTCATTTGAATAATTGGCGCAGGTTTGGTCAAGCTACAATAGTCAGCAAAAACACAGCATTAACTGCCCTCTAAGGCCGTCTCCACCAACAAGCAGTATGTAGCTGAACAGCGCCAAGCTTACAGCAGCTCACAGCTGCTTACAGAGTACTGGGAAAGCTAGTGGACCAGCTAGGCTACCGACAGCTCACGTTGGCACAGAGGGTCGTGTTTTTGAAGACTGCAGATCAACTAGCCAAGTTAAAATAGCTAGCTAATGTTAGCTAGTGCTAACGTCTCTGCAGTCAAAACTGACCGTCTTCGTCGTCAGAACACTGTTATAGCCTGCGCTTCAGCCCAAAAACGTCAACAACAACAAAAAAAAGCATAGAGCTCACTGCCCATGGCGCTAAAAAGCGCTTTCTAAAGCGCTCTATGGCTCATAACAAACACTAGAAACTCTAAAACACAGCTCGCCGGTGGACACGCACCCTGAGAAAGAATGACCTGAACACCTGGCGGAGAGAGGAAGACAAACACAGCCCCGGTCCTGCTGGGAGGAGGAGGGCTTACCAGTAATGACGGGGGCGGTGGTGGTGGGTGGAGGCAGGGAGGAGGTGGAGGGCAGGCTGACGCTGCAGGAGGCCGCGGTGCTGGTCTGGACGCCCGTGGGGCTGCGGATGGTGAGGGTGACGGGGATCTGGACCATGGTGAACCGCCCAGCATCGCCTGTCCTGCTGCCTGTGCCCCCCACACCCTGGGCTAGGGCAACAGCTGGCGCCAACTGCTGGGCACTGCTGGGCTGGGGCAGCAGCTGGCACCCCTGGCCTGGAGAGAGGGGAGACGGGGGGGTGGTTTGGGAGGAGAGAGGATCAGGCCAATATAGAGGAACTCTGAAAATTCCTCCATGCTTCCTCCCAATCTCAAGGTAATCTCTGATTTAATATGATTGGAAGCACGTACCCCTCTACACAGCTAACATCAAAGGCTGCGTTGTAGGCCAATAGGACTGTAACGTTGTGTCCAACTCACCACCAGGGAGAAGGGTGATTGGTTGGCCATTCAGGATCAATCCCATTGGGTTGGTCTGGTCTGTAGACACTCCCTGGAGTGTCTGTAACACACACACACACACACACACACACACACACACACACACACACACATGGTTACAGGCAGGCTAGGAGGAGGAGGTGGTGATGAAGGGGGTGGCGTGACCTGCGTTACCTGTGTACTGACGATGATGGGCTGACCAGGGGGAGAGCAGCTGCTGACCGTCTGGATGGGCTGGCCAGCTGGGGGTACAGGGGTCAGCACCAGGGCCCGGGCAACCGGGGACACAGGGGTCTGGGATGGGAGGGTTCTGGCCGGGACCAGGGGCCTCTCTGTGGGAGACACTGGGACCAGGGTCAAGATGACAGTCGTGCGTTCTGGGTCTGAAGATGGGAGAGGACAGATAGGTTGAACATACAGGGGATATGGAGCATCCATCCACGTACAACTGACCCAGCAGCAGGGACCACATTCCCAATCCAACAGAACTGCCACAGAGGCAGGAAGTGTGGAGCAGGATGTGACATTAGCCCTCTCTCTCTCACCTTCCGTTGTTCCTTTCTTCCCCAGCGCTGCCTCCTTCCTTGTGGGCCGCTGCCAGGGCTCCAGGTCGTCCTCCTCACACTCCATCAGGAGCTCTGTGGGGTCGGCCATGCTGCGCTCTGCCTGCTGGTCAGAACCACAGAGAGGACAGGAGATCACACCTGGAACAGCAGCGCCTGGAGAGCAGCATCTACCACCCACCTGCTGAACCTGTCACTCAGACTCATGTAGGCTTCTACCACATCACTTCTCAATGGGTTTTAGTCTCTTATTTTGATTTTATAATGTGAAACCGATCAAACTGTGAAACCTCTTTTTTATTTTATTCCCCGTCCCCATCCCCTAGGGGGCTTTTACCCCCACCTAGGCCGTTATTGTAAATAAGAGTTGCTCTTAATTAACTTGCCTAGCAAAATAAAGGTTGATGATGAAAGTAAATCAACTATTTTGGAGTTTTGTAGACCTTTTTACAGATTACAAAATATTAACCAAATTATACAATACAAATCACACTACAACGTAAATGTCACTTATATGGTTAATCATCTGTAGGCTTCAATTGTTATTGCTTTGATAAAGCATGTAGCAATATTATGAAATAGCATCAAATGTTGGAATAAACGGTAGGAAATTGAGTATTCACTCTTGTGAAACTGTCATAGAATGCATTTGCTCCATGGTTTGTTTGTGTGTGTTGTGACGAAGTCTACTATTATGCTAAACCAAAATTAGCATGCTAGCATGCATAATATGCATTTATATTTTCAGCATGGATAAAACATTATCAGTATCAGCTTCCAAAATAAACCTAACGTTATCCCCAACAAACTGTAACGTCGACTAGACACACTCCTCTTCGCTCCTGATTGACGCTGGGCTCACTGCACCATGTGCATGCTTGCTTCCCGCAGCCTGGAGCCCGCCTCTACTTCTTGAAATACTCCATGAGATTTAGCACTTAGCAGGCTAGCTAGCAATGCTATCTTGCTAGCATAGCTAGCTCAGTGAGTTTAACAACTGGGCAACATCTCACTCTATATCCACACATATGACACAAACCGAGAATTGGTTTACCTTGTTCTCTCTTTTGCTTTAGTTAGTGGTAACAGACGCATGCGACTAGACTAGATATATACACACGTTTGCTATTGTTGCTTGCGGTGTTTGCTAGCTGGCTAACGTTGTTTCTACCAGAACCGTTTTTCACTTTTCAGCTCGCCTCGCTCTCTCGAGCAAGGCGCAGGAAAATACCAGCGTCGCTTCCACTCTCGCGAGACTACTTCCACTCTTCTCGTCCAGACAGACGTTCTGGTTGGTCGCGATCACAAAATCTGGGCGGAGTATTAAACCATCTTTATCATGACAGGCATACGATCAGCTAGCTGGAATGTCTGTTTCTCTAAACCTCATCTTCAATAAATGTACCTTAATTTTTCATAGACCACACGTGTGCAGTATGAAAAACACCCACGCACGCCACCTGAGTATGAATTTAGATGTACTTTATTGCTTCACCCAAACCAACTATGTCTAACGTTAGCTATTCTGTCTGAACAACTTCAGCCAGCTAGTCAGCTAGCCTAGTTAGCCAGCTAGCCTAGTTAGCTAGCTAGCCTAAGCAGATGTCTGGAAACCAAAGCACGCTCACTGCGGCAAAAAAAACAAAGGTTTAAGTAAAACATACATATTAATGCGTCTGTATGAAATAAGATTAACAATAATCTAGCTAGCCAACTAGCTCACCAAGTAACAAACACCAAGTATTCAAGAAGAGCTTTAAGCAGTGGAGACATGGTAGTGCTAGCCAAACAAAACATAATGACAGCCTATTCTTACGGCGCCCTATCTATCTACCGCCTCATAATCACGGCCGCTATTCTTACGGCGCTGCATCTTGTTTTGGGAAATTCTGCTTTCAAAACCCAACCCACCCAATCCCTATCGTTAACCCTAACCATAACCAGTAAATAAGACATTTATGGCTAACATGCTTGAAATCGGTACTTCCGGCCGCCGTAAGAATGGTCACTGCCAAAAATGGGGGGAAAAGATTGGTAGCACTAGCTAACCTTACCTGGCCAGAATGGAGATCCTGCATAAAAGGTGTTGACAACGTCTGCAGCTAGCTAATATAGCTAAAACACAGGCAATAGTATGGGCAGCCGACTTGTCACTGTTGTAGGGCAGAGGTACTAGCTAGCTAGCGAGGTGGGCTCAAAGAAGCGAGGCTATCTTAACTAGCAGCGCAGTAACGTTAGTAACACACGTACGCGCGTAGTCCTAGAAACAGCTATGCACTAACGTTAGCTAGCACTAGCTGGCATTGTAAGTTATTCTCCAGTAACATAACGTTTGCCAGTTGAACAAGATAGCTAGCTGTTTCAGCAAAGCAAAGGAACGTTGGATTGACAACAAGCCTTGTTAGATGACGCTGAATATTCAGTCATCTATTTAACTTTTATGCAATGCAATCCAAAAATATGGGTCTTCGGTGGCGAACCAGTAGCCTAGCTAGCATTGCTAATCTATTATGTGGCTAGGGACACTGTAAGCGATCACTCAAGCAAGCTTCTCTCCGGCAATGCCAGACATCTGGTCCGATTCAGAGGTGTGAAGAAACTGGTTTAGCTAGTTAAAACTATTCTGTATTTAGCTAGCGCTAGGCTAACTGCAGTGCTATAGCAGTGCCAGTGCTATACTAGCAATGCTCGAGCGCTCTTCCGCTCCGGCTCGTAGCGCCCCCTGAAGTTCACTAGCTAGTTTGCTAATGTTAGCCTGTCACCCTAACACCAGTTGTTCACGCTCCTAAAATATCGTTGAAAGCGTGCAGTTGTCCACAAGGCTGGGTGATGCGACCGGCGCAACATAAGATGTCTCACTAAAAGTTGTGTTGAGCTTTATGTACTTGTGTAGGCCCCATTATACAGTAGGCTACTGTCAGTGATTGCTGTATTCAAAAGGCTAGTAACTAGCCACATATTCAATTGGTTGTGGGTGGGGGGGCAACATACAAAAGTCTCACTAGTGTTGGCCATTAGCAGTCAGAATATTTCTGTTTTGAGGTGGGCCACACTCTAAAAACATAACACACATGAGACATGAGGGAGAGAGAGACGTGAGGGAGAGAGAGACATGAGGGGAGAGAGAGAGAGACGAGAGAGAGACACATGAGGGGGAGAGGGAAAGGGGGAGAGAGACGTGAGAGAGAGACACATGAGGGGGAGAGAGAGACGTGAGGGAGAGAGACAGAACTGGAAATACAGCTCTTCATGCCTCAAACAAGGCGACTCCCCAGGCTGTACCACTGTTGTCTTTTGAGGTCTTCTTCTGTTGCTCTGCGTTATGTAATTTTTGTAAGCCTTGATAAAAGTTGCAGCACCATCTAATTATGAACCACAATGTTAATAGCCTTCTTGTTGTGATAATCATTGATGAAATCACCCAACACGGATTGGAAACGGCAGGCAACTCAGCCGGACAGATTCTCTGCTCCCAGCAGGCAGACACGCTGATAACACCACGCGGGGACCTCGGGACCTCGTCTTCGCCCACAGCCGCAGCCAGCAGAGAGCAGGGAGAGAGAGAGACTAGGTATACATCCGAGTGTTCCATGTGATTGTATTTTTGTACAATAAATCTATCATCTGTCGCCGCGAAATCTCAAGGTTTGGTTGAGACGTTAAATAATGCTCTCTCAGCCCACCCCCCACGACTAGGCCTGCCCTTTTAGGGCCTAGTGAAGCTAGATTGGTGGAGGAGTGACCATACAGATGTGTCGCCTGTCACCCTAACATGATATCTCAATCACCAATGGTTGTCAGTCCGGGTTGTGTCTGTTTATAGTGTCCCATAGAGATGTGTCATTAATACCCCAGAGGAGAGGCCCCCCCTGTGGCCTAAGTGTGACCTCTTGACACCCACTACCCCGAACGGCCACAGCAGCATCATCTGTCTTCCTCACTCTATCGACTACAGTGTCCACGTGAAAACTAACAAACACAAAATCAGCTTACATTGACTTTAAGACTGTAGATGTTATGGACATTTCTACCTAGATTCTTCACCACCAATCAGGACCGTGTTATTGCCAGTTCGCTACAGTATTATAGGCTACTATCAGTGACTGCTGTATTCAATTTGGCATCCGTTTTATCAACTGTAACTATGTTCTGTCTGTCTCGGTCTGTATGTCCTCTCCTACTCCACCTCTACAACCAGCAGTATGAATTTGGGATGCATTGTGTAGGCCTACAGTAGGCTATATCAATCAATCAAAGCTTTATTTGTATGGCGCATTTCATACCCAGGGGCAACACACAATGCGCTTTACAGAGAACAAGGGAGGTGGGCATATGACCCACCCCTACATATTCCAGCGGGAAGCAAAAAAAACTATCACCCGGGGGCCAGATAAGTGAGCTGTAAAAATTCTTCCCTGACCCCTCTCAACAAGGCGATCAAGCACGCTCCTGGAGTATGTTTGTCTACCGGCTAAGAACATTTATAAAGCAATAAATTACATTAAATTACATTTTCAGAGTAAGAGAGGCTAAAAACATCATAGGAGAGATATGGCAAATACTGGTGTGTGTTTGCCATGGCCCAGGCCTAAAGCCGGAAGTGGGCTGATGTATGTCTGTGTGTACGTGTGTTAACTAAATGCTACGACATCCACAGCAGACACAGGGGTATCTATCGGACTCAGGGTGGTCTGCTGGTGACAGTGGGGCATCCACTGGACCTGGTTAGAAGATAGGAGGGAGAGAGAGAGGCACTAGGGAGAGGGGAGGCAGAAAAGGGTTAGTAGCACACAGAGCCATAAAAGCAACACAGATATTAAAACAGGCAACCTGGAGCAAGCTCCTGGAATATATTTGTCTAACGGCTAAGAACATTTATAGAGCAATAAATTACGTTAAATTACATTTTCAGAGCAAGAAAGGCTAAGAGCATCAGGACCAGGCCTAAGCCGAATGTGGACTGATGTGTGTCTGTGTGTACTTGTGTGTGTGTTAACTAAATACTACAAGATCCACAGCTGACACGGGGGTATCTATCGAACTCAGGGTGGTCTGCGGGCGACAGTGGGGCATCCACTGGGCCTGGTTAGAAGGTAGGAGGGAAAGAGGGAGAGAGGCACTAGGGGAGGCAGAAAACGGTTAGTAGCACGCTGAGATGTCAGAACAGAACAAGCCTGTTTCAGGGTAACCAGCTTCTGTACACTACTTGATATACATACAGTGCATAGCAGGATATACACCAATGTATACAGGGGATTCACAGGTAGGTTTGAGGCTGCCTTTCTGTGTCTCAAGGTCCTGGCTAGTGATTGTAGGCTAGGTCGAAAAGGTAGATCTTGAGATCTCGCTTGAAGACCTCCGTTGTTTCGGCCCTTCTTAGGCACTCCGGCAGGGTGTTCCAGAGGTTGGGGGCAAAGAAACTAAAAGCTGCCTCTCCGTGTTTCTTGGTCCTGGCTTTTGGAACTGTTAAAAGTTCAGTACCTGAGGATCTGAGTGGTCTGTTGGGCATGTACCAAACAAGCATGTCTGAAATGTATTCTGGTGCGTGACTGTGGAGAGATTTATAGACTAGTAATAGTATTTTAAAGTATATTCTAGAGTTGACAGGTAACCAGTGTAGTGATTTTAAGGCTGGTGTGATGTGTGCCCTTCGTCTAGTCTTAGTGAGGATTCGTGCTGCAGCATTCTGTATCATTTGTAGCTTAGAGATTGCTTTCTTTGGTAGGCTTGATAGAGCATTGCAGTAGTCCAGCCTGCTTGTGATGAAAGCACGCATTAGTCTTTCGGTGTCAGCCTGAGAGAGAAAGGGTTGCACCTTGGCAATGTTCCTTAGGTGGTAAAAAGATGTCTTTGTAATATTCTTGATGTGGTTTTCGAAATTAAGATCTGAGTCAAGTATGACACCTAGGTTTTTAGCCTGGCATTTGGTGTCAATTTCCAGAGTTTTGAAATGTGCAGATAGTTTCTCTCTTTCAGCTTTTTCTCCAATGATCAGTACTTCTGTTTTGTCCTGGTTTAGTTGGAGGAAATTATGTGACATCCATACATTTATATCCGTAATACACTTGACAAGGCAGTCAACCAAGCTGTAGTTACTGGGTGTTACAGAAATATAGAGTTGGGTATCATCTGCGTAGCTATGGTAGCTAAGGTTGTGCCTCTTGATGACACTGCCAAGGGGCAGCATGTACAGGCTGAAGAGTAGAGGTCCTAGGATCGATCCTTGGGGCACCCCACAGGTCATAGGGATCTTTCCTGAATTATGGTCACCGAGGGCAACGAAGAAATCACGACCGGTTAGATAGGTCCTAAGCCAATTAAGGACTGGACCGGAGAGGCCAACCCACTTCTCCAGTCGTTTGATGAGGATTGCATGATCTATAGTATCAAAGGCTGCACTCAGGTCCAGGAGGATGAGAATAGAGAGCTCTTTGGAGTCAGCATTAATTCTGAGGTCATTTACAACTTTGACTAATGCCGTCTCTGTGCTATGATAGGCACGGAAGCCGGACTGGAAAAGGTCAAGGGTAGATCTTTTCCAGAATTTTACTCAAAAAGGGAAGATTGGAGATTGGTCTAAAATTACTAAGAACTGACGTGTCTAAGTTGTTTTTCTTCACTGCTTCACCAAAGCAGTTTTAAGTATTGGTGGGAAGACACCTGTAGATAGGGAGTCATTAATGGATAAAATGTCATAGGATACAGAGTCAAAAATAGTTTTGAGAAAATCGGTGGGGATGGGATCCAGCAGGCATGTGGAGGATTTGAGTTTGGATACTACTATTCTCACCATTTCTGTGTCCACCAGTGTAAACAAGCTCATGTGTCCATTACATGGAGGAAGAGGATCTATGAACGGGATGCATAGCCTTTCCTGGGTGATATTCCTCCTAATATTCAAGATCTTATCTCTGAAGTAAGCTGCAAATTCCTCACATTTGGAGGTAGAGAGCAGGTTATCTGGTGTTTTTATGGCAGGGTTTATTAGGCTATCAATTGTTGAGAAGAGCACTCTTGAATTATTTTGGTTGATAGATATCAATTTTGAGAAGTGGTCTTTCCTTGCATTTCTTATTGCTTTATTAAAGGCAGAGAGATGTTCTTTGAGAATATCATGGTGGACCTGTAGCTTGGTCTTTCTCCATATACGCTCAGATCTTCTGCAGGTTCTCTTTAGTTTATTTGTTTCCTCATTTCGCCATGGAGCTTTATGATTGGCTGTGATCCTTTTCAGTTTAATAGGTGCTACAGAATCCAAGGCTGCCCTTACTCTGGTGTTAAAGGTGGTTGCTAAGTCTTCAATAGTGCCTGACGGCCCCACTTCTGGAGTTGATAAATTGTTTGTGATCATTATTTCTCTAAAACTATCAGCTACTGCGGAGGTAAGATAACGTTTCTTGATAAAGCGCCCAGTACTACTTTTGACTTTAGGAACCAATGCAGTGAAGAAGATACAGAAATGGTCAGAGAGAGCGAAGTCACTAATAGAGGAGACAGTGATAGTCAGGCCCTTAGTAATCACTAGATCAAGGGTGTGGCTGCGGTTGTGGGTTGGCTCAGTGATATGTTGGGTAAAATCCATGGAGTTTAGGAGGTTGATAAAGTCCCTGGATTTCGAGTCTGCCTCAGTATCCACGTGTATGTTGAAATCTCCAATGATGATAATCTTATCATAATTTGTATGGATGATTGACAGGAGTTCTGAAAATTCTGTAGAGAAGGCAGGGCATTGTTTGGGAGGCCTATATACGGTTACTGCCATTACTCACATGGTATTCAACCATCAATCAATCCAATCCAGTTCAACTGGGCACATGTTGGTATTATTTTGATAGAGAAGAGAGGGAGGCACAGCACACTCCCCTTGACTAGTGGCCTGAGGGAGGGAGGGAGGGAGGGAGGGAGGGAGGGAGGGAGGGAGGGAGGGAGGGAGGGAGGGAGGGAGGGAGGGAGGGATGGATGGATGGATGGAAGGAGGGAGGGATGGATAGATGGAAGGATGGATGGAAGGAGGGAGGGAGGGAGGGAGGGAGGGAGGGAGGGAGGGAGGGAGGGAGGGAGGGATGGAAGGAAGGAGGGAGGGAGGGAGGGCCTGGCCAGGGATTATACTGCAACCACATGGTTATTATCAGACAGAGTCCGTGGATTGAGGAGGAACTGCTGCCTGGCTGCACACAGAAAGCTCAGTCAGCCACTTGTGTTGAGTAAAGTAGTGGACTGTAAACCAGCCCTGCAAGTCACATGATAAAGCATCCTACACAGCAGCTTCATCACAGGCCACATACAGTAGTGATCGCTGACATAGGCTATTTTTGGCAATTGCCAGACCATGCATGGAGCCTACTCATGCACCATTGAATGGTCAAACGAGCAAAGGGCTGATTTAATCTGGCTATAAGACTTTAAACCTCCCATTTAAGACCCTAGGCTTATTCACTGCCACTTGCATAGCTTTTCTCTTGCATTCCATATTGTTGCTGGAATTCAAACCCACACCCTGAGCAGAGGACAGGAGGAGACAGTCGCTTGGCTGAGGATCTGAGCAGGGCTGTCCGGTCTGCTGGTCAGAGAGAGGCTTCTGGAACACTCCTCGCAAGCAGGGAGGATGTGGGAGGAGCTAAAGACCCATCCTATTATCAAGTATGGCGCCGTGACTGCAGTCACCACCATCAGTAAGTCCCGGGTGTGACCAGAGCTTTGCTGTGTGTTTCTTTGTCCCTGATGTTTCTTGCCACCTGGAGTTCAGTTCTTTGGACATGGTGAATTTATCCTCTCATGACACGGCAGGACTAACAGAACTGTTGGAGTGTAGCACCGTGGTTTATACTCAACAATGTCTGATGTGATGAGGCGGTCTGAACCCTCTGAGGTAACAGGCTGGCTGGAGGTGAGAGGTCAGGTAAGGAGGGAGCGAGTGTGTTTGTCTCATTGTTGTTGTTGTTCTGTGTCCTCCCAGGCTTGGTGCTGCTGCGGAAGTGGATCGCTGGCGGGGTCTGCCGTAGTGGTGCCCGTCTGGACGGCAGGACCGTGGTGATCACTGGGGCCAACGCGGGCATCGGCAGGGAGACGGCCAGGTACATGGCCGGGAGAGGTACGGCACCAGACCGCTCGGGTCCCTGGAAAGGGCTGGACAGTATGATGTGTTGTCTTGTAATGTGTTGCGTTATGTTGTGTCAAGTTCAGTTGTGTTCTGATAATGTTAAGGTGCGTTGTGTTATGTTGTTGTTGTACTGTACTGTATAGTGCGTATTGTGTATGGTGTATTGCAGTGTTCTGTTGCTTCTATGTTTGTTGCTCTGGACCTGTACAGCACTTTGGTCAACCTCGGTTGCTTTAAATGTGCTTTATAAATCAAATTTTAGTTGAGTTGAGTTGAATGTTGTGTTTTGGTATGTTGCGTTAGTTGTACAGGCCACTGCGTTGTGAGGTGTTGTGTTCTGTTGTGCCCACGTTGTGTTGCTGTGTCATGTGACGGCAGGTGCGCGTGTCATCATGGCGTGCAGGGATCTGACCCGGGCCGAAGCAGCAGCCGCGGAGATCCGCCAGTCGACAAGAAACGGCAGCGTGGCGGTGCACCACCTGGACCTGTCCTCCCTCCGCTCCGTACGGCAGTTTGCCAGGGAGTTGGTCACCAGGGAGGAGCGTCTGGACATCCTCATCAATAACGCAGGTACAGGAGGGACGCCCTGGGGCTCCTCCTCAGGCTGACTCATGGTGGAACAGCCCTGATGTCCTGTCAGTCTGGATGACCATGATGTGGGCTCTTCTGTCCTACTCATCATGTTCAATAGACTCTTGGTCCAGGGCTGGTGAGCTTGTTACACATCTTACGCATATTTGTTTGGAGTGTAAGTGAAAACGCTGGAGACTATCCAAGCCATGTAGCAAACCAATCCTTCTACAGCAGTCAGAGGGAAACTGCAGAGATGCGGTTGGAGTCAGATGTCTTCTGTCCCTGAAGCTGTGGTTCAAACATCTCACTCCTGTTCCTGCCTCTACCCCTCCCAGGGGTGATGATGTGCCCCAAGAGCCTCACAGAGGACGGGATCGAGACCCAGTTCGCTGTCAATCACCTGGGACATTTTCTCTTGACCAATCTGCTGCTGGACATGCTGAGAAGCTCCGCCCCCAGCAGAGTTGTCAACGTGTCCAGTATTGCACATCAAGGAGGTAAGCCCCAATACTGTTGGTTTATTTATACAGCGCATTTCATATACAAAGGCAACACAAAGCGCTTCACAGAAAGAAAGGGGGGGGGGTAATAGATATACTGATAATTCTACAAGTTCTCAGCCGGAAACAAAAAAACACTTCACCCATTTGAACCAATATAAGAGAACAGTAGAAGTTCTTCCCTGACCTCTCTCAATGAGACGATTGAGTGAACTGCTGATTTAAAAAAAATAAAAAGTATTAGCTATGTCATAGGAACATATTACAGAGTAATAACATATGCATAGCATAAATACATTAACAACATACAGTATATCCCAGAAGTTTTTCTTTTTTTCCACCTTGTTTGTTTGTTGTTCATGTTTACAAGTCTGTTGTTGTTTTGTCTTCACCTGCCTCCCTGTGATCTCCCACAGGAAAGATCCACTTTGATGACCTCAGCTTTGAGAGGACACCGTACGACTCGCTAGCAAGCTACAGACAGAGCAAGCTGGCCAACCTTCTGTTCTCCAGAGAACTGGCCCGGAGAACCAGAGGTCAGGGGTCACTGTCTGTCCAGCTCCTCCCACTCCTCCTCCTTCTGCTCCTCCCACTCCTCCTTCTAAAGCTCCTCCCAGTCCTCCTCCTTCTGCTCCTCCCAGTCCTCCTCCTTCTGCTCCTCCCACTCCTCCTTCTAAAGCTCCTCCCAGTCCTCCTCCTCCTGCTCCTCCCACTCCTCCTTCTGCTCCTCCCACTCCTCCTCCTTCTGCTCCTCCCAGTCCTCCTCCTTCTGCTCCTCCCACTCCTCCTCCTTCTGCTCCTCCCAGTCCTCCTTCTAAAGCTCCTCCCACTCCTGCTCCTTCTGCTCCTCCCAGTCCTCCTCCTTCTGCTCCTCCCACTCCTCCTTCTGCTCCTCCCAGTCCTCCTTCTGCTCCTCCCAGTCCTCCTTCTGCTCCTCCCAGTCCTCCTCCTTCTGCTCCTCCCACTCCTCCTCCTTCTGCTCCTCCCAGTCCTCCTTCTAAAGCTCCTCCCAGAATATATCTCTCTCCTCCCCTCTCTCCCTCAGGCAGTGGCGTGACGTCCTTCGCCCTGCACCCCGGGGTGATCCGTACGGAGCTGGGCCGCTACGTTGAGACCCGGTTCCCCCTGCTCAGCGCGCTGCTGTCGGCCCCGGCCCTGCTGCTCATGAAGACCCCCTGGCAGGGGGCCCAGACCTCCATCTACTGTGCCGTCACCCAGGGCCTGGAGGACAAGACTGGCTGCTACTTCAGGTAGGGGGACGTGTGTGTAAGTGTTTGAGAGAGAGAGAGAGAGAGACGACAGACTAAGAAGAGAGAGAGAGAGAGAGAGAGAGAGAGAGAGAGAGAGAAATGGAAAGATCATAGGTCCAGGTTCCAAGAAAAGGTTCCAAGCCGGAAATGGTCCGGATAATGCCATATGAATGCAGAGGCTTATTGGTGATTATTAATGACTGTGTCCTTGTGCGTGTGTGCGTGTATGTGCGTGTGTGTGCGTGTGTGTGTATGTGCGTGTGTGCGCGTGTGTGTGTGCGTGTCAGTGACTGCAGGATGAAGGAGCCGGCTCCCGAGGGGACAGATGACCTGGCTGCTCTGAGGCTGTGGGATGTCAGCGCTAAGCTAGTGGGCTACCAAGAGGAGAACTGACACACACACACACTCACAGTCAACCCCCCCCCCACACGCACACAGTCAACCCCCCCCACCACACACACTCAGTCAACCACCCCCCCCCCCCCACACGCACACAGTCAACCCACCTGTCCCAACACTCTGACAACACATTTTTCTGGTTGTAAACGGTTTTGATTGATGTGTGAATAAAATGTGAGTGCAGGTTTTCTGTTTGTCTGCCCTTACCAAACTGGCGTCTTTGTCGTTCTAGAAAAAATAGCTGTGCATTGTGGGATATTATGAACACTGCTGATTTCACTCTGACTTGATAAGTGGTCCGTTTAGCGAAACCATCATGACAGGCTGAAATCATCGCTGCGTAGCCACCTTAATGGTGAACACTGTGCGCTGCTTAGCACAGAGAGACAGCTGTAAGTCCAGTATAGGAACAACACTGCAGCACAAGGGGTCCACCATCTTGTCGACACACCATCGTTCAAACACTTCCATTTGGAGGCATCAAGTCGAGAAGTGGATTGTGCCCCAGAGCCCATAAGGGTAGAGATTAGGGGTCTCGGGTGGATCGAACGAATCAAACAGGGCATCAGGGAATCATAGCTCCGCATTGTAAAATGTAATGGTAAACAGACAATAACAGAAAATAAAAGAACGCCCCCAAAAAGTTATATAGGCATGACGCCTCTGTACACACACACACACACACACACACACACACAGCTTCTATAACAAATGATGTAACTGATCAGACAGAACGGCAGAAATAGTCCCAGCATCCTGTGAATGAGTCCAGCTGAGCAAGCCAGGTCACACAAACAGCATGGGAACTCATCTAGTGATAGTTGTGCTACTGTTGTGCTACTGTATGTCACCAGCTGCTTCTAGCTAGCGTTGTCTTATTATAATATAGTATTCTATTCTATTCTAATATAGTATTATTATGTATTATGGTCCTGGCCGGTTCCACCCTGCTCACCCCCTGCTCTCCGGCCCTGACCCCTGCTCACGCCATGCTAACCCTAACCCTAACCCCCTGCTCTCCTGCCTTGACCCCTGCTCACCCCCTGCTCTCCGGCCGTGACCCCTGCTCACCCCCTGCTCTACGGCCTTGACCCCTGATCACCCCCTGCTCTCCGGCCTTGACCCCTGCTCACCCCCTGCTCTCTGGCCTTGACCCCAGCTCACCCCCTGCTCTCCGGCCTTGACCCCTGCCCCTGGACCCTGAGGTACATCGTTAGTGGAGCTGTCCCTTATTATCTTACCACCCTTACCAGTTATAATATATTATATCAAAGACAAAAAAGCAAATTGTACAAGTGTTCTTTTTTTTTTTCATTTATTAGAGGCAACACAATGCGCTTTACAGAGAACAAGGGAGGTGGGCATACGACCCACCTCTACATATTCCAGAGGGAAGCAAAAAAACAGTAATCTCCCGGGGGCCAGATAAGTGAGCTGTAAAAATTCTTTCCTGACCCCTCTCAAGCTCCAGGAGTGTTTGTCTACCGGCTAAGAACATTTATAAAGCAATACATTACATTAAATTACATTTCAGAGTAAGAGAGGCTAAAAAAGCATCATAGGAGAGACATGGCAAATACTGGTGTGTGTTTGCTATGGCCCAGGCCTAAAGCCGGAAATGGGCTGGTGTATGTCTGTGTGTACGTGTGTGTGTGTTAACTAAATGCTACGACATCCACAGCAGACACAGGGGTATCTATCGGACTCCGGGAGGTCTGCTGGTGACAGTGGGGCATCCACTGGACCTGGTTAGAAGATAGGAGGGAGAGAGAGAGGCACTAGGGAGAGGGAAGGCAGAACAGGGTTAGTAGCACACAGAGCCATAAAAGCAACACAGATATTAAAACAGGTAACCTGGAGCAAGCTCCTGGAATATATTTGTCTAGCGGCTAAGAACATTTATAGAGCAATAAATTACATTAAATTAAATTTCCAGAGCAAGAAAGGCTAAGAGCATCAGGTCCAGGCCTAAGCCGGATGTGGACTGATGTGTGTCTGTGTGTACGTGTGTGTTAACTAAATGCTACGACATCCACAGCTGACACAGGGGTATCTATCGGACTCAGGGTGGTCTGCGGGCAACAGTGGGGCATCCACTGGACCTGGTTAGAAGGTAGGAGGGAGAGAGAGAGGCACTAGGGGAGGCAGAAAACAGTTAGTAGCACACTGAGCCATTGAAGCAACACAGCTGTCAGAACAGAACAAGCCTGTTTCAGGGTAACCAGCTTCTGTACACTACTTGATATACATACAGTGCATAGCAGGATAAACACCAATGTATACAGAGGATTCACAGGTAGGTTTGAGGCTGCCTTTCTGTGTCTCAAGGTCCTGGCTAGTGATTGTAGGCTAGGTCGAAAAGGTACGTCTTGAGATCTCGCTTGAAGACCTCCGTTGTTTCGGCCCTTCTTAGGCACTCCGGCAGGGTGTTCCAGAGGTTGGGGGCACAGAAACTAAAAGCTGTCTCTCCGTGTTTCTTGGTCCTGGTTTTTGGAACTGTTAAAAGTTCAGTACCTGAGGATCTGAGTGGTCTGTTGGGCATGTACCTAACAAGCATGTCTGAAATGTATTCTGGTGAGTGACTGTGGAGAGATTTATAGACTAGTAATAGTATTTTAAAGTCTATTCTAGAGTTGACAGGTAACCAGTGTAGTGATTTTAAGGCTGGTGTGATGTGTGCCCTTCGTCTAGTCTTAGTGAGGACTCGTGCTGCAGCATTCTGTATCATTTGTAGCTTAGAGATTGCTTTCTTTGGTAGGCCTGATAGTACAGCATTGCAGTAGTCCAGCCTGCTTGTGATGAAAGCATGCATTAATCTTTTGGTGTCAGGCTGAGAGAGAAAGGGTTGCACCTTAGCAATGTTCCTTAGGTGGTAAAAAGATGCCTTTGTAATATTCTTGATGTGGTTTTCAAAATTAAGATCTGAGTCAAGTATGACACCTAGGTTTTTAGCCTGGCATTTGGTGTCAATTTCCAGAGTTTTTAAGTATGCAGATAGTTTCTCTCTTTCAGCTTTTTCTCCAATGATCAGTACTTCTGTTTTGTCCTGGTTTAGTTGGAGGAAATTATGTAACATCCATACATTTATACCCGTAATACACTTTACAAGACAGTCAACCAAGCTGTAGTTACTGGGTGTTACAGAAATATAGAGTTGGGTATCATCTGCGTAGCTATGGAAGCTAATGTTGTGCCTCCTAATGACACTGCCAAGGGGCAGCATGTACAGGCTGAAGAGTAGAGGTCCTAGGATCGATCCTTGGGGCACCCCACAGGTCATAGGGATCTTTCCTGAGCTATGGTCACCTAGGGCAACGAAGAAATCACGACCGGTTAGATAGGTCCTAAGCCAATTAAGGACTGGACCGGAGAGGCCAACCCACTTCTTCAGTCTTTCGGTGAGAATTGCATGATCTATAGTATCAAAGGCTGCACTCGGGTCCAGGAGGACGAGAACAGAGAGCTCTTTGGAGTCAGCATTAATTCTGAGGTCATTTACAACTTTGACTAATGCCGTCTCTGTGCTATGATGGGCACGAAAGCCGGACTGGAAAAGGTCAAGGGTACAACTTGTAGCTAGGAAATCATTAATCTGTTTGAAAACAATCTTTTCCAGAATTTTACTCAAAAAGGGAAGGTTGGAGATTGGTCTAAAATTGCTAAGAACTGAAGTGTCTAAGTTGTTTTTCTTCAGCACGGGTCTCACCAAAGCAGTTTTAATTATTGGTGGGAAGACACCTGTAGATAGGGAGTCATTAACAATGGATAAAATGTCATAGGATACAGAGTCAAAAATAGTTTTGAAAAAATCGGTGGGGATGGGATCCAGCAGGCATGTGGAGGATTTGAGTTTGGATACTACTTTTCTCAACATTTCTGTGTCCATCAGTGTAAACAAGCTCATATGTCCATTACATGGAGGAAGAGGATCTGTGAACGGGATCCACAAATAAAACACAGATTCACGAATGCCCTCTCGAAAGTTATAAATGTTAGAAAGATATTCACGAAATATTCACAAATGCTTTTCATATATTTGTAAATGGTTTTAATATATTCACAGATATGTTTTTTATGCCGCGTTCCAGATAGGATTTTGAGCTCGTAAGTTACGACTTCCAAGTCACGACTCACGACTTCATAGCGTTCCAGGCAAACTGTCTGAATGCGTGGCATTCTGGATAAATGTAAACAAGCCGATATGGTAAAAGCTTCAGATTTGGCACATTGTCAGAGCTGGCAAGCTAAACATTGTATGCCTAATTTCGCTATGCTAAGAAATTGTACGTTACATTTTATTTATTGACATCATCGACTTTTCGCCGTTTGCATGGTCACGTTCAGGTTTACCTTAATGTTAGCTAGCTAGCACTAGCTATCTCTTGTCAACATATTTGGGCATCATTACATACACATAGCAGGTTGTAGTGCATAATCGTTTGTATTATTTTGATTACAACGTACAAATTTACTTTACGTTGCCCTAAAGTTCTTTGTCGCCATACCCATGGGGGCTGCCATCTTGCTTACAGGGCTGTGTGACGTCAGAGAGCGCAACTGGGAGTACATCGATCTGTATGAGTTCACGGGTGGGAAGTTACGGGTTTGACTGCCATTCCAGTGCATTTTCACGTGTAGGAGGTAGGAAAAACACGAGTTACGGGTTGCCTGGGACGCGCCATTATTTGTGGAATCCATGTGTGTATTTGCAGATCGATTTTACATTTGCAAAATATTTTTGTGAGTTTACAAATCTTTTAGGGGTATTTGTGGAGGGTGTTTTGTATTTACAGATAACACACTCACACACGGATTATTGACCTGTTCACATGAATAATTGTGACAAATCTACCTCCATAGGACCGCCTTGCCGAATCTGTACAATGGATGTATCTGTACTTGCCTACAGTACATTAAGTCCATTGAGAATTCCGAGAACCAGAAAGCTGCTAAAACTGTTGCTTTATGCTCTGTGTTTAACATTTTATTTAGAATGTGATATTCCCCCTGGCTATGGTGCTGACTAGACTGTATTAATAATGTGTTTTTGTATGTTCTATGTATATGTGTTATGTAAAAAATATGCTATTGTCAGCTTCATTTTGCTGTATTTGAGCTATTGTATAATAAAAGCTGTTAAAAAAAGAAAAAAAAAGTATCTGTACTTGCCTCTTGATGACGTACTCTTCCGTCCAACGTTTACGTTTCCAACATGACTCAAGATGGCGGCGGGATAACGGTGTCTCGGGCGTAGATACAGTTAACTAGCCAAATCTGACCAGCTGTTCTTCTCACTTTAGCTAACGCTTAGTGTTATATTACATTTCTAGCTACGCGCTTCAATTTACACCATATATTGGTTGCCAACCGCCATAAAACAACAGAAGAAGAAGCGCTTCATTTTACCAGTTTACAAAGGCAGTCGCCTTTCAGCATGCAGAGTATTACAATGGATTTTGGTAAGTTACCCATGCTAACGTAACGTTAGCTAACGTTAACTAGACCACCCGTCTCTTGTATGGCTTGTCAATCGCCATGCTGCCTAGCTAGCTAGCCATCTGGCTATCTGCTGTTGTTGTCCAACACGATTTCGATAACCTATCTAGAGCATCGATATCTAAACTTTAGCTAACGTTAGTTCGTGCTAGCTAGCTAACTTCCTGGTAATAGCACCTGTCCACTTCTACCAACCAGCTGGAAGACAAGTTCGAAGTTGAGATTGAGCATAATTGTTTTCATGGATCTGCGGCGCTTTTGTCTATGGTGGCCAAAGATCAATCAACAAAAAATAGGCTACGTTGCGTCAGACCAATTCGTTTTATTGTTTAAACACACTTTTTAGATTCAACTAATTAGCTCGCTAGCTACTAGCCTGTGCTTGTGTCAGCGGTAAGACTATTATAGACTCAATCACAGTGAAGCTATCTAGCCTGCCATCTGCATTTAATTAACTGCATTAAACGTTACTCTAATGAGATTATCATCGTTGAAAAGAGGATAATATCGTTTGCATTACACAGCTGGTTGATTACGTTAAAATACCCAATAGCATCCATGTGTGTGTCGGTTAGCTAGCGTAGTTGTAGGTAGCTAGCTAGCTAGCTATTGATCCATAATGTGTTGTTACATCATACGAGGCTGCTCGTCATTGGCAGGGTTCGGTGCTGGGCCCTGTCCTCTTCACAATCTACATAAACAATATTTTATCATCTTGGAATGGATCCTGTCAAGCCCATTTATATGCTGATGACACGGTTATCTATTGTATGACGGATTCTGTGCAGTTAGCTACTGAAAACTTGCAGCTATCTTTTATTGCTTTGCAAGATGCCCTATATCAACTTAAGCTTGTTCTCAATTCTAATAAAACAAAATTCATGATATTTCCCAGGACAAAAAATGTGGATTACAATAGTCTACAGATAGCATCACTAAATGGTACACAAATTAGCAGTCACTGAATATAAATATCTGGGCTTGTGGATAGATGAACAGTTCACTTTTAAATCTCATATTGAGAAACCTGCTTCTAAGCTGCGCCAAAAGGTTGGCTTTCTGTACAGAAATCGCTCAAGATTCTGTTGGAAAAAAGTTGTTGAGTCAATATTTGTATCAGTTCTTGACTATGGAGATGTCATTTATCGTCATGCTTCAGCTACCACTCTGAAACCCTTGGACTCTGTGTACCACTTTGCACTTAGATTTATTACTGGAGATGGGTATGACACACACCATTGTCTCCTTTACAGTAAGGTTGGCTGGCCATCCCTGGCAGCTCGATCATTGGCTCTTGTTCATTTTCAAGGCGTTGACCGGCAAACAGCCACCGTATATAGCTGCCCTGTTGGACAGGAATGCCCCAGCCCATCAAACACGTTCTAGTGACTGGATCACACTTAAAGTTCCACGGACTAGTACAGGACTTGGCAGGACAGCATTTACTTATGCAGCCCCAAAGTCCTGGAATGACATTTATTCCAAGTTAAAGCTGGAAGTTCTTCCTTCCCTAAAGGAATTTAAATGCCTGATTTCATTTCTTTATGATACATGTTGTAACTGTTTTTAATTAAGTGCACTGTACATTGTTTTGTTGTTCTATTTTGTTTTACACTCAGCAGCTCTGCAAATGAGGTGGCCTCGCCTCAGAGCTCACCTGAGTATAAATAAAGGTTTCAATCAGTCGTGTTGTGTCCCAGGTTTCTGCCATTTCGGACCATAGAAGCCCGTGCTGCCATGACTAGCGCCCGGTGGTAACGGTGGCGCCCCCCACCCACACATGCATGGGGAGGATGGAGCCGGACTGCAGGATCCCCGTCAGCTGCCTGAGGCCGCGGGTCCTGGCCCTGCACGCCCTCTTCTGGGGCCTGGTGTCTCTCAGGTGAGTGATGACAACAGGCTCTGCTCCTCCAGTTCATTCGTGTTCTGTTTACCATTCAGCTCTCAGGTTCATTACGGGTTATAGCTATAACACATCACTGCTCTCTGTATGAGATGGTTGGCTGGCCCTCTCTTTCCATGATACGTGATAAACATTGGTTTTTATTCATTTTTAAGGCTCTTATTGGTAAGCAACCATCTTACATTACTCTTATGCTGGATTGGAACTCTAGGTCATATCAAACCTGTTCCAGTGAGATGCTCCTTCTCAAGATTCCCCGAGCTTGTTCTAGCCTAGTCCCGATGTGACCCCAGAGATACGCTGTCGCTCCTCTAATCTTTGACATCTCTAACATTGTCTTACTCGTCGTCACTGTAAATGAGTGCAACCTCAGTGTCCTTCGAGTTTAAAGGGGAGGGGGGGGGAGAGACGTGTTTGTGGTGATGCGTTTCTGCGTGGTGTCTCTCTGCGTGGTGTGTCTCTGTGTGGTATCTCTGCGTGGTATCTCTCCGCATGGTGTGTCTCTGCGTGGTGTCTCCGCGTTGTATCTCTCCGCGTGGTATCTCTCTGCGTGGTGTGTGTCTGTTCTCTTCTCAGTCCGCTAATGTTTGTTCATGTGTGATTCCAGAGTGTTTGGAGCAGCTCTGCTGAGTGAGGAGAAGGCCGCAGGTATGTTGGCTTGGATTTATTCTTATTAAGTCTTGAACAGAGAATAAACTTATTTGATCTATTACCTGAGGAAGCCCAGAGCGAAACGCGTTGGTCGCGGTAACCATTAAACAAAGTATTTTCTATACCCCCGGTGTGCGCTGGATCTCACCATTTTGATTTTAGTTAGTGTGTTCCTGCCCCAGTAGCACCCAGGATAGAGTAGCACGGCTTTGCACAGGCCACTCAAATTATTTTAACTATTACAACGTCCACACCACACCACCACCGGCCTCTCACACGACGGTCCAGAATGAGTCAGTCCTGTGAGACTGAGGCTTAAAAAAGACGTGCTAAATGAACACAGCTACCCCTGAAGAAAGCAACTGGGCCCTGAACGCACATTGGTAAAACTAAACAACAACGTTGACCATATTAAACAATACTAACCATCTGCCACCTCGCAGCTAAACACAACGTGCTGGTGTACGTTCTGCGGGTTGGCTGGGGTTCCCCACGGTTCTCTGGCGCTCTGGAGGAAGTGAAAAGGGAAGGACTAGACCGTTTGACCTCGGTCCTTACAGAGGGAGGAAGGGCAATTTGCTTGGAACTGCACCGTGATGTCACGGGAGGCCGCAACACCACCTCTATAAAAAGCCGTTTGATCCAAGATATTGACGCTGAGCCGTTTGTGTTAAGACACATTGATACCGAGCCTTGTGTGTTGTCAGAGATATTGATACTGAGCCTTGTGTGTTGTCAGAGATATTGATACAGAGCCGTGTGTGTTGTCAGAGATATTGATACTGAGCCTTGTGTGTTGTCAGAGATATTGATACTGAGCCTTGTGTGTTGTCAGAGATATTGATACCGAGCCTTGTGTGTTGTCAGAGATATTGATACCGAGCCGTGTGTGTTGTCTTTGATCAGAGATATTGATGCTGGTCTTGGTGTTGTGTGTGTTCCAGTGGCCAAGCCCGTGACCCACTGCTGGCTGGTGGAGGAGTTTGTGGTGGCAGCAGAGTGCTTTCAGTGCAACGCCTTCCAGTCGGTGAGATCTCTCTCTCTCTACATTACATTACAGTCATTTAGCTGATGCTTTTATCCAAAGCCACTAACAATAATTGCATTTAACGTAGGAAAAGCCAATGTACTACTACTCACCAGAGCTCACAAGTGCATCTCCTTTCTAAAACAAGTGACTAAGAGCATAATCTAGTGATGAAGGCAAAGTGCAAGAAGGCAAAGTCTCTCTCTTTCTCTTCTGCTCTCTATCTCTCTTTCTTTATCACACACACACTTTCTCTCTCCCCTCTGGTCTCTCACACACACACTTTCTCTCTCCCCTCTGGTCTCTCAGGACGTGTGACGGTCAGGAGATGTACTCTTCTGTTGCCTGTGTTCAGTAGTAATGGAGTGTGTGTGCAGGCATCATCAACACCGTCTGTGTGTTAGGTGCGGACTTTCTGACTTTTTATTTTGGTGCGCAGCAAATTCACAGGTGTGAACGTGCATCGAACACTGCAAAGCAAATTTTGGTCCCGCTGAAAACATGGGTCTCGGTTCACCTCAACTGAACCCCGGGACCAAATATAGGAACGTTATCAAATGACAAGTAACTTCCAAGTTGCCGTGTGTAAACAATAACGTTAGCTAGGTGTTAGCTAGTTGGCTAGCTACTGATGTTAGCTCTTCAAAAGATGAGCGCGAGAATGACGTTACTAGGCTGCCAAGTCTCACGCATTGAGCGTGAGACGCATTTCAGCCTCGTCTCACGCTCACACGCCACACTTTACAATTGTCACGCGGAGAAATGACCACCCGCGAAATACAAGCAGTTCAATGCCTATGGGACCTTTATCTTGAAATTACTTGAAAGAACTGCTCCAACTTGAAAGCACTCCAGTCTGACTTCATGATCCTGCTTCTGTCCAATCGGCGAGCGACCAGTTTGAACACATAACTTTGTTTGGAAAGTTTGGTGCACTTGAAAAGGTGCAATGTGAACGCAAACCAAATCAATCAAAAATGCAACAATGTTGCAACTTCACCCACTTGGTCCGGACCTTCAGGTGTGAAAGCACCCTTAGTGTTCTAACCCACACCTTGCTCTCTCCAGAAGTCATGGGCTGAGTGCATCCAGACGGGCTACGTGGAGAGGATCAACTGCACCGAGTCCAGCAAGGACGAGTACAAGAGGTGAGACCAGCAGAGCCCCCCCAGTAAATAATCTGGTTTCACATACCTATGCCACTAACAGAAGGAAGGTTTTCACTCCCTAGAGCAAACAACAATTTTCTTAAACGCACTGTGAGATACAGAGCCATGAAGTCATGGAACCTACTACCAACAGAAATTATAACCATGACAGAAATATATGTTCAAAAAACAAATAAGGAAACACTTGGGTTCTGCATACTTGAGACACTAGATGGCGATGCTATGTAAATGGAAATGTGTAGTTTTACATGGTTTGAAGATTGTTTGTTTTATGCTATATATATTTGCGGTTTTTATGATGACAATGTAAAATTCTATGATACTAATTTGAAGTTTGACATTTATAATGTACGTTTTATATGTTTGATATATGTAATGTACCGTATTGACCCGAATATAATATTTCCTGGAAAAACGTCTGAAACCAGGCCAGGTCCAGCCTGGCTTATGTGTGTTGGCTGGCTTGTTTCTGTGCAGGACTGATAAATAAAGATCAGATAACTGAATTGGTTAGAATCTAATTGAGAGAGCCAGGCAGCTTTGGATGTGTGAGTAAACCGGACCAGTGATCTACTACCTCACAAGTACAGTACAGCATGTCAGCACTCTGCAGTCACACTGTTCATTCAATCATAATCATTAAATCTTGACTCCTCCTCTCCTGTCTCTCCTCTCTCCTCCTCCCGTGTCTCTCCTCCTCTCCTTATCCGCTGTCTCTCCATCTCTCCTCTCCTGTCTCTCCTCTCTCCTCCTCCATCTGTCTCCTCTCCTCCTCCCTCCGTCTTTCCACCTCCCTCCGTCTCTCCTCCTCGTCTCTCCTCTCCACCCCTCTCCATCTCCCCTGTCTCTCCTCTCTCCTCCTCCATCTGTCTCCTCTCCTCCTCCCTCCGTCTTTCCACCTCCCTCCGTCTCTCCTCCTCTCTCCTCCTCCTGTCTCTCCTCTCTCCATCTCTCCTTCTCCCTCCATCTCTCCTCCTCCCCCTAGCTGCCGTTCCTCTCTGCTGGAGGAGCATCTGTTCTGGAGGTTTGAAGGGGCCATGCTGGGCCTGACCCTCGTCCTCGCCCTCCTGGTGGTGACCCGGCAGCGCTCCCTGGACCGGCTGGCCTCAGAGAAGGTCCGCAGGCAGATAGAGTCCATCTAGACCCGAACCAGAACCAGATAGAGTCCATCTAGACCCGGACCAGAACCAGAACCAGCACCGCCACAGTCTCACCACACCAAGTCTTTCAGAGTCACTTTTTCCAAGCGGAACCGTTAGGAAGCCTGTTGTAGAGGCTGGTACCGGCCGTGAGTAAGACCTCCGACCTCTGACCTCCCAGCAGAGACCGACCGGGTCCAGCAGCTCAGCCACGGCCATAACCACCACCTCTGACTCAGTCCATGGACTCAGACCCCCCCAGACCTGCCACTCTGTTTTTATTTGTTGTTTTTCTGGTGGATTGGTAATGGGGCTGACTGAACCGGGACATTAGTACTATTTAAAGATCGACAATGGGAGCTTTGGATTATATTTTATCTTGAAAGCGCAAGATACTGAACTGGTCTGAACCGAGTCACTAGCCTGGACAGAGAACGGTACGTCAGTCTGGATGTCTGAGAGTTTGATCAAATATTGTGACCTGATTTTATTAGAAACTGACAACTGATGGATGTATTTGTGCCACGTGTTGCTTTGATGATTTTAATTTTCTTTGGATTGAGTTCGAGAACTGTTAACAGGCAAAATTGTGTGACAAGCAACATGGACAACACGGCCAAGTCTCTAGGTTTTTATATATATATATATATATATGTATTCATTGAGGGCACATGGACTACAAACACACATACGCATGGTCAAACTGATGCATTGAACTCTTAAAAACACAGCCTTCCTTCCTTCCTTGAGAAAGTCTCTGATGTGACGTGTGTGGATAGGTGAAAGCGGTGCTTGTCTACAGAGCTGTCACTGATCCAGTCATGTTCAGATCAGTGATTTCCTCACGGGAGGGAGAATGGACACTGTTCAACTGGTCTAGCACTCTGGAACCTAGAGGTCTAACTGGGGGATTGTTGGGAATTTCATTGCACAGTGTAAAAAAACAACAACAGCCACTTCTCTTTCTGAATGCTAACCGTTAGACTACAATGTCCCTCATGCTAATCATGCACTACTCACTACGCTACTATGTGTTTTCACACTACTATCTGTATTCATTTTTCTTCACTGCTGGCATTGTCTTTATACGGTTAGAACTTTTCCCTTTGGGCCAGAGGTCAAACAAACGTCACTTCCTGTCTTTGACCTTTTACAGTCCCATGCTACTCTGTATTTACAAACCTACGGCCATGTTTGAACACTTACCCCTCCTTTCCTTGAGGCAATCTCTGATCTACCACGCCTGGATGGGTGAAAGCGTGTGGTGAGCCACACAGCCCGATCCCAGTCGTATCAGATCAGTGATTTGTTAACAGTATTCTAACAGGGCCCGGATCACTGTAATTCTCCTACTCCACAGGATATACAAACAGCGGTCTCCAGGTCTTCATCTCTGCCAGGATGTGTAGTTCACAGCTAGTCATTTCCGCCAGTTGTGATTTTATTCTCTGACCTCATGAGGAGGACAAGCTGAGAGGGGTCGCCAGCATTTTCAGACTTTTATGTACAAACAGATGATTTTAATCATGGTTTTACATTTCGACTGTAAATAAGGTATTTTTATGAAAGGGCGTGTGCGGCGTGCATGTTCAGCCTCCTGCTGACTAGAGATGTGAATTCTACATGAACAATAAATGAAAAATGGGAAACGAGGTTTCAATCATTTATTTCTTTCAGAGAAATCTTTCCTACACAAGGGTTAGACAGTAATATGGTTCATGCCAGGAGTTTATATAAGCGGTGTTGGTTAGCGGCCTGGGCAGAGCGTTATGTTGTTGTTATTGGCCTGGGCAGCGTGGCGGGGGACTCACAGGCTCCGGAGGAAGAAGTGGGAACAGCGGGATCTTCGGGGACAGCGGCAGAGCTGGCCGTGACTTAGCTCCCGCCTCGTAGAACAGTACTTCACCACGTTACACTGCAACACAAAATGACCTCCATCACATTCTGATCCCAAAGGCATCACTCTGGACAGGAACACAGGACATGGTGATGCTGCGTGAAGGTTCGGGGAGTCTGAACCTGTGAAGTTTGGTGTAAGTCCTCTCGTGATTTGCTTGTTTCTGTTGCCCAGAAAGACCACTAGATGTCGCTGTAACACTGTTGGATCAAGCCGGGGACTCCTGCGGTTTAGGGGAATTAAGCAGACAGGCGCACATACCAGGATGGTGATTCTCCTCCTGCGAAGACGTCTACAGACTCCCGGCAGACGGTTCAACTTCTCCCTCAGAACAGTCCAGGCTTCTCTCTGGTGATTAGAGTGCCCCTTGCCGGGAACAGAGACACCCAACAACTATGGGATGAAGAATTATAATGACAGCTTTTATCTTCAACTTCTTACGCAGTCTCTACCACTAATAGAAAAATATAACCTACGTTAACTTAGGCTATAGCCTACTCACCGCCAGCTCGTGCTCACGTGGATCAATATGCGTTTCCAAAGAGGGAACCTCCGGTAGACTTGCCTCGACCTCGTGGAACAGAAAACTCACAAATAAAACCGCATACGTTATCAGAAACAGAGCCGTGGGTGTTGACATGACGTGAACGAGCCTTGGTCAGCCAGTGACGCACTTCGGCTGATCTGGGGCTCCACGCGCAGCCGCGAGACGCTGTCCAAGGTCCTGAACGGAACTCAGGTGAATACGGTTAAATTTGTACACAATATTTTACCTTACATAACGTCTTCCAAGACCCCTGGGTGCTCAAACTCGTCCAAGTTAAGTTATTAGCTGTAGCCTAATCTTTTTCCGTTTCTAAACGGATTTAACGGCCACATGACTTGAGGTGAGTCGGGGATTTGCCGCCCTAGCCTGTAGGTTTAATTCGGGACACTGTAGCATGGGTTACCTGCATGAAGAATAGGTTTCGCGCAGAATGCCGAACAAAGTTCAGTTTGCCCACCTTAGGCCTTTTCCAACATAGGGTATCCGCCATTTGGAAAGGCCACATAACAAAAAGAGGCCGACCGATCTCATTTGTGAATTAAAAATCCTCATTATACCGTCTCATGAAGCGTGTGATGGTAGTGCCGTTCTCACGCTGTCTGGGGCCTGGTGTTATTCAAATATCACCACTTGTCCATTTGAAGGACGGCTCTCAGATTCCCACAAGACTTGATTCGTGCCGGCTAAGCCTTTATTATGCAAAGAGGAGGAATATCTACCAAGTAGTTCTCATTTCAGCCCAGCCTCATTATAGGAGTAGGTTAGGGTATAAAAGGACACGTGGAGCTTTGTTATCGTTTTTTATTAAATAAAAATAAATACATTTGTACACACAGTGCGTCTCCCCATAAAGTCGAGAAGACAACAAATCAATTCAAGACAAAGTCATGCAGACTTACATTAAGAAGACAGTGTTACAGGTGCATGGGCGTATCACAAGCCAAGGTCTCGTATGGTTACTTTTTTGGGCGCGCGTGAGGGGTGACAGCCAGGTGTCCGCGAGATCAGTAGCAGCGCAGGAAGAAGGTGTTGCACGCGGTGCCGCGCAGACAGTCGCACAGCCTCCCGATGCGCGGTCCGTGCTTCATGGCGCAACGCTCCCCGACGTCACACTGCGTGAGACGATAGTTACAGAAATGTGTTTCAAGTTTAATTACAATGTTCCAGCATACAGACATTGGCCTCGTTGACAACCAGGCTACAAATTATCCACTAATTCAACCTGTATTCAACTAACGGTTAAAGTTGTTCAGATATAGGCCTAAACCAAGTTATCTGTGACCGTGTGTTCACTTACCCGTGGGATGACACTGGCTTTCTTCTCCACCGACAGGCCTATCCTGTTGTCTGGTCCATTCTCCAGAAGTCCCTCGAGCGCGTCGGCCTGAAAAAAGACGCCACACGTCATGAGAGATCTACCATTACTAAGGTGTTTGTAAAGAGAAGGTCGTTGTATATGGGACTAAAATACGATTAATCCATAGTCCACAAGTGAGTGTTTCAACACATGTCGCAATAATTGTTTGGGTGTTAAAACAGTAATAGCCAAAGCCAATGATAGGCCTTACATTGTTTTAGAAAATAAATATTCGTAAACATATTAAATGACAACGTCGTATATTTCCTTACCAAACCTCTTGCGACATATCCTAGCGGATACTGCTCCTCTTGTGAAGAGACACGGTTGTCCGGTGACACTTGCCCCTGACAGACGACCGTGAACACCGACAGACACACGCCCAGGTAGACGAGCGCGCGGACGGGGACGCTGTCCATGGTGCTGAGAATTGTGGCGCTGGAATTCTCCCGAGGATTCGAACAAGTTGAACTTCTGCTTTTGAAGTTATTTTCTTGTCAACGATATTCTTTGGTGTAACGAATATTGTTTGGTAGCCTTTTCTGTGATTGCTGAGGAGCGTTGGTCCCGAGTCCTCTTCCCCCGTGATGATGCGCTGCACTTGTGGTGTGTTGCTTGGAAACTTTCTCTATTTATATGGAGGCGGCCCCTGCAGCTCTCGTTCGTGCGAGGAACGTCACCACCCTCGTCTTGAGACCATGTTTTTTACGTGGAATACTTATCCCCTATCTTCGTCAATGTGACGAATATCCACGGCATGCAAAAGGGACTCTTAGCCTAAAACCGGGGTGAAACTGTCCGGGACCTGTCCATAAATTTGCATCAATGTTTTAGGTTCAGTTTTGGGAAACGCAGAGGTTTCTGGACTCGTCCTATTATACAGTTGCTGAAGCCCTGCTGGCGTATCAGATAAGTCCACATTCTGAATAAGGCTCTGGGCTCTTATTAAAGGAGTAGTAAAGGGAAAATGCATGTTTAGCCCTGTTTTAAGGTTACTTATGATCATATACAGATCATATACATATTCAGATCAAAACGTTGACAAAACTAGCACTTTTGAGAAAGTCTGATAATTGCTCTACCACCGTTTTGGTCATACAATGGATGTGGGTGGGCACCTTGAAAAAATTTTCAAAAACATGTGAAATATGGCATCAGGATTCAGGAGCACGTCATGTCTGATTTGTCAGTGATTGTCACTAGCAGTGCAATTACCACTTAATAAGAGTCCATCTGACAGAGCCTCTCCATCACCAGCTCGTAATCAACACATCGCCAGTTTCCTGCCTCTGGCCTGTCTGAGGTGTGAAGATTGGAGCTGGACTGCTGTGTTGAGCCATGATGAACGCCTCCCGGAAGAGAGCTACTGAGGCTGGCAGGGGCTGTTACACCAGGGGCTGTGTGCAATTAACGCCTGGAGATCAGACAGAGAACGATGTGGAGCACATCCCCAATACGTCTTAGTGCCGCAGTCTCAGGTGTTAGCAGAGTGTTGCAGTCTCAGGTTTTAGCAGAGTGTTGCAGTCTCAGGCGTTAGCAGAGTGTTGCAGTCTCAGGTTTTAGCAGAGTGTTGCAGTCTCAGGCGTTAGCAGAGTGTTGCAGTCTCAGGTGTTAGCAGAGTGCTAGCAGAGTGTTGCAGTCTCAGGCGTTAGCAGAGTGTTGCAGTCTCAGGTGTTAGCAGGGTGTTGCAGTCTCAGGTGTTAGCAGAGTGCTAGCAGAGTGTTGCAGTCTCAGGTGTTAGCAGAGTGTTGCAGTCTCAGGCGTTAGCAGTGTTGCAGTCTCAGGTGTTAGCAGAGTGCTAGCAGAGTGTTGCAGTCTCAGGCGTTAGCAGAGTGTTGCAGTCTCAGGTGTTAGCAGGGTGTTGCAGTCTCAGGTGTTAGCAGAGTGCTAGCAGAGTGTTGCAGTCTCAGGTGTTAGCAGAGTGTTGCAGTCTCAGGTGTTAGCAGTGTTGCAGTCTCAGGCATTAGCAGAGTGTTGCAGTCTCAGGTGTTAGCAGAGTGTTGCAGTCTCAGGTGTTAGCAGAGTGTTGCAGTCTCAGGTGTTAGCAGTGTTGCAGTCTCAGGTGTTAGCAGAGTGTTGCAGTCTCAGGTGTTAGCAGAGTGTTGCAGTCTCAGGTGTTAGCAGAGTGTTGCAGTCTCAGGTGTTAGCAGAGTGTTGCAGTCTCAGGTGTTAGCAGAGTGTTGCAGTGTCAGGTGTTAGCAGGGTATTGCAGTCTCAGGTGTTAGCAGAGTGTTGCAGTCTCAGGTGTTAGCAGAGTGTTGCAGTCTCAGGTGTTAGCAGAGTGTTGCAGTGTCAGGTGTTAGCAGGGTATTGCAGTCTCAGGTGTTAGCAGAGTGTTGCAGTCTCAGGTGTTAGCAGAGTGTTGCAGTCTCAGGTGTTAGCGGAGTGTTGCAGTCTCAGGCGTTAGCAGAGTGTTGCAGTCTCAGGTGTTAGCAGAGTGTTGCAGTCTCAGGTGTTAGCAGAGTGTTGCAGTCTCAGGTGTTAGCAGTGTTGCAGTCTCAGGCGTTAGCAGAGTGTTGCAGTCTCAGGTGTTAGCAGAGTGTTGCTGGCTGATCTGACGTTAGACGTATAGATAGATATCTGATAATGAGTCAGTTTAGGTAAGTTGATTATAGAAAGGAATCCTGTTCATACATAGAAACTAATCACATTCACAACCCACCAAACCAGCCAGACAGCCAGCTAACTAGCTGACCAGCCAGCCAGTAACTAACCAGCCACCCAGCCAGTAACCAACCAACCAACCAGCCAGCCAATAATCAGCCAGCCAGCTAACCAACCAGCCACCCAGTAACTAACCCTAACCCCAGTAATCAACCAGCCACCCAGCCAGCTAACCAGCCAGCTTACTAACCAGGCCTCTACCTTAATTTATCTCTTTAATTTCCATGGACAGCCATTGAGGTGAGGTAGTGGTTTAATGAGCCATCAATACAGAGCAGAGAAAAGCAATTAAAGCCCCTATTATTGATCCCCTCTCTCTCTTGAATATACAACGGTCTCATTTAGAGGCAACACAAAATTTACAACTGCAGCAGTTAATTGACTGGAGTAGAGCCAGTTCTTCAGTCTGCACTGCGGTGCTGGACTGTAACGAGGACTGGCTCCAACAGACGGTTCTAATATCTGCTGGAAATCGCAGGGTGGGAACTGGGATTCCAGGGGTTTTGTGTCCTCCTCAGTGTGAATGAACATCATGACATCCCCCATGCCTCATTCTACTGCTGTAGGAGCCGTATTAATCTCTTCACTATGCAGGGGCTTCTCTCAGAGGAGTAGTGTGTCCCTCCAGCTTCTCTTAGTTGGTTATTGAATGGCTTGGGACGGTGCCTGGGTTGACCTCAGATGATTACTTCCTTATCTGTCCTTATTGGAGCCATCTGTCTTTCTTGACGGGCTGGTGAAATGTGACTTAATTAAAAAGGTGTGAGGTTTCTGCTTCAGACGGAGGGTTGAAGTCAGAGGGAAATCAGAACAGACGAGAATGTTTACATGAAATTAGGAAGTGTGTGTGTGTGTGTTTGTGTGTGTGTGTGTTTGGTCTTGTTCCAACACCAAACAAACTTTGTACTGTAGGAGTGATGGGCTATTGATGGACACATCAATCCATTATAAGCCTGTGTGCTTGTTTGTGTGTGTGTCCGGGTAATATTTGTTTTAGTTTAGTTCTAGTAGAGATGTGGAGGGTTTTGTGGGGAGACCCCCATCTTCAGGATGTAAGGTAATTTTTCAGCTCTTCGTAACCATGTGAAGTACACATACACACACACACACACACACACACACACACACACACACACACACACACACACACACACACACACACACACAATGGAACTAAAGCTACTAAAATATGTATGTTCAGAATGTCATGACAACAAGGCCTTACCTGCCAGACAGCTGGAGATTTGAACCCTGAAAACTGCTGCTGCTGCTGCTACTACTACAGGAATGTTTTGCCTGCACTGACTGGAACATGTTGAAACAGATAATTTGGACAGACCTGTTCATGTAATATGTTCATATATTGTCTTTTGCAGGGACATGATCATTACCTTTCTTTCTTTCCAAGGTTTAAAATTAATTGACAATAGTAACATGTGATTACAGTACAGTGGAGTATTCTATGAAAACAACACTCACCCATACCAAAACCCAACCACCCTCCCAACCAACAACCAACCCACAAACACACATAGCTGATCACAGGAAAAACCTAAATCAGGAGTAAAATAATTTACATTAACAGTAGCTAGACTTATTAGCAGTAACA
Organism: Borostomias antarcticus; assembly: GCF_949987555.1. Lineage (NCBI taxonomy): Eukaryota > Metazoa > Chordata > Actinopteri > Stomiiformes > Stomiidae > Borostomias > Borostomias antarcticus. Next base: position 12,045,243 of record NC_140254.1, read on the forward strand.
GAGGAGTAAGTCCAGAAGGAAGTAATAATAAATTAATTAAATATATGAGAGTAGGTGAAAGAAAAGAAAAGGGGGGAAAATAAAAAATAAAATAAAAATAATAATAAGGAAAGTGGGTAGCTACTCAGAGACGACTGTAGTGGGTTTCTCAAAAAGGGTGCCACACCTTGTAAAATGTACTCTCTGTTCCCCGGATAGTATTGCGGATTTTCTCTAGATTCATACAGGACGTAATGTCTCTAAGCCAGTGTGAGTGGGACGGAGGAGCAGAGTCTCTCCACTTCAGTAAGATAACTCGTCGAGCCAGTAAAGAGGTAAAAGCCAATACATTCAGTTTTACTTTAGGCAGATCCGAATCCTGAGCAATGCCAAAAAGGGCAGTTAAAGGATCTGGCTCGATTTGGTGGTGAAGAGTTTCAGAAATGGTTTGAAAAACCGATGACCAAAACTCAGATAAAACGGGACACGTCCAGTAGATGTGAAGAAGAGAGGCAGGTGCACTGTTACACTTATCACACGTAGGGTCAACATCTGGGTACATTCCAGCTAATTTGGTTTTAGATATATGGATACGATGGACTACTTTAAATTGCAAGAGTGCATGTCGAGCACACATGGAGATGGAGTGTACTCGATCAAGGATTGAATCCCACATATCATCAGTGAAGGTAGAATCTAGATCTTGCTCCCATGCAGTTCTTATAGCCACCATTGAGGGGCAGTGTAACTTAGAAATAAGGTTGTAAAGGTCAGACATAATGCCTTTTGATGTGGGGTTTACAGAAAGAAACGTATCGACAGGATTAATTGGGGGTTTATGAGGGAATTGGGGAATTAACCGCTGTACATAATGCCTAACCTGCAAAAATCTAAAAACGTGTGAGTTCGGAATACCAAAGGTTTCTGTCAATTGAGAAAAGCTAGCAAAAAGACCACCAATAAATAAATCACTAATGCATTTCAAGCCTTTTCTGGCCTTTAAACGCACCATCGGCCACTGAAGGAGCAAAAAGATGATTAGCTGCAACTGGCCTCCTAAGTGAGAAGACCTGCAGTCCAAAGTTCTTCCTGAATTGGGCCTAGATCGGAATCCACTGGGTTACTGTTGGGAATACTAGAAACTAGTGGAAGAACAGCACCCAGTAGGGCAGACAGAGAAGTTGGGCTACTGGCATATACCTCCATTGCTACCCAGGCTGGGGCTGAGGAATCGAGGTGAAAATGCACCCAATACGACAAACAACAAATATTCGCTGCCCAGTTATAGTACTGGAAGTTAGGCAGAGCCATTCCCCCAGCCTGCTCGGGTCTTTGAAGGAATGCTTTCCGTAACCGGGGTTGTTTACCATTCCAAATGTAATTTGTTATTAAAGAGTCAAGGGCCTTGAAAAATGATTTGGGGATGAAAATGGGGAGACATTGGAAAAGATGGAGGAACTTAGGAAGCACGGTCATTTTAACTGAATGTATTCTACCAATAAGAGAAAGAGACAAAGGGGACCACTTGGATAATATCTGTTTTGCCTGATCAAATAAATTATGAAATTTGATTTAAATAAGTTTCCAAATTCCCTGGTGACACATACCCCAAGATAATTGAAGTGGTCTATCACCACTCTCAGTGGAAGATTTGCATAATTAAGTTGAAGAGATTCCTTATTAATTGGAAAAAGTTCACTCTGATTTAAGTTAAGCTTATACCCTGAAAATGTACTAAAAACCTCCAAAACAGAGAGGGCCTCTGGCAGGGAAGTGGCTGGTTTTGAGACAAAGAGAAGTAAGTCGTCAGCATATAGCGAGACGTTATGCTCGGCTCCTCCCCTCCATATACTCCGGATCCCCCCATTGCCACGAATGGCAATCGCCAGTGGCTCAATGGTAATAGTGAAAGGAAGTGGGCTCAGGGGGCAACCCTGCTGGGTCCCACAATGCAAGTCAAAATCTTTTGAGTACTGACTATTTGTTAATACCGAGGCAGAGGGACACATGTACAGCTGTTTAACCCAAGAAGTGAAAACAGGACCAAAACTAATTTTTGTAGCGTAAAAAAAAGATAATTCCATTCTACTCTATCGAATGCCTTTTCAGCATCCATAAAGGCAAGGCATTCTGACTCAGTATGTTTTGGGGGGTATAATATGTTAAATAACCGACGGATATTAGAAAATGAATGGCGTCTCTTTATAAACTCAGTTTGATCAGGGGATATGACAGATGGAAGAATATCCTCTAATCTATGGGCCAGGACTTTGGCAAGGATCTTAACATCTGTATTTAACAACGATATAGGTCTATAAGAAGCACAATCTAGTGGGTCTTTATCCTTTTTTAGCAACAGAGAAATGCAAGCCTGATTGAATGAAGGAGGGAGTGCACCAGTGTCAAACGAGTCGGAGAGTACATAAAAAAGGCGTCAGTTCAGCCGAGAACTTCTTAAAAAAATCTGCCTGAAGCCCATCTGGACCAGGAGATTTACCAGATGGCATAGATGATTCCTCCTGGGTGATGGGCGCCTCGAGGTCGGTTCTCAGATCTTGAGAAAGAGATGGCATGTCTAGGTTACTAAAGAACGTTTCCATAACATTGAAGTCTACTGTACAATCTGAAGTGTACAAGTTTGAATAAAAGTCTCTGAACTTCTCATTAATCCTTTTCTGATCCGATGTTATACCCCCACTGTCCATCCGTACTCCAGGAATAAGTTGCTTCGCCCTCAACCCACGCAATTGACTGGCCAGGAGTTTACCTGTTTTTTCCCCATGCTCGTAAAAAGAACTTCTACTCCGAAGTAACTGACTTTCAATTTGGTGAGAGGAAAGAAGGTTAAATTCTGTCTTAAGTTTCAGACGCTCTTTGTATAGTTCAGAAGAGGGTGAATTAGCATATTGTCTGTCAATGTTCAGAATCTGATTAGCAATTTCGGTTTGTTCCTGCTTTGAACACTTCTTTTTGTAAGCCGCAAATGATACAATTTCACCCCTTAAATAAGCTTACATAGCCTCCCAAATTGTTGCATGAGACATATCTGGTGTTTTCAATGCTCAAAAAAGTCTTAATGTGTGTGGAGATGTGTTGTAGAAAACCCTCATCTGAGAGCAGTAAAGGATCCAGTCTCCAGTGCCTTCTTCTGTGCTCAACATCAGCGAAGGCCAGTTGAAGAGAAGAGGAGCGTGATCTGAAATCACAATACTTTCATATCTGCATGATTTAAGGCTTGAAATTAAGGAATTATCAACAAAAAAATAATCTATTCGAGAATAGGTGTGATGGACATGGGAAAAGAACGAGTATTCTCTTCCCGTAGGATATAAGGACCTCCATGGATGGAGAAATTATTTGATATAACAAGCAGATTTGCTAAGAGTGGCAGGTATAGAGGAGGAGCGGTCTAACACCGCGTCCAAAAAGCAATTGAAATCCCCTCCAAGAATTAGAGAATGAGAATTGAGATTGGGAAGTTGAGAAAAAAATCTATTGAAAGATTCCACATCAACAACATTAGGTGCATACACATTGGCCAAAACCACTGACATATTGTAAAGTTTGCCTGAAACAATAATAAAACGTCCATTCCTATCTGATATAGTGTCAGCGGGCTCAATCAATAAGGATAGCTGTGCCCCTAGCCTTTCCCCTGAAGTTAGAGTGAAAAATCTGTCCTGGCCAGCATTTACCTAACCGCCAGAGGTCAGAGTCATCTAAGTGGGTTTCCTGAAGGAAGACTACCCCAGCCCCAAGCCGCTTTAGATGTGAGAAGACTTTACCTCTAATATAGATACAGAAAAACCAAGTTATATAATGAAAAATAGGGTTTAGACAGGAGAATTATACGTGTTTAGTGGGAGCTAGAGAACCACGCTCCTACTCCATGCTCTGCCAACCGGAAGTCCTCCTGATCATTACCTTTAAGCGAGTTAAAATGTACCCTGACACCAGGGCCCCAGCAAGGACGGAGTTGCAGTAGTCCAGGCGGGAGATGACAAGGGCCTGGATGAGCACCTGCGTCGTTTCATCAGTGAGGAAGGGATGAATCCTCCTGATGTTGTAGCGCAGGAATCTGCAGGAACGTGTGACGGATGTGATGTCTGCGGAGAACGACAGTTGGTCATCCAGGGTCACACCCAGAATCCTCGCAGTCCAAGTCGGCGTCACCACTGTGTCTTTAATGATGACGGCCAGGTCCCGGTGCGGGCAGCTCATTCTTGTCCAGGTTGAGCTTGAGGTGATGTGTCGCCATCTATTCAAAGATGTCAGTCAAGCACCCAGCTATGCGTGCCTCCACTTGTGTGTCAGAAGGGGGAAATGACAGGACCAGTTGGGTGTCATTGGCATAGCAGTGATAGGAGAAGCCATGCGAGCGAATGACAGGACCCAGAGATGTAGTGTAGAGGGAAAAAAGGAGAGGACCCAGGACAGACCCTTGGGGAACCCCCGTAGTCAGACTACGTGCGTTGTCACCTGGTAGGAGCGGCCTGTCAGGTAGGATGCAACCCAATTTTTTGTCCCGAGTTTTATGATAAGGTTGTCAAAATGGGATTTCAATGACAGCTTGTTGTCAATCCAAACACCAAAAATATTTATGAAATGTGACTCAATACAGGAACCAGATAACCAGGAAATATTAAAATCAAGGCAGCCAATATCTCTGGGTCTAGAAAACAATATGCATTTGTTTTTCAGCGCATTCAGAACAAGTCTAAGATCAGCAAAGGGCATCTGGAGAAAGGATTGCACCTTTTTCATGGCCAAATCAGGACAATGATACAATTCAAAATTCTGTCGTCCACGTATAGATGGGTATGACACTTTGACAGAGCAAGCGGTGGGACTAAATCAGTGTTACTTAGTATGTCAAGGCAACCTCTTAACTTGATTGTTAAACACCTGGAGGGATGTGGGTCAGACAGTGGAATATGTCCAATCTTACAAATATCTTGGGACAATTATTGACTGGAAACTGAACTTTGAAGAACACTGTGAAGGTGTGTGCAGAAACGGTCATCAGCGTTTGTTCTGCCTCAAGAAACTGTCTCATTTTCACACTGACAAAACCATGACAACCTTATTTTATCATGCTTTTACTGAATCTATTCTATCCTTTTCTTTGGTGTCATGGTTTGGAAACCTATCCTTAAAGAACAGAAATTCACTCAAATGGTTAAACAGTCTAGCAGGCTGATTGGTGAGCCACAGCTTGACCCAGCGTCTCTGTACACAAGGCAGTTACAGAGAATAACTGGCTCCATTTTAAATGATGAGTCTCACCCTCTGCACAGCGTATTCCAGCTTTTTCCTTCTTGGCGAAGGTTTATAGTCTTTATACTATTATAGTTTATAGTCTAGTCTTATTATAAAGTGCAGAACAATACATCATAAAACGAGCTTTGCCCCAACAGTCATCACTCAGTTGAACTAGCAGTAGGAACATTGCACAGACAACCATTATTTTGTATTGTATTATCTCTTGGCTTCATGGGTTTTAGTGATTCTATTTCTACTGTTTTATTCCCCACTATGTTTTTATTGTGTTTGCGAATAAAGTAAACTGAACAACTACTACTATACTACTACTACTACTATACTACTACTACTACCACTACTACTACTACTACTACCACTACTACTACTACTACTACTCATGTAGGCTACTGTGGTGGTGGTGCTGCTGCTAGTTGTACTACTACTACTACTACTATATGGGGAAGCTATGGCTCAGGAGGTAGAACGGGTCGTCCAATGATCGTAGGGTCGGTTCGAATCCTGGCTCCTCCTGTCCACATCCTTGGGCAAGACACTGAACCCCAGATTGCTCCCAATGAGCAGGTTAGCTGGCAGCTGCCGTCATTGGTGTGTGAATGGGAGGCCATTGTAAAGCACTTTGGATAAAGGCGCTATATAAGTGCAGTCCATTTACCATTTTATATTACTACTACTACTACTACTACTACTGCTACTACAACTACTACTACTACTACTACTCTTGTAGGTTACTGTGATGGTGGTGGTGCTGCTACTACTACTGATACTACTACTGATACTACTACTACTACTACTACTTCTACATTACTACTACTACTACTACTACTACTAAACTTTATAAAGCACCTTTCGTGACAAAATGCAGTTCAAAGTGCTTTACAAGAGACATTAAAACAAAAACATACATAGCAATTGAGATATGGTCAAAGTAAAGTGCATTTTAAAAGAGACATTAAAAGCAAAACATCAATTAAGACATAATAAAAATAGAAAACCATAAAAGAAGTAAGATCAAATAGAATGGTATAATAAAATACAATAAAATGAGAAGAGTGGGATAAAAGAAATCAATTAAAAGCAAGGTCATAAAAGTAAATGTTGAGCTGCCTCTTAAAACTGAGGTTAATTGTTTAATGTGAGGGGGAGCATGTTCCAAATCATTGGTGCATATCTACTGAAGCCAGCATCACCGTGCCTCTTACTGTTTGATGGAGGCACTCTCAGCAGATATATGTAGCACTGTAGAGTCTACAGGAAGCTGGCTAGGCGGCTGTTGATTGGCTAATAAACGCCTCTCTTATTTCAAGAGCAAATACCCTCTCTAAAATAACAAAAATGAGCTGAACAAATCAGCATTTAAACTGAAATCAACTCTATAGCTGAATCCCAATCTGAGTGCGCAAACCACCCTTGCGGCCCCTCGCACTTGCGGCCTGAGCACTTAATTGACATCAGCTGGAAGGGCCAGAGGGTGCAGGGCCGTGAATTAAATAGGACAGCACTTCCAACAACGTGCCAACGATTCCCAAGCCAGTTTAGCTCAATGCCCCTCCCACTTCGTTTTTATTGGCTGCCGCGTCCCTCCGAGGCAGAGGCTGCTCTGAAGCGCTCCTCAACTCTCCGCTCGGCTCTTCAAATTGACCGACTGATGTCTGTTTTAATTTAATAATGATTTTAAAATGATGTTTGGTGGGATATGTTTGCAGCATGTGGATTTCCAGATAAATGTTGTGTTATTGGCAAATGTCATCATTTATGTGTGATGCACTCGGATCATGACTTGGATGCACTCAAGCACTGTGTCACATGAGACGCGGTGGACTGTGGGTATTTTCTGCTCCTAAATCCGCGAAATTGCGGACTTTCGGTAAATGCGGTTAAAGTGCGCAAAATGGCGGCAGTGGCGCCTAGCAATTCCATTTTGGGACTACTCTGAGCCCTTGTGGACCTAGCGGGAACGCGCATGTAAGGCCACAAGGCCGCGAGTGCTCTGCACTTTCGTAAGTGTGCGATTTGGGATTCAGCTTAGGCTATATGAATTTATATGAATTAACAACACTTTATTTATTAATTAATTTCTTTATGTAATGTAAGTGTTTCATATGTAGGCTTAACCTGGATTACATCTACATGCTGCTATTCAGTACAGTAGTTCAGTAATAAGTTTAACTAGCCAACCAGTGTCTACCTCACTCACTCACCATCTAAAGCATCTTCTGGGGGCTGGAGGTGGGTGTCTAGGTCAGACGAGGCCACAACTGATTCTGTGAGTAGCAGGACATAAAAGTTTAATAAAGAAATCAACTCTATATGAATTTATATTAATTAACTTTACTATTTATTTATTTATTAACCATGAATTTCTTTATGTAATGTAACTGTTTCATATGTAGGCTATCTTAACCTGGGTTAACTTACATCTACATTTTGCTATGTATTCATAGCAGTACAGTAGGTTATTAATAAGTTTAATAGCCAACCAGTGTCTACCAGTCACTCACTCACCATCTAAAGCATCTTCTGGGGGCTGGGAGTGGGTGTCTAGATTAGAGGGGGCCACAGCTGATTCTGTGAGTAGCAGCACATAAAGGTTTTAAAAAGACATGTCAACAGGACCGGCTAGCTAGCATAGCACATTATAATTTTATAATTAACATTCATGAGAATGGAAACGTGTCCTGGCTGCTGCTACTGGATTTTTATGTATTTATTTGGACAGGAAGTATTTGCAAGTGTGCCAGCTGGTAACAGTAGCCACCTCACTAGAACAGTGCAGTGGTTGAGGCTGGCTAGCGAAAGCTAGCTTACTAGAACTAGTAGCTGTCTAGTTAATGGTAGCTAACGTTATCTAGCAACTAGCTTAGCAGAACAGTAGTTGGCTGGTTGCTAGCACTGTAGCTACTAGCTGTCTAGTTAAGGGTAGTTGACGTTATCAAGCAGCTATCTTACCAGAACAGTAGTTCGCTGGTTGCTAGAACTGTAGCTTGCTGTCTAGTTAATGGTAGCTAACGTTAGCTAGCAGCTAGCTAACCAGATCGAGTTGTTACCAGAACGTAAGCTTACTAGCTAACGTTAGCTACCTAGCTTAGTACTGTCGTTTCTTCTCGTCTTGACTTTTGGGCAGAAAAATGGAAAGAATCTTCAGGAGCAAAATGCAGTTAAACCAAATTTATTGAGCACGCCAAACAGGTCAGATTTTCGGCGGTACTGAATTTCACAAGGTGGTATCCGAGTTTATATACTTGGCTTCAGGCCAAGATCACATGACAAACAAATTTGCATATAAGGGATGTACATTTAACACAGATCTGGTCAACTAGTCTTGTAATTGGTCAATAGGTCACTGGGCTCTGCCCCCCTCCGGACATGGGGCAATTTGGGGTTCTTCCTGTGTCCTCCTAAGATCACGCTACAACTGCAGACTTCAGAGGTGTTATCTTTATTGACTCAGGAACAAAGGAATGCTTACTCAGGACAGGGCATCTGTTGTCATCTGCATGTTAAACTACTTAAGTTAACAAAGTTCCTACTGAATTGAAGTTTATTCATTATTCTTAGAAAATGGATTACTACATGAGAGTAATACAAATGTATTGATGTAATACCGTATAAAAATATACTACAGTACTTTCTTCACACACTAGGCTAACGGCTCTCGTTGTCATGGTTAATGTGAGACCGTGGGTAACTTACCGCCCATCTTAACATAGCTACTCTCACCTTTCTTGTGGAAAAAAATGCTTGTATGCTGGGCTCCCGCTCTGCTGCCTTTTCTCCTGGCCTCTCTCTCCACTCTTTTCTGGTGCCCGGATTTATGTATGGGCATGATGTTTATGATTTAACGTTAGGCTATTAGTGCTAGTATTTGACAGCCAGCCAGTGACGTTAAGGTGAGACTTGCCAGCATGAACCATGGCATGGACCAAACCATTTAAGAAGGGGGATATTGCTCAGGAAATTAAAACTTTTTTCATCTGTATTGCATTATTTGTGGCTTAATTAGAATTCTGATGCAGCATTAGTGTGACTGATCTACATGCAGAATAATTTAGTCATCGAAAGAGGGACCTCTTGTTTTTTGTGGGCCCTGCTTGCTTGTGGGCCCTTATCATCATCACCTTTCACCGCTAAACAACGGCGCTGGACAAAGGTAAGGGATAAACCCAGATAACCGGGGGCGGAGAGCTGGTTGGGGACAGTACAGTTACTTCCGAGCAATCTCCATGCACCCAGCGGTGAAGACCATGTGTCTCTAGCCCACTCAAGGGCTTAGTTTCGGGGTCCATGGTGTGGAACGTGGCGTGGTGGCAAGACTCCGCACCCTCGGACCTGAGTTGGTCGGCGACACTGCATTGACCTCTGGACAATGTCTATGCACCCCCCAGTGAAGACCGTGTGTCTCTAGCTCATTCAGGGGGTTAGTTCCAAGCCAGGGAGGGAGGGAGTGAGAACCGGACATTTGCTATAATTGGTGCGCTGGCTTACAGCCACGCAAAAACAGGCGCATCTCAGAAAATTAGAATATTGTGGAAAGTTCATTATTTTCCGTAATTTAATTCAAAAAGTGAAACTTTCATATACTATAGATTCATTACACATGTAGTGAAATATTTCAAGGCTGATTGCCTCCATGCCATGCACGTTGATGCAGTAATTTGTGCAAAAGGAGCCCCCACCATGTATTGAGTGTATAAATGAACATACTGAACATACTGTACAATCATAAAGAAAGGCTTGAAATATTTAACTTTGTGTAAAGTATCTTGAATACATGAAAGTTTCACTTTTTGAATTAAATTACAGAAAATAATGGACTTTTTCCACAATATTCTAATTTTCTGAGGTGTACCTGTAGTAATCTGAACCTGAGTCAGCTTCCTCTGCCTCTCAGTTCTGCCTTCGCCTGCCTCTCAGGTTCCTGGCGCGTTCCTTTCCAGCAGGGAGGAAGGATCTCTCTCCAGTCCCACCAGCAGGGAGGAAGGATCTCTCTCCAGTCCCACCAGCAGGTGAGCTTGCTGCCGCTGCTTGCCTCCTTACAGAAATGTCATGGCAACGCAACCACCTCCAGGGAAGCCTTATCTTCTCCACAATGGCAGCATGAAGGCTGTGGCATTTGTGCATCACAAATGTTAATTTATGCTCCGCCATCCATGTCAAGCCACATTCACGGGTGTGTGTGTGTGTGTGTGTGTGTCTAACAAGACAGAACAGTGGAGCTGTTTCCTTGTGTGTCCTGGAGATCTTTGTCTGATATGAGATCAATAGAATCTGCGGATTCTGGTTGCCAGTTCAGGCTTCGGGGCTGGTTAGTTGGGTGAAGAGAGGCTCAAAGAGGGGGATAGAGGTACAACAACCGTGGCAACCTCAATATTTATCTCTCGTGACCTGTGCCCCGAGTTGGAACTGGGTTGAAGTAGTGTAGGTGGTTTGATGAGTGGATGTCTTCTGTGTACTGGACCCTGGTTCAATCCACAGTTTGGTCACCCAGTTATAACATGCAAATTATTATTTGTGCCTGGAAGGATTGTTATGTAGTTATTGTAGTACAAGCATTGACATCAAAATTATAAGGAGCCCAACAATAAAAGTATATTGGAGAGAGAAGGACAGAGATAGATTATTCGTACAGCACAGGCTTGATTTATGACATTGTTCAGTCCGTAGATCAGCAAGGCTGACAGGCAGATAAGGACATTTAGACAAGGTGCCAGACATCATATCCTATCTCCCCTCCTCATCCAAGCTCGGGCTGGCCAGCTAGCTCTCACCCCTCCCTCACCTGGCCCCAACGCTTCTGTGTGTGTGTTTGTTTGTTTATAAATGCCCACTGAGACACCTTCCTTCCCGCCTCCTCTCACTGACCTCTGACCTGATGCTGACATCATGGTGAATGAGAAGCGACCTTGCTGGCCGACCATCACCCTCGAGACCGGCGCTGAATGTGAGCTGTAAACGAAACACGAGGTCTGAATGTCTCTCACGACAGAGCGCTCCACCTGAGCACCGGCCTGTCCCTGTTCCTGCCTCTGAGCCTCGTTAGTCTGGTGATTAACACTTTTCAGATGAGGCGCCGTTAGCTCAACCCTGCCTCTCGTTAGTCTGGTGATTAACACTATTCAGATGAGGCGTCGTTAGCTCAACCCTGCCTTTCGTTAGTCTGGTGATTAACACTATTCAGATGAGGCAACGTTAGCTCAACCCTGCCTCTCGTTAGTCTGGTGATTAACACTATTCAGATGAGGCGTCGTTAGCTCAACCCTGCCTCTCGTTAGTCTGGTGATTAACACTATTCAGATGAGGCATCGTTAGCTCAACCCTGCCTCTCGTTAGTCTGGTGATTAACACTATTCAGATGAGGCGCCGTTAGCTCAACCCTGCCTCGATACAAGCCCCGCATGGGTGAGGGCTGCCTGACACACATTCATGACTGTATGTGGGACACCTCTCTCCAGCGGTCTCTCTTCCAGCGAGTCTCAGACGTGGATGTGTCTGTATTAAACCCTGAGACACACCCTCTCCACCCTCTCATGTGTCTGACTGGCGACAGACAGAATTCTAAAGCCGGGTCAGAGGTGTGATTGGAAAAGCTGTTCTGTTTGCTGCTGCAGTCAGGTCATGTTTACCAGACACCAACACACTCTCTCTGATATGGTCTTTCATAGACGTTATCAACGCGGCCCAACCCGGCCCCGCCCACATCATTACTCTTCTAAACAAGCAAATGAAAATCCATGGGTGCTTTTCTTCGTGTGGAGTAATCATCACACACGTACATCTCTGGGTGATGACTCACGTCTTCATCTCATTTCACATTTTACTCCCCTCAATATCTCAAATCCTGCCCTTACACACTTAAATCCTGCCCTTACACACTTAAATCCTGCCCGTACACACTTAAATCCTGCCCGTACACACTCAAATCCTGCCCGTACACACTTAAATCCTGCCCTTACACACTTAAGTCCTGCCCTTACACTTAAATCCTGCCCTTACGCACTAAAATCCTGCCCTTACACACTCAAATCCTGCCCTGACACACTCAAATCCCACCCTTACACACTCAAATCCCACCCTTACACACTCAAATCTTGCTCTGAAACACACAAACCCTTCCCTAACACACTCAAATCCTGCCAGTACACACTCAAATCCAGCCCTAACACACTCAAATCCTGCCAGTACACACTCAAATCCTGCCCTGACACACCCAAATCCTGCCCTTACATACTCAAATCCTGCCCTTACACACTACGTACATACCGAGCCCAAGTAGAGCATGCCATACTGCGTAACAACCTCACGGACATCACACTCAGGTAAAATATGAATGACATTAAAAGTTATAGTTGTGTAAAACTCAATAATTGAAGAAATTGGATCGCAATATATATTTATTACAAATATTTATTCATGAGTGTCTGCGGTGGTGTAGCGGTCTGAGCATTGGGCTCTGGTGCAGCTGCCCCCCGGGGACTGGGTTCCCGCCCCGGTCTCGTCAGATCCACGTACGACCGGATCCCACAGGGGAGTGACCCGCTGGGCCGCTGGTTTAAGGGGTCCGCGCTCTACAGCGTACCCAGCGACCACAGAGGACAACAGGTCGGGTGTGATTGGCTACCGAACTGGGTGAAAATCGGATAGAATCAGAAATAAATGTATTTAACCAAAAATAATAATCAAGCAACGTAAACAATATGTATAAATGCATATCACAGGCTACATTGCACTGATAGAAGCCCTTCATGGGGCCGTGGGGCAGCCTGTCAGTCAGAGCGCCCCAGGGGTCACTGATACACTGATAAACGTTTACAAAACATCAA